>NC_051064.1:53996523-54355375 GCF_004664715.2 Peromyscus leucopus | reverse complement strand
ACTAGAAAATGTACTAGTTCTAAGGAAAAAATTAGCAAGGAGTCACCACAAATTTCAGAAAACCTTAAATATAAATTAAAACTCCAAATGGTCTCCTTGAATGAAGGAATTAGGAATTAAAGTAACAGAGTTTCTTTTCTCAAATTTATAATCATTATTCCTCACACTTTATAAGCATTAATTCCATAAATGCTGTTTAATTTGTACACATATTTATTTTACTTATTTACTGGCTCTGGGGATTGAATCCAGGTTCTGGTCCCTCTCCCTGTATGTTGCAACCAGCATTTTTACCTGTTATTTTTGGGCTTAAATTGTTTTTATTTTTTTAGATTTATTTATTTTATTTAATGTGTAAGAATTTTGGGGGGGGCAGGGCAGTGGTGGCACACACCTTTAATCCCAGCACTCGGGAGGCAGAGCCAGACGGATCTCTATGAGTTCGAGGCCAGCCTGGTCTACAGAGCGAGATCCAGGACAGGCACCAAAAACGACACGGAGAAACCCTGTCTTGAAACACCAAAAAGAAAAAAAAAAAAAAAAATAGTTTTTTTTTTTTTTTTTTTTTTTTGAGATTTTTAAGTTTTTATTTCACGTATGGTGTGGGTACATATCTGTCTGTGTACTACTTGCATGCCTGGTGCCAGAGTGGCCAGAAGGGAATGTCAGATTCCCCAGAATTGGATGGTTGTGAGCTATCCTATGGGTACTGGGAATCAAACTCTGACCCTCTAGAAGAGCAGCCAGCATTATAATGGCCGAGTCACCAGAACACTTGGTCTCATGTATGCTTGTGTGAGACGTTTGTGCTTGGTGCCCTGGGTGGTCAGAAGAGAACGTTGGATCTCCTGGAACTGGAGTTACAGATGGCTGTGGGCCTCCATATGGATGTTGGAAATCAAACCTGGGTCCTCTGCAAGTGCTCTTGACCTCTGAGCCAACCCCTTCAGTACCTATTTTGTTTGTTTTAAATTTTGGGCCAGGGGCTGGTGGTGTTGATTGAACCTAGGGCCTTGCATATACTTAGGACAAGTTCTACCAGTGAGCTAGTACACCCTTAGTTCATCATTTTATTATGTATGTATGTATGTATGTATGTATGTATGTATGTATGCAGGGTCTCATTTTATAGCCTGGTCTGGCCTTGAACCCTCTAATGTAGACCAGGCTGGCCTTGAACTCACAGAGATCTGCCTGCCTCTGCCTTTTGAATGCTGGGTTTAAGATCTGCTTGTGTCAAGGGCCCCTTGCATGACTAAATGTTCTCTGAATTTTCTTCTCTGGAAAGTCAATGTCTTTAGTTTATTTACTTGTTTATAGTTCCATATACAGTCCAGCTGGCCTCTTATGCAGTGTTCTAGGATTATGGGCATGAGACACCACACCTGTTTATGGTGTTTTTAAAAAGATAAGCAACAGCTGTGCTGGCTGAGTAAGCCTGTGATCCCAGCACTCAGCAGGTGGAGCAGCAGTTCAAGGCCAGTCTCCACTGTACAATGAGCTTGGGTTACATAAGACCCTGCCCCCACCCCAATGCTAATTTGAAGCATACACATTATAGGAACTCATCATTTTTCACAACAATTTAGAACTAAGATCTGTAAAATTTTTAAAAAATGTGTGTGTGTGTGTGTGTGCATGTGCATGCATGTATGTGAGTCCACATGTTCCTTGGAGTCCGGAAATCAACTTCTTGTGTCCTTCTCTAGTACACTCCACTTTATTCTTTGAGACAGGGTCTCTCACTGAACAGAGAGCTCATCGACTCAGCTGGACTGCCTGGCCAGAGAGCTCTAGTGATCCACCTGCTTCCCTGCCTCCATGTAAAGCTGAGGTTACAGATGTGTGCCACTGAGCCTGGCTTTTATGTGGGTGTTGGAGACCCAAACTCAGGCCCTCACAATTATTAGGCAAGTACTTCCCCATTGAGCTATCTCCCAGCCAGCCCGTGTGAAGGATTTTTCCTCCTAAGACGGGGTTTCACTATGTAGCCTTCAAACTCCCTCTAGCAAGTAAATAACTGCAAAGACGGCCCAATTTGCCCAAATTAGCCTGGGACAGAGATTCCCTTATTGCAATTAATGAAGTGTCAGGTTCTTATAGACAGTTTGGATGAGCTAAGTTGTGAGGAAGGAATCTAACCTCCTCTGTCTTCCTATCCTTGAGTATAATACTAGTAACAACAATAATATACAGATATTATCTCAGCCGGACATGGTGGTACATGCCTGTAATTCCAGAACTAGGTAGGTGGAGGAAGGAAGGGCAGAAGTTTGAGTTCATATTGAGTTTGAGCAAGCCTGGGATACATAAATAAATATATCTACTTCCTGTAGTGAAACCATGAATTCTGAAACCATTCCACTTCAGAGCCTGCTCACTGAGGCATACATCTTCTTCATGGCAATGTGAGCCAGAGAGAAAAAGTGGACATCTCACGACAACGGGCTCCTGTCTTTGTTAGTCCTGTCTCAGGTCACGTCCGCTCTTCAGAGTCTTTGTGGACTCACCCGCAATGGCACGGAACACTCAGGCCTGTGACTACTCTCTGGTGAAGGGGACTCAGGGCCGTGGGGATTTCAGAGAGTTGAGAGCTCCGGGTGTGGCAGGTGCAGGCACAGGGCGGGGTCTTTGTTCTTTTGCTCATCCCTCCTCTCTACCTTCCTCCCCGGAAACCAACAACTTTGCCACCGTCAGTCTTGGCGATGCTGAGCTGTGGAAGCCAGGTTTAAGAAGACATTGGGGTTGTGGGGGGCTGTGACAGCTGTCAGGCCATGACTAGGGCAGACCCTTGCCTCAGGACAGTGTGATGATGGACCCGACTCTCACATCAGCAGCAGGCAGGAGCGGAGATGTCAACTGCACGGGTCATCTACTAGCATTGGGTGAGTTGGGCGGGGCGGGGGCTCCTGGGGGAGGGGTTATGTGGTTCCATGTCCTAGCTGATGCCGGTTGGGGAAGGGGTTTGTACGGGTCAGTAACAGCCCCCTCCGCTCACATCCGCAGGGATTCCCTCCATAACCTTTGCGTGGGGACTGTGGGCCCTCTTAGGGGCTGTGACAGTGCTCTTTCTTATTTCACTGGCTGCACTCTTGTCCCAGTGGGCCACGCGTCGGAGCAGGAGCCAGGAGGGACAGGGACGGTGAGTACAAGACAACGGGGGTGGGTTAACTGAGTACTCTCTCTCAACTAAACGAGTCCCCACTCATCTCCTGAACTCTGTGCTGCAGCTCTGGAGAGTCCGTGGAAGAAATCCCCCTGTATGGGAACCTGCACTATTTACAGACAGGTAGGTGCCGCAGGCGGAGGAACCCGGCACACGCGCCCGGCCAGCTCTTGGTAGGTGGGATGGAGACAGAGAGATGCTAGGCGCAAGCAGGAGCTGACCAGATTCCTGTTCCCCTGCCTCAGGACGACTGTCTCAAGAGCCAAGGCCAGAACAGCAGGACCCATCCTCTGGAGGCCCTGCCAGGGTGAGTCAGCTGGCCGAAGAAAAGGGGAGGGAAGGAAATGGGGACCGATCCCGAGGGTCCAGAGAACATCCAACAGCCTCGCCTCTCCAGGCTACAGAGGAAGGGATGTGCTACACTAGCCTGCAGCTGCGACCTGCTCAGGGTCGGATCCCCAGCTCTGGGACCCCCATAAAGTACTGTGAGGTGGTGCTGGACTCTGAGCCAAAGCCCCAGGCCCCGGGCCCTGAGCCGGAACTCTATGCCTCGGTGTGTGCCCAGACACGCCGAGCTCGGGCTTCCTTCCCAGATCAGGCCTATGCCAACAGTCAGCCTGCACCCAGCTGAGGAGGACCTGGAACGGTGGGCATCCAGGGCTCAGCTGCTGGTCAGGGACTCCTGCTGCCCTGGCTAGTTAGTGCATGCCTAGTTCCCGACTACCCCCAGGACACTGAGCCATTGCTTAGTGACAGGTGATGACCTATCCCGAACTTCCTACGTTTCAAGGCACACATCTCAGAGCATGAAGGTTCCTGGCTTCCCGAGGATGGAGTGCAAAGACAGATTCCCCCCGCCCCTCCCCCACATTTATCTTTTCTATGTCCTCCTGTGAGGCCCCCAACTCCCTGCTTCACACTTTTCCCTCCTTCCGGAGTCTAACCGGGTGCCTCATCTCCCTTTCTCAGCTTATCAGATACCCCATTGTCTGCTCAGACACAGGAAGTGGGCAGGGAGGAGGAGGTAAGAGCCAGAGAGGATGTGGGTGGGTACCATGCATGGGAGCCCTCAGCTGAAGGCTCCTGGAGTCTCGAGCTTGGTTCCTGACCTGAAAACCCTGGACAGAGAATGACCTCCACTCTGCTGTCTGTGGCGTCCCCTGGCTTTCAAATAAAACATCTCAAAAACTGTTTTTATTTGAACCAGAGGCTGCAGACCTGTGACAGACTCCCAAAGGGTGGGGGTGTGAGCTTTGACATTGTGTAGAGCATTTCTGGGGTTGCCTCGCTGGGGAAGGATTGAAGAGGTAGATGCTGAGGGTGAAGGATTGGAGCCCAGCTACTCAGGTGCTATGCCTGGTTCTAGAACATTCACAAGACTTATATTCAGAGCCATCCCATTGCCACTGGGGTCTGAAAGCTCACCAGCCCTGGACTACGCTCTCTGTGACTTCTGTAACTGTGACCCCTACCTGCTGGCCTAGCTCCTTCATCAGTTTCCACATCCATTCTCCCGCATCCCCCATGAGTGCCACCTATACCCTTATTATGGCATCAGCTGCCCTGTCTTTGTTCCGTCTGCCAAGTGCCTCTATTGGCTTCCTTGTCACCCTGTCACCATAGCAATGGTCTACTCCACCATCTCAGTCGTCACCTACAGTCCTGGCAACAAGCTCTGCTTGTCACTACTTGTGTTTAAAACCCCCATCCAATATGCCCGGCTGCCCACCCACCCCCTGCTTTATCCTTAACCTGCACCTCCTACACTATATAGCATGCCGTGGTAACAGGCAGGTTAGCAACAAGGATAGAACTGGGGGCTTGGCGCCAGACTGCTGGAGTTCAAGTTCTACGCCTTCCACTTATCGCCTGTGTTTTCTTAAGCAAATGGGCCTCCATTTCTGAACCTGTAGGATGGGGAAGATAATCTTGTCATTTATTATTGTTATTTTTGTGTGTATGCATATCTTCACGAGGGAGGGTGCATATGTGGTGTGTGTGTGTGTGTGTGTGTGTGTGCATGTGCATACATGTGGAGGCCAGAGGCTAACCCTGGACGTAACTAGTCAGGCACGGCCTATCTTGTTAGATTTAAATTTTTAAAAACTCACATTTGTGATGATTATTATTAGTGGTGGTGTTCGCGGGAGAGGGTGATGAGGGGACAGTGTGTGCAGAAGTTGGTTCTCTCCTCTTCCTGTATCGTCATACCCAGGGATTGAACTCAGATCGTCAGCAAACGCCTTTACTCCTCCTCCCCAAGCCTCGCTGCCCCAGATATTTTGTCAGCCCCTTGCTGTGGAACAATCTTTGTACACTGTAAATATGTGTTGCTCTCGTTGTTAATAAAAAGCTGAATGGCCGATAGCTAGGCAGAATTTTCAGGATAGAGAGACTACTGGGAAGAAGGGTGGAGTCTCATGAGTCTCAAGAGACACAGAGAGAAGCAAGATGAATGAGTGGTGTTAAAAGAAGATACAGACACGTGGCAGAGGGTAGATAAGAAATACAGGTTAATTTAAAATGTAAGAGTTAGCTAGTAACAAGCCTGAGCTATCGGCCAAGCATTTATAATTAATAATAAGTCTCTGAATGGTTATTTGGGAGTGGCTGCTAGGAGACAGAGAAACTCTGCGTACAGCTCCTATCTGTGTTTTTGAGGCAGGGTCTCTTACTGGGCCCCAGGGCTAGTGGAATAGGCCAGCTGGCTGGCTATTGAGCTCCAGAGATCCACCTGTTCCCAAATCCATTCTGGGGCTACAAACACACGCTACTATGCCCTGCTTTTTTTATGTGAGTTGGGATTCAACTCAGATCTCATGTGTGCAGAGCAAGCACTTTACCCTCTGATCCATCCTCCCAGCCCTTTTAAGATTCTTAGTATTTCCGTTAATTTTTATGTGTATGGGTGTCTTGCTTGCATGCATGCCTGTGCACCGCTTCTGTGCCTGGAGTCTAGGGAGGTCGGAAGATGATGCTAAAACTGAAGTTACAGATGGTTGTGAACCACCGTGTGGGTGCTGCGAACAAAGCAGGGCCCTCTGCAAGAGTAACAAGTGCTCTTAACTGCTGAGCCATCTCTACAGCTCCATAAAATTATTTCAAAAATTTAACCTTTATTATTATGTTTATGGGTGTTCTGCCTCCATGTATATTTGTGCAGTGCTCATGGAGGCCAGGAGAGGGCGTTGGGTCTGCTGGAGCAGGAGTTACAGTCGGCTGCGAGTGACCACGTGGGTGCTGGGAACCAAACCCGGATCCTTGGCAAGAGCAACAAGTGCTCTTAACTGCTGAGCCATCTCTCCGGACCCCCTGTTCATTTAAAAAAAAAAAAAGTTGCGTGATTTAAATGAATTACCATATGTAAAGCACTAAGAGTGTGAGTACTCGATGACTCTAGGAATGATTAAAATCAGGAAAACATGGGGTCCTGCGGAGTAATTCATAGGTGACGTGACTAGGCAAGCATCACCCGTAACAAGGCAAACGGAAGGGCAGAAAGCCGTCCAGCAGGGGGCATCGCAAGGCCAAGGAGAAGAGGCTTCTACAGCGTTACTGATCGGTCGCTAGGTGATGGGGCCATGAAAAGGGAAAGGGCCAGGTGAGTCTGGTGGAGCGCCGGAGGCCAGTCATGCTACGGAGTCTGGGTTTTCTGCTTCTGGTGAGGTGGAACTGAGTGAAGCAAGGGATGAGCTCCAGTGGCCGCTGGGGGACTGGAGGCCTGTAGATGGGGCTAGGCAGGCCCTTCCGAAGACGTCAAAAATGTCAAAAAGAAAAAAAAGGTCGCAGTAGGGATGGAGAGGAGGTAATGGGTTAGAAATGTTTAGGTTTTAAAACAAAGTGCCATCCATCATATCATCCATCGGTCATTGCTTAAGCTTTCTCGGCCACTTTCTCCTCGGTGGTAACACACAGCTCTGTCTAACCCTCGCACGCCATTGGTTGTCCTCCAACTTAGTTGTAGCCCATCTACGACCCACCCCACGCAGGCAAAAAGCTGAACTTGGTGAGCTCCTGCTTAGCTCCAGCTCCCCACGGCAGAACGGGGGAGAGAAGAAATCTTCAGCCGGAGCTCCAGCCCTTCCCTGCCAAGGGCCTCTGCCCAGCTCCACCGACCTCTTTGAGGTTCAGAGGACAGAAGAAATAGGAAGCAGAGGGTTTCCTCCCACGCTTTTCTCCTTTCCGTTTACAAAGTTCCAAAGATCAGCCAGACAGCAGAGAACTCTTGGTGGACACGGCGTGAACGTGAGAAGGGTGGTAGCGGAGGACCCTCTGGTCTCTGCATCTGGCAGGATGCCAGCTTGGGTCTCCCTAGGAGACACCTAGGTCGCTGTCAAGGACAGGCAGTTGTGTGGGAGGAAGGGTGGTTGGGGGGCGGGCACCGGATGAGGGGAACCACTGCACTGGGAAGTGGGCTTCTGAGGGCTGCGGTACTTCTGAAGCTGGTTCAGAGTCTGCACCAGAAGGACGTGAGAGCTTGGTCTGGGAAGAGCAAGATCGGAATAGCTCACACGCACAAGTCGGAATCAGGGCTGAGGGCTCCGAGGCTCCAACACAGGGAGCTGATTTAGGTCTCCAGACTGGGTTTAGCATGGACTCTAAGCACCTGAAACTAAGTGAGCTCCAGTGCCCTCACCAAGCTTGAGACGGCATAAGCACCTGAAACTAAGTGAACTCCAGAGCCCTCACCAGGCTAGAGGCGTTATCGCACTACTTCTGCGCAGGCGTGACGCAGCCTGGCCCACAGCATCCTGGGAATTGTAGTCCTCTGGTTTGGCGATGCCCCGGAATGCAACCCAGGACTGTGTCTGGTTCAATGGGTTTGGAGCTAGGTAAACACCGCTTTTAAACTGAGTTTCTGTAAAGCGATCGTTTTATTGTTGTTTTATTTTATGCGTAGCTGAAGTGGAGTACGATTTGAACTTTGTTTTTCTTACAGTCCCTGAAGCCTCTGTTCTACACATTTTCTTCCCATCCCTCTCTAGCCTCTCCGTGCTAGGAATCAAACCCAGGGGCCTCATTCATGCGAGCAGGTGATCTACCACTGAACCACGCTCCTAACCCCGCCTCCCTCCCTCTCACTTCCTCCCTCTCTCCCTTCTCTTCTTTTCCCTTCTCTTCTCTTCTCCTCTTCCTCTTCCTCCATTCCCCTCTTCTCTCCTCTCCTCTTTTCTTCAAGACAGGGTTTCTCTGTGTAGCTCTGGCTGTCCTGGAAATCGCTTTCTGGATCAGGTTGGCCTTGAACTCAGCGATCCACCCGCCTCTGTCCCCCAGATGTTAGGATTAAAGATGTGTGCCACTGTGCCTGGCTTCTTCCCCTTTTCTTGCGTTCTCTTGCTGTCTATATTTTTTTTTTTTAAGGAGATTATTTTATTAGGTTTTTGAGAAAAGGTTTCTCTGTGTAACGACGCTGGCTGTCCTGGACTCACAGAGATCTGCTGCCTGTGCCTCCGAGTGCTGGGACTGAAGGTGTGTGCCACCATGCCTTTTAATGAAAGGCTATCATTAAGACTTGTGCTTTGGTCCAAGTCCTGAGCACTTGACAGGCAAACCGCCTAGCTGGTTCCTAAATCAAGGAACACATACACACTTCTGGTTTGTCGCCCCACAATGCTTATCTCCAGCTCCAAGGGCTTCATGGAGTCCTTTGCCTTTTGCTGTATCGTTTCAGCCAGGTGAATCCCAGGGTGCATATTTCTAAGGGGAGTTACTAGAGCCCTCTGGGGTCCCAGCTTTCCCTCTTGCTGAGATCCCATCTTTGATGATAATTGTAAACTTAGGACCAGAAAGAGAAGAGTCTTTGGTACCCAGGGTCAACAACAGGAAGTTACCGGTGCTGAGGACTGCAGGTCTTATCAGATGCTATCCACACTAGGCCTCCCTCTTCAGCCTCTCAGTCTATCAAGATGGGATTAAATTCCAGGATGGTTTTGCCTACCAGGAAGGAAGCTGAGCAGGGTGACTATGTGAGACCAGGTCTTGGTGACTTCACTTAAAATCTTGGATCCAACTGTGGGCAGAACTAGATCTGCCTTCGGGGGTTTTTGGCCATGTAAACTAATAAATTCCCTGTTTTGTTTCAGTCAAGGTTAGTTTTTCCGTCCTGTAATCACATGAGCTCTGAATAATTCTCTTCAAAAGGTCAGCAGATATATAAAAGCTACCGATGTGGAACCACTGATATCTTCACTCATTACTCAGTTCCTCCATGAGCCACTCTGCTCTGGACGACATGCACTGTCGTGTCATTTGGCCCTGAGGTATTTAAAACAAAACAAAAATCCCACAACTACATAAGGCGGTGTGGTGGGGCACACCTTTAATCCCAGCACTTGGGAGATAGAGGCAGGTGGATCTCTGTGAGTTCCAGGACAGCCTGGCCTGTGTGTGTGTGTGTGTGTGTGTGTGTGTGTGTGTGTGCAAGCTATCGTGAACAAGTGGAGGTTAGAGGATAGCATTTGGGAGTTGGTTATCTCTTCCACCGTGTGTGTCCTGGGGAATGAATTAGGTCATCAGGCTTGGTGGCAAGTGCCTCCACTGGCTAATAAGATGTTGTGGGAATATAAGATATTGAAGGAAGGAGGTGCCAGATAAATCATTTTGTTCCTTTCTGATTCTAATTTTGCCTTTCGACAGTTTTCCTCCTGAGTCTGTCCCTTCCTCTTCACGAGTCTCATAGCTAACCTTGAACTTGGGTTCTTCTTGCCTTGGCCTCCTAAATTTCTGGGATTATGGGCCGGGACCATTAGGCATGATATCCTAGGCCATACTCTCTTGCAGACACCAGGAAGAAGAGGACTAATTGCTAAACATTTTTATTACAAGGGGCTGACCCCCCCAACAAAGTAACAGGACAGATGACCCCCTACCTGAGGTCAGTCATCTACACTGTGAGGCTGCATCCTGGACAGACTGTGGCCCTCGAGTGAAGAAGCCCATGGAGGACCATAACTGAGACAGTGATCAATCAGACCACCTCCACCCCAGTCAGAGATGCAAACTCCGGGTAATGTGCATCCTTTAAAACTTCAAAGTTGCCATTAGTCCCTTGAAAATGAACTTGGGGTCACTGATCTTGTGGCAGGGTCCTGTGCTGTGGTTCCCTTGTGGGGGAGGGGGCCAAGTAGGCGCAGAGTCAACAACACAGACTCTGGGAGAATGTTGAAACAACAAGCTCAGTTTATTCAGGAAGAGGCAAGCCTTATATACCCTCCACCCGACCCCGGGAGGGGGGGGGAGGTCTGATGAACATACATCTGCTGGTGTGACATAGCTGTCTCTCATTGGTCCGGGTCATCTCCTGATCATGTTTCAGCTGCTGTTGCTAAGGCCCTTAGGCAGACCCAGGTTGGCTCTCAGAAAGTATCTTTTTTATTGGTTTGGGCCAGTTGACCCTCAAGCCTGGTAGGGATGAGTCATCCCACATGATCTCTTTATTTAGTCTCAGCATGGTCATGTTGATTAGAGCTTGTTTCTCTACCCTTTGTCCTTAGACTCTGGTAACATCATTTTAAAAGTTTTTATTTAATTTTTTTGTGTATGAGTGTTTCACTGGCATGTTATGTATGTGCACCACTTGTACTGGAGGAGGCCAGAAGAGGATGTCAGATGCCCTGAGACTGAAGTTACAGATGACTGTGAGCTGTCATGTGGGTGCTGAGAATTGAACCTGGGTCCTCTGGAAGAGCAGTCAGTGCTCTTAACTTCTGAGCCATCTCTCCAGCCCCTGGTAATAATATTTTTTTGTTTAATGTGTTGGTTAACTTGTTCTCTAGCCTAGTTTATCAGTTTCTAGAATTATGTAGTTAGAAAGAGGTTGGAAGATCTAGTCTAAGCTTACAGTGTTTATAGGAGTCATCTTCCAGGTCTCTTTGTAAGCATTTCCAGAGTTGGGGGACTTTGTTGCTTGACCAATCACGCATTTCTATTATCTAATGTTCCTCACCCTCCCCTCCCCGGCCTGTTCCCAAATACCTGTAGTAGGAATCTTAAATGGTCTTATTAATAAAATCAAACCTGAGCCAGGTATTGGGGTGAATACTGGAAGATCAGAGAGACAGAACAAGTCACAGATACCTCACCTTACCAAATCTTCAGCTGATCCTGTTTCCGCAGACTGGAAGCCTCTCAGTCCTTATCCCAAATGAATCTCAGCTGAACTGTGCTGCTCCAAAGCCTAAAAGTTTAACCAGCCAAATGCTGTTAGTTTCTGGTCCTCATGCCTTATATGCTTTCTACCACCACTCCCTGGGATTAAAGACTTGCTTTCTGGGATTAAAGGTGTGAGCCACCATGTTTGCCTGTATCCTTGAACACATGGATTTCTGCCTCTGGAATGCTAGGATTAAGTGTGAGTGCCATCATTTTCTAGCCTTTGTATCTAGTGGCTGTTCTGTCTCTGACCCCAGATAAGTTTATTAGGGTGCACAATATTTTGGGGAACACAATACCACCATATTACCTGGCAGCTGCTTCCCAAATTACCACACAGAGGCTTATATTCCTTATAAATACTCTGCTGATAGCTCAGGCTTATACTAACTAGCTCTAACATTTTAAGTTAACCCATATTCCTTATTTACTCTATTTAATGTGGTGGTACTTTTATTACCATGGCACATTCATCTCCTACTCCCTCTGTGTCTACTGGCTCCTGACTCCACTCTTCTCTTTCCCATCATCCTTAATTTGATCCCCCCACCTATACTTCCTGCCTGGCTACTGACCAATCAGCATTTTATTAAACCAATTCAAGTGGCAAATCTTTACAGTGTACAAGAGGATTATTCCGCAGCACATTTCAATCCTTGTAATCATAGAACTTTAAAGATTTTGAACCAAATCTGCCTCCTAGTTACTTTTCTTCTGCTCCTGCAGGCTGAGCTGCAAACACAGTCTCTCCTCCTGCACTCAGCAACCTGGAGCAACCAAGGAGCCGCTCCTAGGAAGAGAATCACCTAAGTGGTGTTCTGTTTTGTTTTTAATTTTTTAGAAACTACATTCTAAGCTGGGCAGTGGTGGTGCATACCTTTAATCCCAGCACTCAGGAGGCAAAAGCAGGTGAGGCCAGCCTGGTCTACAGAGAGAGTTCTGTCTACAGGACAGCTAGGGCTACACAGAGAAACTGTGTATTGAAAAACCAAAAAAACCTACATTCTATTTATTTGTGCTCCAGCACATACATGTGCGCATGTGGAGGTCAGAGGACAACTTGGGAGAGTCAATTCTCTTCTTCCACCCTGGGTGGATCCCAGGATCACTGTCGTGTGTGGTGGCAAGTGCTTCCACTGGATGGGCTACTGTCTTAGGTACTTTTTACTGTTGTGATAAAGACCGTGACCAGAAGCAACTTGATAAGGGAAGGATTTGTTTGGCTTCCCTGTCCTGACCACTGCCAATGACTGAAGTTAAGGCAGGAACCCCAGCACAGCAGGGACTTGGAGGCAGGAAAGCAGATACCAGGAAGTCTGCTTACTGGCTTGCTCAGCCTGCCTTCTTATACAACCCAGGACCACCTGCCCAGGGGTGGCACTGCCCCCAGTGGGCAGGGTCCTCCCACATCAATCATTAATCAAGAAAATACCCTACAGACTTGCCTACAGGCCAATCTGATAGGGCTGATGCTACAATTCCTCAGTTGAGAACCTTCTTCCCAGACTTGTCAAGTTGACAAAGTGGAGCCAGCATAGCCATCTCGGGAGCCGTTGATTGGAATCCCTCCTAAAGAGTGCTTCTTAACGAAAACTGATGTCCAACCGCGCTATAAAAATGCCTTAAATATAAGAGGTGGTGGCGCACGCCTTTAATCCCAGCACTCGGGAGGCAGAGGCAGGTGGATCTCTGTGAGTTCCAGGCCAGCCTGGTCTACAGAGTTCCAGGATAGTCAGGGCTACACAGAGAAACCCTGTCTAGAAAAAACAAACAAACAAACAAAAAGAATGCTTCTCAGAAGTGAATGGGGTTCCAGTACCACACTTTGATTAGGCAAGAAACAATAAGTCTCTGTAAGAACAGCCTACGGGAAGGAGGTTCATAGTGAAAGGACAACGGGAGGCCTCATAGAGTGGGAGCATCCGAACTGTGCTGTGTGTGGTACAGGGACCGTAGTGCAGCCTCGGGGACTGGAGAATGCAGGCCTCAGGCTGCTGCTCCTCCCTAGAGGCTTTCTCCAGCTTTGATTCTTCCCACTTTGTAAACTTGTTTCCCCTGCCTTCAAAGGATGTCCTCTGCTCCCACAACAGCTTCATGTTTCTTCCTTTGCCTGTGGCCTCAGCTGAACATGTATTGCTAAAAACCTTGTGTACACACACTTTTAAAAGTTAAGATAGGGCCTGGCACAGTGGCACACACCTTCAATCCCAGCATTGGAGGCAGACGCAGGTGGACCTCTGTGAGGACGTTGTACCTTCCACACCCCCATTGACAGCTTGCAGCTGTAGGGCCAGGAGTTAAGCCTGCTCAGCTGGTCTCCAGCAGAGACAATTCCCTGCAGATAATGCTGGAGGACAGCCTCAGAGCCAAGGCTAAGGACTGTCCAGAAGGAAGCAGGTCCCAAAAGCAGCCTGCTTCCAATAAGAACCAGTTCCTCCGCTGGGTCGCCATGACTTCCCCAAAAACTAATGCTAGGTTGAATTTCTCAGACTTTGTAATGAGGAGAATGCAAACACACCAGAGGGCAGAGGGACCTGCTGGCAGAGATGGGGAAATTCCTGCCAGAAAATATGTGAGTCTGGAAGTCCAAACACAAAACATTCCCTTGAACTACAGAATGTGATCTCAAAGCTTACAATTCCCATAGATAAAACAAAGGAGGGTCTTTGCTGAAATCCCTAAACAAATCTAAGAAATTAAAAAAAGAAATATCTCAAAGCATTCAACAAAAATTTAGACATGCAAATTCTGTGGTGAACCATGGGATCACAGCTGAACCAGGAAATTCGCCATGCAAAGGCTGTGGCTTCCCAGAGAAAAAGGTCATAACTAAATCGTAGCTGACATTTCCTTGGGCCAAGGGAAGACTTACCCTTCCTCCAGATAGAAAAAGAAACACACTTCAGCCACACACAAGTGAAAAGAAAGTCTCAAAACTCAAAGTGATGTAGCAAATCTTCCACCCTTGCAGCCAGCCGGCAGGTTCCGTTATGTGCAGATCTAGTTCACCAAAATTAAATGCAGGCTAATGAGAGAAACGGCCTGCAACATGGACCCAGCTGAGGATGGATGGAAGATCTGTAAAGGCTCGCAGAAGTCATGAAGTATCCCGTCTGAGAAGTGGTTTTGAGAAAACACCCTACGCCAACAACAGAGGAATCAGAACAGAGATGTTCAGACGGGAGAAAATGGAGCGGAAAGAAAGCAGTGGAGGGCAACGAAACATGACCTATATATTTATATCTAAATCTATTTATAACGTGTAGTATACACACTAAGTAAGAACCCAAGGCAGGTGGGACACACTGTAAGGGAAATCCTAACAAGGACTAAATGATCTCAGTTAAACTCTGAAATCAAGGGGCAGGAATTACTGGAAGGCAAACACGCTCCAGATGTTTTAGAGAGGAGAAGGGTAAAGAGACAGGGATGGATGGCATGTCAACATAATCTAGAGATCACATTATACTGGGGTAGGAGGAGAATGATAACATGTTGGAAATAGTTGTTACTGTATTTTTATATGTTAGAAGAGTCGTGTGTGTCTGAGAGCACGGACCGGGATTGTAATTATCTGAATGTGTTTTGTTGTTGCTGTTTTTTGAGACAGTCTTGGTATGTAGCCCATGCTGGCCTTGAACTCCCAGTCTCTTGTGAGTCCTGGAAATAGAATAAAACAAATGATATGGAGAATCAGCTACATAATACTGGAGAGTAAATACAAGTGAACTGAATTCTGCATTTAAAAGACTAGTTGTTTCATAAATCAAACTCAGATGACTATTTACTTAAGAGAAACACACAGCAAAGTGATAAAGTTTTGAAATAAAGATGTGGAAGAGAGATACCAGAAGAAAATAAACAAGCAAAAGTAGATGTATGATTTCAAGCATGTAGCATTCAATTCATAGTCCAGGCTTGGGGGGTCAGGGGACAATTGCCTTCAAAAAAACTAGATGGATTAGGAGGCAATAAAAATTCTCTTTTCAAGCTGGGCGGTTGTGGCGCATGCCTTTAATCCTAGCACCAGGAGGTAGAGGCAGGCAGATCTCTGTGAGTTCCAGGACAGCCTGATCTACAGAGTGAGTTCCAGGAAAGGCGCAAAGCTACACAGAGAAACCCAAAAAAAGAACTCTCTTTTCTTTAATTTTTTTTCATTTCGTTTTCTCTTTGTGTTGAATGTTTTCATGTGCACCTCATGTGTGCCTGATGCCTGCAAAGGTCAGAATAGTGTTGGATCCCTGGAACTGGAGTTATGAATGATTGTGAGCCACCATGTGAGTGCCAGGCACCGAACCTGGGTCCTCTGCAAGAGCAACAAGAGCTCTTAACCACTGAGCCAACTTGCCAGTCCCCTTGTCTTTTACATAATGTCTTACATTGTGTATTTGTTTTTGAAGGGAGCGTGCACGTGGAGCTCAGAAGACAGCTTTGGGGCTTGGTTCTCTCCTTTTAACATGTGGATGGATCCTGGGGATTGAACTCAGCTCGGACAATAAATAACTTTAAAAAGTCAGTTTTCCAAAATTGAAATGCATAATTGCTCTAATTCCAACCAGTCTCTTAAAGAACGGACAAGGAACATTTTTGAAAATTGACCGAGAGAAGGCTGGGGAGCTGCCTTGGTGGGTTCAACACCTGCTGTGTGAGTATGAGGACCTGGATTTGAATCCTCAGACTTCTTGTAAAGCGGCAGCAGGAGTCTACAATCCCATGCTCCTGCAGATAGATGGGCGGCAGTAGCCCATGCATTCCTGAGGGAGAGCTAGAGATGTATTTCAGTGGTACTGTGCTTGCCTTGCGTGTGAGAGACCGTGGGCTCAATATCCAGCACCATAAAAAAAAAAATGGTGAGAAAAAGTTACCTAATATCAGTTGCTGTGTGAACTTCTCTGGGAAAACAAATGTCCACTCCTTCCAGACAGGGCGCCGATGACAAACCAAAGTGCAGCTCTCCTGATACCCAAGTTGGGGAACTAGGGAGTTCATGGGGCTCACTTATAGAGCACAGGTGGGGGCCACTGATGGGAGAATGAGTGACCCCCAAGCAGTCACACCCCTGAAAAGACTCAACCCAGAGCCAGCATAGATGGCACTTCCAGCTCAGTTAACACTGCCCACGCTGCGCAGACGCCATCACTTCCAGAGAGCAGCTTGTACAGAATGACACACAGCTGGGATGGACGTGTAAGGCATGGCAGGAATCTTAGTTAGGGTCAGTGACCTGCTCCACCCTTCTTCCATGGGGGCATCAGCAGGCTTGATCGTGAGGGTCTCTGCAAGTAGTCCCAGCTGTTCTGAAGATGATAATGGCTGTTGTGCTGGGAAGACATTTCACCCCTCCCTGCGTCTCTTACATTCCTTCTGCATCCTCTTCTGTACTGGTCCCTGAGCCTTGGAAGGGGGAGAGATGGAAGCCTGGTTATTTTCTTCCACTTGTCACTGATCATTGGGCCACCATTCCACAGAAACACTCTCCAGGAGTTTTATTGAAGCTGGACAGTGGTGGCACATGCCTTTAATCCTAGCACTCAGGAGGCAGAGGCAGGAGGATCTCTGTGAGTTCAAGGCCAGCCTGGTCTACAGAGCAAGTTCCAGGACAGCCAGGGCCACACAGTGAAACCTTGTCTCAAAAACAAAACAAAACAAAAAACACCAGGAGTTTTATTGAATATAAGTCTTTAAATTAGATTGTGTGTGTGTGTGTGTGTGTGTGTGTGTGTGTGTGTGTGTGTGTGTGTGTACACGGCAGAGGACAATGTGAGAGAGTTGGTTCTCTCCTTCCACTATGTAGACTCCGGGGATCGAACCTCAGTTGACAAGGACTTTTACCTGCTGGGCTGAGCCATCTTGCCAGTCCAGAATGTAAATCTTTACAATAAATACTGCTCACTTAAAAAACAAGCTTCCTTGGCCAATGCTGATAGCAGCAATAAACTATGGACTTAAAATAAATTTAGAAGAAAATTTGACAGATTTATCATATCCAGTTAGCAAAGTAGTTTCTGCCTCAGTTGCCTTTCTTAAAGGGGCCCTGCATATGGGGCTACAGCAGGGAGACAGTATCATTCCATAGCACACGAAGATGCCCCTCAGGAGTCTCCTGAAGACGCCCCACCCTCAGACGGTTGAGCTCCAGTCGCACATCTCGTCACCTATGGCGGAGACAAAGTCACTGGTCCCCCCAAACTCATCCTAGGTTCTGCACCACGTGCTTCCTGAGCATTTCCTGGGTAAATAGAAATAAACGTGTGCTCTCCCCACCTAGGGTACCAACGACAGAACAAAGTCTACTGATGTCCGACTTAGTGAAGCAACGAGCTTACTTGGTTCACTTACAGGGCTTGGGTGAGGGGTTACTTACGAAAGCATGGGTGACTTCAAAGCAGTCATGCCTCTGAAGAGTCTCACCCCAGCCTGGACGCCAGCTTCCCCGCGGCAGTACGGGTGGAGTCCCCCTTCAGTTAGTGGTCTGACTGTGTGCACTCTAGTGCCTCCCGGAGTTGCTGCAGCAGGCAAGGAATAACACACATCTGGGGTGAAAGTGTGGGAAAGTGTGGCTGGAATCTCAGCTGAGGGGCTCATGGCCACTCCACGCTCTTCTGTGAGGGAGAGTCAACAGGCCTGCTCCTGAGAGTTTCTTGTGAGTGGTCACAGCTGCCCTGACAAGACGCTAGTGGCTCTTATGCTGCGAGAGCCGCATTCTCCAACACAGTGCAGCCTTAAAGGCAAGGGAAAGGGCCAAGATTGACAAGTGGGATGAAAGAGAGAGGTGGACAGGCATTTGTGCAAAACCATGGCAGTTCCACTGGGCGGATATGGAAACGGTACTGGTGCAGCTTAGATCATTAGTAAGTGTTAATGGAGGGCTTGCATCCCACGTTGGGAGTGGAGCATGCTGGGTAAAATCACAGCGTTTTCTGCATCATCACAGCCTGAGAGGCTGATTCAGGCTCCAGTCTGCCCCCATGGCTCCTGGCTCATCCTTAATCTCCCCCATTCCTCCATCCCCACTGCCTAACTCTGCAGGTTCGAAGCTTCAGTCTCAGAAGGAAAGGTGTGTGTGTGTGTGTGTGTGTGTGTGTGTGTGTGTGTGTGTGTGTGGCGTTATACAGAATCGTGTGCTATCTAACAAATACATTTGAGAGGTTTATTAGGCAATATTGTTCTTGTGTGACCACCAGAGGCCATACTGAAACCCAGATGGCGTTGGCTATACGGTAGGTACCGTGAAGACAGGTGAGGCAGGGCATCCTGCAGTCTCAGGCTTGGAAGATGAAGGCAGATGATCACTGTGGGTTCAAGGCCAGTCCACAAGTCAGCATGAGACCTTGTTTTGAAGTAAAATCAAATCAAGTCACACAAACAAACAAAAATCCAAACCAACTCAGATTGTTTCACCACCTGTAACCATATGCACATGTAAATGAACACACATATCTTAACGGCTGTATTCCCCTTACTGGGCCTGGACTGACTGGCACACCAGATGAAATGCACAGTGGTGTTCACTGTGTTATTATTTCAACCTTCCTTTAGCCTTACATTCTTTCAAAGTCAAATTAGGGTAAAAGAATGTGTGCAAAGGATTTCATTATAACTTCAACAGAGCAAATTCAACTTGCTAAGAGACATGAAAACATATACAAATTCACTAGGTGTCCAGATGCACAATTTAACCTAAAAATGGGGTCCACTTTATATCCAGGGTGGAAGCAGGCTGAAAACCACTGGGGAGCTCTGAGAGCCACTTCAGAATTTGTGCCCTCTGAAACATCGCCCATCCTTAGGAATGAGGCCCCTGGTGAGTTCCAGTTTCTGTGCCCTGACAGTCTCTGCCACCTTCACACTTGGCTCACAAATTAAATTTATGCAGTCTCAAGTCAGTTTCTTTAAAAAGAAGGAGGAAGAGAAATAAACGTACAGCAAGAGCCCATGAAACACACACTGTCCATTGTGCAGTTGGTTCTAAGGCTGGCTCTTCGTTTTCATCTACTGCGAGATGTTCTGGACTCCCACCCCACTCAAGCCTCGCTTAATGGACAAGACAGCTTGCCTGGTGCAACATAGACTTCATCTCTGGGGGTTCTGAGCCCTCACCACTGGGCCTCATTCCAGCTGACGGTCAAAGTTGCCCATTTGTAGATGTATTTTGGAGCACAGGGCACCAAGGCCACTGGAGCATCCCTACTGTGTGCTCTAGTTCTGTATCTGTCTGTCTCCAGATGGTACTCAGGACGAGCATCCCTGCCAGGCTCCTCACTCACCTCAGTGTGGGAGCCTGGAGACAGGCATGGTTGCTGTAAGTGGCAGGCTCTACTTGGTAGGTCAACAGAGATTATCCTGAAGCATGCGTCAACTGCTGAGAGATCACCTCCATGATTTCCACTTAACTTTCTGAGAATGGCCATTGCATGAGTCCACACCACCACCATTGCCTAGGGATGGACTGCTCAGTTCCCTACATGTTTCCTTCAACAAGCTGGAGCCGAGGGGGTCACAATCCACAGTGTTAGGGTCCAGGACTGCCTCATCGGCAGAGTTTTGCTCCTTAGAAGAGTTGTTGAAGCGGCAACGAAAATAATGTTGTGGTTGGAGGTCACCACGACGTGAGGAACTGCATTAAAGGGTCGCAGCGTGGGGCTGGGGATTTAGCTCAGTGGTAGAGAGCAAGGCCCTGGGTTTGGTCCTCAGTTCCGGAAAAAAAAAGGGGGTGTCGCAGCATTAGGAAGGTTGAGAACCATTGCTCTATGTAGTCCTGGCTGGTCTGGAGCTCACTATGTAGACAGACTCTGCCACCCTTGAACTCACAGCGATCCACGTTCCTGAGCCTGCCAAGTGCTGGGATTAACGGCATGCATTGCCATGAACAGTTTCTTGAACTTTAGTTGACCCCAAATTCCTTTCATCTTTGGGGCTGTACTTGAGTTCTGAGCCCCCAATTTCATTTTTTTTAATGCTTATGTTTCCTTCTGACACTTCATTCTGGGTTTTGAGCCGTCATTTTGTACCACTGTAATGTCTGAGTTCCTCCTCCTCCTCCTCCTCTGTCTTCTTCCTCCCCACTCTCCTCCTCCCTGTCTTCTTCAGTTGGACCTTGCTATGTGGTCTTGGCTGAACAGTGATTTGCTCTGTAATCCACACTGTCCTCAAATCCTCCTGCCTGTACTTCCCAAGTGCTTGCATTACAGACACGTGCCAATGTTTGGATCTTGAGTTTGCCTTTCCACGTACAGTGTTTGTTCTTCTTTTCAAATCGTCATCTGCTTGAATCAAGGTGTCTTGTGTGTCACTGTTCAGGGCAAGACCAAAGAAAAGCCAGAGGCAAAGTCGCCAGAGATCTACCAGGAGTCTGAAGGTTCAGAGACCAAACAGCCATAAGACCCTTTCATGGTTCTATCAGATGCCCACAGTTATTCTCCTGACTCTGACACTACTGTGGCAGTTTTTAGTTATATATTTATTTAAGAAAAGGTCTTGCCTGGAGCCTAGTATAATTGTCATCAGAGAGACTCCATCCAGCAACTGATGGGAGCAGATGCAGAGACCCACAGCCAAACATTAGACGGAGCTCAGGGAATCCTGTGGAAGAGGGTGAGGGAGGATTGTAGGAGCCAGAAGGGTCAAGTACACCACAAGAAAATGGCCCACAGAATCAACTGACCTGGGTACACAGGAGCTCACAGAGACTGAGCCGACAATCAGGGAGCCTGTGTGGGTCTTAGCTAGGCCCTCTGTGTGTATGTTATGGTCGTGTAGCTTGGTGTTTTTGTGAGACTCCTAACAGTGGGACCGAGGGCTGTCTCTGACTCTTTCGATTGCCCTTTGGACACTTTTCCTCCTACTGGGTTGCCTCATGCAGCCTTGATATGAGGATTTGTGTCTAGCAATAATGCAACTTGTTATGCCGTGTTTGGTTTATATCTCTGGGAGGCCTGCTCTTTTCTGAAGGGAAATAGAGGAGGAACAGATCTGGGGGAGCAGAGACTGGGAGGAGAGGAGGGAGGGGAAACTGTGTTTGGGATGTAATATATGAAAGAAGAATAAGTAAAAAAAAATAAAAGATCTTGCTAGGCATGGGTATATGACTTTACTCCTAGCACTTGGGATGGAGGCAAGCAATCTCTGTGAGTTTGAGGCCAGCCTTATCTACACAGTGAGTTCCAGGACAGCCAGAGCTACATATCGAGACCCTGTCTCAAGAGAGAGAGAGAGAGAGAGAGAGAGAGAGAGAGAGAGAGAGAGAGAGAGAGAGAGAGAGAGAGAGAGAGAGAGAAGGGTCTTGGTCTTGCTGGCCTGAAACTCATCACTGCAACCATTGGCTTCTGGGAAACCCTTACCTACTGATAGTGACAGACTAAGGACATCCCCAAATGTTCATACACTAGTCCCAGCTGCCTATGTTTTTATGACTTTACCTGACAAAATGTAAACGTGTTTGTGCTTAAGTGAAGGTCCAGGTTTTCTGCACACACCCCCCCATAAGTTTCTCCACTAACACAGTCAGCCAGCTCAAGCTGATTTGAAACAGTGTAGCAGCAGGTTTATTGAGCAAAGTAACTCTCCTGCAGGTTCACTGGTCTCAGAAAATTAGGCTAGAGAAGTTAAGCACTGGCTAAGTCGGGAAGGTTTTATAGCTTGTAGGTGGGGGTGATGACGTGTCTGCCAAAGCTGGGTTTGTGCCCAAGTACGGTCAAAAGCTGAGTGCTTAGGAGGGGACTTGAGTGACTGATGGCAACAGGGGAGTTAACAGCCCAGAATGTAGATAGACCTGGGCTTTTTGGCACCTTTCCTTTGTTCAGAGAGTCTCTGAGCAGCTGGGGTTTGGAGAGAGATACAGGAATGGGGCTCCAATTGAATGCAGGGGACCTCAAAGGAGGTCATTTTCCAGCTCGGGGAAGAAAGACACTCCAGAAGGAGGAAGAATCAGATGAGATGCAAAAACTCAGCCCTTGCTGGTTTTAAAGGGAAGGGCCATGAGTCAGGGAGTCCAGGCAGCTTCCAGAAACCAGTAGAAGAAGGAAGCAAGTTTCTCTTGAGCTCCCACAAGTCAGCCAGCCCTGCCGACACCAGGTTGACTTTGAACTTGTGATCCTTCTGATTCAATGCTGAGGTGTGATTTCTAAAGAGGCCTTTGCTGAAGTTTATACCTCCTGCTAGTAAAGTCTTGATGACTTCTAGACTATCTCTTATTTACAAATAGGAAATAGTAACTTGTACAATCCTAGCACTTGGGAGGTATAGGCAGGAGGAGTTCAAGGATAGCCATGGATACGTAGCAATTCAGTGCCAGCCTGGGCTACATGAGACCCTGTCTCCTCCCACTCTCCTCCTCCTCTCTTAGAAGAAAAGCAACTGTAACTTGTCCAAAGTGACATAGTGCAGAACTGATCTTTGTATCTATAGCCATGTTCTCTCTGTCACATGACACCTTTGTTGCTAACCAGAAGACTTATCTCCCACTGCCACAACAAAGTGTCATAAACTTGGTGACTTAACTGATATATTTTCTTTCTTTTTAAATGTTTCATTTTATACAGGGCCTCTCTGTAGCTCTGGCTGTACTGGAACTTGATATGTAGACCAGGCTGGCCTTGAACTCACAAAGATTCACCTGTATCAGCCTCCCCGGTGCTGGGATCAAAGATATGCACCACCAATGCCCAGCTTGGATTTACTCTTAAGGGAAGGGACAATGATATGGAATGACTTTGTTCTTTACCAGAAATCCTGCAGCTAAGCAACAATCTTGTAAGGTTTAGGTATCTATTAATGACCTTCCAGGCGGTGCACAGTGTCACGTCCCACCAGGATCTGAGTTATGACAAAGATTCCCCTCTTTCCACAAGTCATCAAGAAATCCTGCACTTCTAAGTCTGATTCTACAAGCTGCTGGTTATGAAGGGTGGGTCCATTCCCAATGACCTTCAATTGTTGTATTTGGAAGGCTAGAGAGACCGCTCAGTGGTTAAAGGCACTGGTTACTCTTTCAGAGGACCCAGATTCAATTCCCAGCACCCACAGGGTGACTCACAACCATCTATAATTCTAGCTCCAATGCCCTCTTCTGGCTTTCTCAGGCACCAGGCATGCACCTGGCACACCTATATGCAGGCAAAACACTCATTCACATAAAATAATATGAGTCTAAAAGTTTTCTTTAAAAGGTAGTTTTTTTCACTTCTGAGCGTGTGTGTGTGTGTGTGTGTGTGTGTGTGTGTGTGTGTGTGTGTGTGTGCGTGCGCGTGCGCGCGCCCAAGGAGGCCACAGAACATTGGTTGACCTTGGGGTTTCCTGCTGGAGTTACATGCAGTTCTGAGATGTCAGATGTGGGAACTGGACTCGGGTTAGCAAGAATACCACACAGTGCTCTTAACCAGCTGAGCAGTCTCTTCAGCCCTATAAATGTATTACCTTGTGGATCCAGAGGCCAGAATTCTGATGAAAGTGTCAGACTGAAGTTAAGGTGTTGGCAGGGCTGGCTAATTTGTGGGAGCTCAAGAGGAACTTGCTTCCTTGTTCTATTGGTTCCTGGAAGCTGCCTGGACTCCCTGGCTCATGGCCCCTTCTCTTCAAAACTCATCTCTCTGACCTTCTTCCTCTGGAATGTCTTTCTTCTCCTAGCTGAGAAAAGACCTTTCTTGGAGGTGCCCTGCAATTAAACTAGGCTAGAAAGGGTGATCACCCATCTAAAGGGCCTTCACTTAAGCACGTCTACATTTTGTCAGGTAAAGTCATATATTTCTAGGCAGCTGGGACTAGTGTGTGAACATTTGGGGATGTCGTTAGTCTGTCACTGTCAGGCTTTCCCGAGGCCAGTGCTTACAGTAATGATGAAGGAACAGTCTATGTAGCTCAGAGTCCTCCTGATGTCTACTGGGCTCGTATGACCAAAATGACACAAATGAACCCCTTTCACACAGCAAATTCCCAACTGGGTCGCCTGCCCTTGTTAGACAACCCATTCTCTGTAGTAAGCAGAGGGGCGGTCAGGGCAAGGCAAGGCTGTGGTGTTTGGCCTTATGGTATCAGAGTTAAGACTGCGTTCTGGAAATGCAGCTCGGCTCTCTCAGGTCTTAAAACCTCTAGTGTTCCTGACTTCTGGACAGTACAGGTAGAACTGAGTCCCAGAATTTCGTATGTTCAGCCTGAAAGTTAATATGAATGCCAATATTGCAAAGACTTTCATACACACCCAGGAAGGGCAAGAATTGCACTCCCCCAATCTTAAAATACAAGAGCATTTAGAAATTGATCAAGGTGTTCAGACAGCAGCTCTCACGGGCATCCTCAGCATCTGTCACGATTCATCCTCCAGGGGGCTTTGACGTAGACACTACAAGCTGGCCTAAGACTGAAGGGGCTGCAGAATGTCATGAAGAGATAGTTCCCCACCACCAAGAGGGCTAAAGAGGAGAGAAATGCAGACCACTCCTGATGAAGACTTCTAGGCGATGAGGGTGAGCTGGGCCCTCAGCCCAATCTATCACAGTGCCGCTTTCCTGTTTCCTGGAAACAGCATGAGGGTCCCTGACGCTGTTTCCAGTGCATATTAGAAGCTGGACTTGGGCATCTTATCTGGCATCCAGGTCCCGTTCACCTGTGTATTGGGTTCTGGAAACTGAGACATTGTCTACAGTCCACGGAATTCCTGTAGTGTCCTTCTAGTCACTCACCCGCCCACCCCACACCTTGTGTACCACAGATGCAGTGCCCTAATGTCCCCACCCATCCCTGACACCAGCTGCTCTGTACCCTCCCACTCACTCTCACATGGCCCCCAGGGAGTCACCAGTCCACTGCCAGTACCTGGGGGAGGCCCTGAGACAGCGCCCGGAGGAAGGTACCAGGCTGTTGGAAACTTCAGTCAAGCAAGGACCGTTAACAGCTGCTGCAGAGAACCCTTAAGACATAAACGAATCTCAAAAAAGGAAATACTTGTAAAACCTGCTGTCTTGACCTATGATGACTTTTCTGAGAGGACAAAAGATGGCAGCTCTCACTGGCTGCCTCAGTCCACAGGACCCACTGTGTTTCATTTTCCAGGGGCGCGTTGACACAGACACTCACCTCCACAGACACCCCTAACAGGCCACAGTGTGTGCACGCGTGTGTGTGCGTGTGTGTGTGTGTGGGGTGGCGCTGTGCACAGGCAAACACACAACCTCCTCAGGTGACAGCGTGCTTGCTCTTCGGCCTCAGGGCCACTTTCTCTGGGGCAGGCAGGCTCCACTACACTATTGCAAGAAAGCTCTCCCAACGTCACCTGGTCCTGCCATGTCCCACCAGTCACATGATCTGGTAGCATGTGGTGAGGAACTTTACCTTTCTTTCTTCCTCCCCACAGCTGCAGGACAGCTGGTGAGGGTGGGGGAGGGGTGGGGGTGGGGCGGATGTGGTCCAAAAAGGGGTGAGTTTTTCTCACCTCCGTACCTCATCCGGTTCCAGCTCTTTCCAACCTCCCAGTCGTGAAGACCTTTTGGGATTCCTTTAAAGAGGTTACATTGTGGCAAAAGAACATCAGCTGCCCCTTGGGACAATGCTGCTCTCAGTCCAGCCTTCCTGCTGTCAATCAGGCCCTCTTCAGCTTCATCTACAGTAACTTAGTAGGTTTGGCAGGCTCCTCTAGAATGTCTCGTCTCTCTCTGTCTCTCTGTTTCTTTGTGTATGTCTCTCTCTGTCTCTCTTTCTCTCTCACTTTACAGGGTCTCACTTTATAACCCTGGCCAGCCTGGAACTCAGGGTGTAGACCATGCCTGCCTCTGCCTCCTGATTTCTGAGATTAAAGATGTGTACCACCACACTTGGCCCAAGTGTCCATTTTCTCTGGGGATGAGTATGATGGAACAATGTTTGGACTGTATACGTGTACTGGGAAGTGAGCCCAGACCATCATACTCCCAGTGACCACTGAGCTACACCTCCAGCCCCCAGGAGCTCCCAAAGAAGAACTTAATTACAACAAGGGGACATTTCTTGGCCTCACTTCTGCCGAGGAAGCCAGGGCCACCCGCTTCTTCTTTCCTGAGTTGTATTTTATTTTATTTTATGTGTGTGAGTGCTTTGCCTGCATGTATGTCTGTGCCCAATGTGCCGGCCGATGACTGAGGTGATCAAAGAGGACCCCAGATCTCCTGGAACTGGAGTTAGAGATGGTTGGGAATGGCCGTGTGGGCGCTGGGAACTGAACCAGCGCTCTTAACCACTGAGCTCTCTCTTCAGCTCACCACATCCCTTCTTGAGCCCCACACTCATAGTCTCCTTTCCTCCTTCCCTCGGAGGTATGTGAGGACCACTGTTGCTCCAGGCTAGTCCTTCAGCGCAGCCCGGAGCTGCTCCTCAGCCCCTGCCGAGGGGACACTGATTCCTGATATGGCTCTGGTGGGGGAACCCAGAGGTTGGCACGGATGTCCAGGGGAGGACGCATCCGGGAGGGAGACGCCTGGTCACAGGTGTGATCAGGTAGACAGCAGAACAAAAGCTGTGAAGTGGGGAGTCTGGGGGGCCCACAGAGGAAAACCAATGTGCTCCTGCTTCCCTCGCATCCTCAAAAAAGCTATCACATTCCCAGGAATGGTTTCTGGGTGACAGTTCACCAAGCAGAAGGCGACTTAGGTTCACCTCAGAAACGCTCCATGCTAAATGGGGGACACGAGCCTTATATCTAAGCTACCGAATTAAGGACGCCCTTCTGGTAAGCCATGGGTCTACTGGAAGCCCAAGAATGAGGAGGAGCTACGTACGGCTCCATGGTAGGAACCCCCAAACGGATGGTTGAAGATGAAGCTGCAACCTGGAGCAGTGATTGGGGAGCGCCCTGGGTCAGTTAAGAACAAAAGAATCAGTGGAGCAGTGGGTCATGGAGCGCGCCTTTAATCCTAGCACTTGGGAGGCGGAGGCAGGTGGATTTCTGAGTTTGAGGCCAGCCTGGTCTACAGAGCGAGTTCCAGGGCAGTCAGGACTGCTTCACAGAGAAACCCTGTTCCAAAAAACAAAACAAAACAAAACAAAAATAAATAAACAAACAAAAAACCAATCAACCAAACAAACAAACAAAAAGAGCCCCGAGTATACATGGATAGATCTCAGTGAATGGCAGTCAGGAGGGGAGTGGCCATCCAGAGAACACACCAGGACTGCTGTGTGGATCTTAAGTACTGTGGAGACCAAAGAGGGTAGGACACACGGGGAAGGCCACTGGCTGGACACAGGTCCAGGCTAGCTTTGGCATCTGTATTTCGGACCTCAGGAGCCCTCCCTGGCCCTCTGGCTCCAACCCAGGGCAGCTCTTCTGCTTCATTGAGTCCATCTGCCGGAGGCCTTCCTCTTTTGTGACTTGGGGTCACAGCGCTGAGCCTTACAGCCACAGAGAGAACTCAATGCCTGAGGGAGGAGAGTGACCAGGGAGGTGTGGGCCCGTGGGTTAGCTGGAAGACCTTGAGGCAGAGGTGCCCAAGGCCATGGCTGATGCCATCACCTACGCAGACCTGCGCTTTGTGAAGGTGCCCCTGAAGAACAGCATCTCTAATCATTTAGGACAGGGTAAGTCCTGCTTTCTGCCCTCCTTAGCCCATACCCCCACCACAGACCTCATCCCTGACTCCTACTTCGGACCTTTCCTCTTCCAGACTGTGAGGCCTACGAGGATGGAGAACTCACCTACGAGAATGTGCAAGTGTCTCCAGTCCCAGGAGGGCCGTCAGGCTTGGCTTCCCCTGCGCTAGTGGATAAAGCAGGTGTGGAGGTCCAGGGATGTGTCTGGGGAGTATCTGGGGAGTGCAGAGCAGTCTTGGAGAAAGTAGAATAAGAATATTTCTTGAGAATAAGCTAGCTGAGAGCCAGGGGGAAGATGAACAGCCCAGAAAGGTGCACCGTAAACTGGAGGCAGGATCAGGGCAGCCGGGTGCGAGATGGGTGGGGAATGAAAGTGGGAAGAGGTGTTGAAGGATGAGGAGTCACAGACAACGACACCCTGGGGAAATAATGAGACAAATGGAGACCCAGGAGAGAGATGAGGAATGACGGGAGTGTGGATAAGGCAACCCACGAAAGGCTCCGAGTGAGAACCTCCCTGCGTGGCAGTTCTGGGGGCAAGCGGGAGGTGAGCAGGGTCCATCCCCCAAACTCCGAAGGCGACAGGGACACGAGTCCCAGGCAGCAGAGGAAGTCCCCCGAGAGTGACTGTCTCACAGCACTTAGCCCAGGACGGACGAAGGTCTTGGCTTGGTGTGGGGCTGGGGAGAAGGGAGGTTACCGGGACTTTCCACCCTTACCTCGGGCGCTCCCCTTCGGCAGGCGTCAGGTCAGAGCAGCCAACTGCGTCCTGGAGCTCCGTGAAGCCGCCCACAGTAGGGCAGATTCTCCACTGTGCGTATCCCCCCCACTCCCACCCCCGCAGCCCCAGCGCGCCCCTCACCAGCAGGCCACCCGCAGGGCAGGGCTGCCAGAGGCGCGCATCCCGGAGGGGTGGGGCTGGGTTCTGCCCCGTGTTGCTCTTTCTGGGGGTGAGCCTTTGGGACAGCCCAGCCGCTCCACTCCCTACACCTAGAATCAATCCAGATCACAACTCCCCTGTTCCGATGGTCCCTCGTCACATGCCTCCAGGTCCCGTTCCCTGTATGAAATTTAGTTCCTTCTGGGTAATGTCCCCTCTGTCCTTTTCACGAGTCACGGTTCCCAGCCCTCACTCCTGACTGACAAAGCCGCTTAGGAATGTTTTCCTTTCTCCCCGGTCTCCATGTGCGGTCTTCCCTGGAACTGACTGCCCCTCATCATTGTCCCCTAAGGTCCCACAGTCGGCTTGCAGTACATTCTTGCTGGGTCTTCTCCTGGCCTGTCTGATGTTAGGGGTGGCTGCCATCTGCCTGGGAGTTCGCTGTGAGTATGAGTACCCCCATTCCCACTCATTATAAGCATCTCTCCTTCTTTCCCCTAATTGGTCTTTCATCGGGAAGGCTCAAAGACACTGTCCCGACATCCTTGGCTTTTGGGTCTGGTTTCCAGCCAGGGCTGTCCCAGAGTGTCCTGCCTCCCGAGATTATCCTTACCCAGTTTAGGAGTTCCTTAAACTCTGGGCAGCCAGATCTTCAATTCAGCACATTATACAAGAAGTTACAAGAAACAGAAAACGTTGATGTTGCAGTCTTAGAGCACCAGCTAGAGGAAGTGCCCTTAAGTGTCGTCCGTCAGTGTCGTCAGTCAGTCTGTCTGTCGTCCCCCCACCCTCACACCCAAGGTTCTCCATATGCAGCCCAGGCTGGGCCTTGAACTTTCTATCTTCCTATCTCAGTCTTCCTGAGGCAGGGATACAAGTGTGTTTTGCTAACCCCAACCAGTCTCTTCCATGGCCAAACAGATCTGCAGGTGTCTCAGCAGTTCCAGCAGGCAACCAGGATTTTCGAAGCCACCAACGGCAGCTTGCAGGAGCAGCTGAGGCAGAAGACAAGTCAGCTGAGGCAGAAGGAGGTGGATCTGCAGGAGTCTCGGACAGAGCTGACCCTGAGCCAGGGCGCTTTACAGGAGAAGCAGAAGATCCATGAGGCCACTGAGCAGCAACTAGAGGCCTGCCAGTCTGAGGGACAGAGGACCAAGGAGAGCTTGGAAAGGGAGGAGCAGCAGAGGAGGGACTTGAACCAGAAGCTGATCAACATGCAGGACACACTGAAGCGCTTCTTCACCTGTTCCTCAGGTATCTGCTCTGGGATCAGGGAGGCGGGGCAGACGGGAGGTGGGGCAGACCTGTGAGGGATGGACTGAATCCAGGTGTCTCCAATGGCTGGGTCTGCCTAGCGCTCAGCGACCAGTGAGTTCAGGAAAGGGGCAGTGAGCCAGAGCAGTGGCTGACCTGGGCTATGTGACTCGGTTATTGAGAAGGACCAAGCTGCACACTGGGTTTAGGGGGATGCACCCAGCTCTACAGCAGATCATGTTGGGGCAAGGAAGTAATCTCTAGCATCACATTGTTCAATTCTTTCTGACCTAGAGGCATCTAGCTGCTTCCACCAAGTTTAAGATAGCAAGATTACAGGCACACATACACCCTTAGCTCTCATTTCCTTATGCTCCTGTTCTCTGTGTGCGAGCGTGCGTGCATGCATTCGTGAGTATGTGCTCTCTCTCTCTTTCTTCCCCTTCCCCCACTCCCCCCCCCCCGTGTGTGTGTGTGTGTGTGTGTGTGTGTGTGTGTGTGTGTGTGTGCGCGCGCGCCATTGGAGAATAGTTTTTGAGATAGAATCTCTTCACTCAACCTAGAGCACGGCCATGCTCAGTTCCACCTTTTCTAGGGATGCTGGGGATCTGAACTGAAGTCCTCGTGCTTTTGTGGCAAACACATTAACTACTGAGCCATCTCACACCCCCTCTCCTTTACCTTCTCATTTTCCATGACTCTCAGTCCCTCTCCAGGGCCACCACCATATCTACACTTCAGACCTTGCCATCCCATGGTGTTCTTCTGTTCACAGCTTGGCTGTAGACGGCTACTGACTGTAGCTACCTAGTCCACAGGGTTCTCTACACATCTCCCCCCCTTCCCGAGGCATCCAGCCCGTGGAGTCCCAGCTTTCTTTCTTCCCAACAGTTATCTCTTATCCTTGCTTCTCTCTCAAATCACCTTGGGTTCCAGGCAGCTTGCTTCCCGGAGCAGCTCCCTCCCCGCCGCCTTTTCCGCCTTGTCCAGCAGGGGTCGCCACTGTCAGAGCATCAGAACCTCCCCAAGTCTGTCAGGGCACGTGTGTTCTGCAGATCCCAGTCTTTTTAGGACAACTGCCACAGCTGGGTGTTGTTGGCGGAAGTTTTCTTGTGTCCCGCCTGGTCCCGCAGCCATTCAGTCCCAAGTAAACACACAGAGGCTTATATTAACTACAAACTGTTTGGCCAATGGCTCAAGCTTATCATTAACTAGCTCTTACAACTTAATTCAAACCATTTCTATTAATCTATGCTTTGTCACGTGGCTTCGTGGCTTACCTGTGTTCCGTTACATCTTGCTCCCCTGGCTGTCCTCAGCGTCTCCTCTGACTGCCTTCTTCTCCTAGTCTCTCTGCTTGGATTCCCCACCTGGCTCTGTTCTGCCTTGCCATAGGCCATGGGAGCAACACATATTCACAGTGTACAGAAAGACCATGCCACAGCAGGGTGTTTTTCTTAACTACTCTCACCCCACCCAAATGGAGTCCATTATTCATAATGGTACCAGAAGAATTCCTCCTTTTTTATATTCTTCCTTTTGTCCATTTGTGTGTGTGTGTGTGTGTGTGTGTGGTGTGTTATATGCATATGTACATATGTGTTTGTGTGTGCACAGGTTGAGGCAGAGACTCATCCTTGATTGCTCCTTTACTTTATTCATTGAAGCAGGGTCTCTCAATCAAACCCAGAGCTCATCAATATGGCTATAGCCAGCTTTCTGTGGGGATTCTCTGACCTGCCTTCCAAGGTGTGACAGGATGGCTGCCACTCACTTGGTAGTCACTCAGTGTCTTAGTTACTTTTCTATTGCTGCGACAAAACACAAGACCAAGGCAGCTTAGGAAAGAAAGTGTTTAATTAGGTTTGCGGTTTCAGAGGGTCAGAGTCCATGGGAGAGCAAAGGCATGGTGGCGGGAACAGCGGAGAGCTCACATCTTGATTCTCAAGTGGGAGACAGAGCACATGGGAGTAGAAGGAGTCTTTTGAAGCCTATCAAAGCCTGCCTCCACCGACACACCTCCTTCCACAAGGCCACACCTCCTAGTCCTTCCTAAACAGTTCCACCAACTGGAGGCCAAGCATTCAAATATATGAGTCTATGGGGGCCCTTCTCATTCCAGTCGCCCCACTCAGGTTCTGGGGATCCTAAGTGACAAGTGCTTTGACCACTGGCCCAACCCTAGTTATGGGGAAATCCTTTAAAAAACACAAATCTGATCATGCTGTCCCAGTCTAGGTCACACCATTCTAATTAGTTATCTAAGCAGTAACGGGGTGTAATACACTCCAGTATGTGCCCAGACATGGGGTGTGGATAGAGAGCAAAACTCCTCTATGCAAAATCCAACATTATTTTTCTCTTCCATGTATATAATTAGGAAAAAATCCTGAGCCAGACATGGTGGCACACACTTACAACTTCAACATTTAGAAAGCTAAGGCAGGAGGAGGGGGATTTGAGCCCCAGCCTAGGCTGCATGATGAGAGCCTGTCTCAACACACACTCTCCCCCTCCCTCCCTCCCTCCCTCCCCCTCTCCTTAACATGACTTTCAAGGCCCCTGCTTACCTTTCAGTAGGTTTCTTATTCTCTCACTCTCTTCAAGTCACACTAATTAAAAAAAAAATCCTTCAAGTTGCCACAGGACAGATCAATGGGGGAAGCTTGATGGGGACATAAGAAAATGTCCATGATAGAGAGACAGAGACAGAGACAGAGACAGGAGAGACAGAGACAGAGAGACAGAAAGAAAGAAAAAAAAAAAAAACAGACAGAAAGAGAAAAGAACAGAGAGACAGAGACAGAGACAGAAAGACAGAGAGAGACAGAGACAGAGAGAGAGACAGAGACAGAGAGACAGAAAGACAGAGAGAGACAGAGACAGAGAGAGAGACAGAGACAGAGAGAGACAGAGACAGAGAGACAGAAAACACACACACACAGAGAGAGAGAAGAGAGAGAGAAGAGAGAGAGAGAGAGAGAGAGAGATTGAGATTGGGGGCATAGGGAACGCTTTCTGAGTGAGGAGCTAGGGCCCATGGATCAAATGGAAAGAGAAAAGCTGTAACTGGGATTAAGAGCACAGCGGGTGTGGGATGTTAAGGAGGATGTTCATTTCTTAAAGGTAGCCTGGAAAACAACAGAGACATGTATCTTTAAGTGAAAATATGGAAATAGAGAGTGTTCATAATTTCATAAAAACAGGAACCAAGTCTGTCTGCTTATGGAGTTGTGGAGAGAGATGTGGCCAGGGGCTGGAGGAATGAGGCAAAACTTTAAATGTGCAGTGGAGATGTGTTAGTGAGTAAATGGAATGAATGAATGAATGAATGAGAAGCCCATTGACCAATGTGGGAGCCCAGGCAAGGTTGGCCAGTGTTAGGGTAGATTTTAATCTTTCAGAAACCAGGGACACCAACACTAGCTCCACTAAAACAATCTTCCCATATTGTTAGAAGTAAAATGTTTCCAGAAGAAGCAAAAAGATTGCAAAGATCAAGGACTAAAGTTGCTGAGGATGTCGAGGGTGGACCCGAGGGACTATGCTAGCAAGCAGCTGGTCAGCTGGTCACTTTATTCCAAGTGTTGTGGCTGTCATATTCTCTCTGCTTTGTAGACTTCTGCTGTCCAGTGGGATGGCTACAGGAACAGAAGAGATGCTTTTACATCTCATACACTCCCAGAAGTTTCGAGGAGAGCCAGAAATACTGCACATCTCTGTCCTCCAAACTGGCTGTAGTCAGAGAACCTGAGAAGTATTATTATTATTACGTAAGCATGCCCTTATCCACATTCTGAAGTGGGTTCCACTGGTGAAGGGAGGTATGTCATTGAGTCAGGAGTGACCGTGCGCGTCTGCCGCGTGCCGCAGTTCACACTGCTTCCCCGTGACAGATAAGGACAGTCACACTATTCACCAGTAGATGTGGCACCAGCTCTGGCATCTCGTCTTGCTGCTTGAAGACGCCTAATTGCTTAAGCTACAGTCATTGCGTGTGTCTGGCGCGGGTGAATGGTTCACTCGTGTCTCGCAGGGGTGGGACCAATACAGCCAGCCACTCGTGGTGTGAGTGGCCTGCACCTGGCAGCACTGGAGGGAGGCAGGAGCAATTAGTTCACGTACTAAATGAGCATGGTCTCTGGTGACGCAAAACTCCCTGGCCTCCTAGGGTGTGCCCGTTTTATTCTGTATTCTCATTGCTTTTCACATGCTTCTCTGAATCCCTCCAGGTTACTCTGCCCAGCATCTTAAAGGAGTCGATAAATGATTCAAAGTCATATTGGATCAATCAAGCAAGACATCCTGAAGGACACACATTACAATTTGGGAAGAATTTGGGGTATGTCACTCAGTCTCTCATAAAAGCATAATAACATTCTTCCCTAAGCTCTGTTCCCAACTCTTCCACAAATCAGCATTGTGACTTCCTGTTTCTTCCGTTTAGAGACTGTTTAAGATATTCTTAATTAAAAAAAAAAATCGCGTGTCGAGGGAGGGGTGCCATGTGGCAGTCAGAGGACAGCCTGCGGGAGTCAATTCCCTCCTGCCATGTGGACCACACTCGGGCCACTAGGCTTAGGGCCGTACCTGCCAAGCCATCTCACTGACCTGCACTTACTTCACATCCCGTCCATAGTACCTGGAGCTCTCTATCACGCACTTAAAGTAAAAATTACAATGGCATGTTCCTATAATCCTACACTCAGGAGGCTGAGGGAGGATTGGGAGTTAAGGCCAGCCTGGGCTACACAAGCAAGACTCCCCATCTTAAAAAACAAAATAAAAAAGCAGTTATTAGGTTGAGGTCTGTTCATCTGTCAGCGGGAGCTGAGAATTTAGCTAGGGCTTCACAGCCAGAGAGAAGGCTGGCATTGAACTCACTAAGCGTTGACGAGCCGCCCAAACTGGCTGTGCTTGCCTAGCCCATGCCAACTGGGCCGCTAGAACCGCGCAGAGAGCAGGCAGCAGAGGACCCCTGAAGTAGTGGCTACTTCATGTTCCATGGTTAGGAGATGGTTTCACTATATAGTGGCCTGTCTGTCTCCTGGGTGCTGCACCAGCACACGCAGCTCCTTAGCGGGGGGCTTTCATCTTTGATGACTTTGGGGAGCTTTCCTCCATGGTCTTAAGACCAGTTTGAGCTGAAGTTCAGGAATCGGATCCTGAACCATGTGGCCTCAGCAGGAGACAGGTCTTGGACTAGGTTTTACAAAGAGCAAGGGGAAGGGAGGGGTCCAGAGTGTATCCCAATTCTACTCACGCTTGCATCTTATTCTCACAGCTCACAATGCCGGAAGCTAAAAAAATGGGACTCATGGGAAGCAAGTTTCTCAAGGTGTACAGAGTCTAATCCCTGCATTTGCGAGCTGGAAGCTTCCGGGTTTCCTGAGATCACCTGCACTGAAATGGGTAAGTATGGAGGTAGGTGGTACGGAGATAGGGCAGAGGTGTGTGCATCAGGACAGAGGGAAAATTTGTGACATCCACAACCTCCAGGGGCTCAGTCTGCTTAGGTAGGGCCAGGTTAGGCAGGGAATGGGGACAGAAATGGCCTGGACAGGGGAGCTGGAAGAGGACAGGGTGAACTGGGTGGGCGTTAGTGACAGTCAGCTGGAGCTCACTGATGCTTTATTTTTCCAGACACAGGAACAAGAGCTTGTGACCGACATCCTTAACCTGTGGCCTGCCAATACTTAGCCCTGTGATTCCTCCAGCGTTCCCTCACTCTTGGGCACGCTCAGCTAAGGGCCGGATCCTGGCCTGGCAACCTGCTGGCTGCCTGAAAGCCGCCCCAGAAACTGGACTATTCCTGGGAAGAGAGTGAGGACTTTGGCCTTCCTTAAGAACTTCCCAGACTGGACATGGGTCAGGGGAGGAGGGCGCACCGCTGAGTGGATGGATGGCCCGGAGCCAGCCAGGCAGTTTTATTGAAATATCTTTAAATAATTTGCACGTGTTAGTCTTGTGTGTCAGCAATGCTGTGTCTAGTTCAGTGATCCCCGTGGGAAAGCGAACCCGAGGGGTCGGATAGGAAGTGCTCTGTCCATTGAGACCATGCTGAGGCTCCCCTAGACGGGGAGAAGAGCCAGTCAGCCCATCTGGGGCTGGCATTGTCCGGCAAGTGCGCTCTGTCCTTACAGGCTATCCCGTAGGCCGAGGCTGGAAGCCTGAGATCGTAGGCCTTGCTGCTAAGAGCGTGCCCCAGGCAGCTGCAGGCTGGGTGTGGGTGGCTTGGCATGGTGCCCTCGGTGGCAGAGAAGACTGCCCGCCTCACAGTTCAGGTTGCGGTAGCGGGCAACAGCTGGGGTGGGGCGGGGGCACATGGATAGGAAGCCAAAGCTGAAGGGGCCAAGGCAGCAGCCGGGGCAAGGCAGGCCCTCCTCAGGCTCCCGGGGAGCTGATGGGGGTGGCGAGGGTTCTGTCCGCTCCAGGGCTGCCGCCCGAGGAAGGCTATGCTGTGCTCGGTTCCAGGGCTCCCCAGCCCATCCTTGTGGGGAATTGACCACCACGGCAGGGGGGTTATTATTGAGGGGAGGTCCTGATCGAGGAGACCAGGGTTGAGAGGCCGAGGAGCAAGTACTGATGAAGTTGTCGGTGGCCACAGCCAGAGGCAGCTGGGGCGCTGGCCCCGGGGGCTCTGGCTCAGGGCTGCTGCCCTCACACTCCATCTTCTCTTCAGCGGAGGGGCCCATGGGGGAAGGGCCGGGACCTGGCAGTGCAGTCTCCATCCGTCGGGGGAGCTCAGGGGAAGAGGGCAGAGAGCGACAGCGCCGGGCAGGTGTCTCAGGCTGGACCAGGGTCTCTGGAGTGGTCACCAAGGGCAGCTGGGCAGAGGTCAGTGGTGACGGCGGTACCAGGGGCAGCGGGGTGGCCGGCTTGCAGGGTGTGTCCAGGAGTTTGATCTTGCCACCCCTGAGGTCTTCCCGCAGCGAGAAGGGGTTGACTCGTGTCAGAGTGTCCCCCCAACTGGGGGGCGACTCTGGTGAGGGTGGCAGGAAGAGGTCGGAGCGGCTGCGGGAGAGCCGGGGGTCTGGCCTGGGAAGCGTGGCGGAGGGACCTCCTCTTGGGACAGACCCTGTACAAAGAGAGGCGGTGACCACTGTTCTCACATCTGCTCAGAGTGAGGCCCTTGTTCCCCAGGAAAGAGGTGGGGCAAGAGCTTAGGAGAGGGAGTTCTGGGTGCTGGAAAGGGGGGGCTGTGACCCCAGCCACCGTTTTCCTTAGGGGAAAACAAAAGGTAATCATGGGTCTGTGTGCACACCTGTGTGAACAATAGGACGTTGGCGCTGTAGGTGGAGGTCAGGGGTCAGAAGAACCTTCCAGGACTTGGGTCCTTACGCAGGCACCTTTGATCCGATAAGCCCTATCACCAGGCCCTCCTCCAGCTACCTTTCTACCTTTCTTTCCTTTCCTACCTCTGCGTTCTTGGGCTCTCCAAGACGCCTCTCCATCCCACCCAACTCCACCGGACTCCCAGACCTTCCAACCAGGAGGGCCGCTCGGCCTCCTCCAGACGACTGACTCTCAGGAGAGGCGGCAGGACTTCTGTTGGGTCAAGGTCATGCCCACTTACCCTGATTGTATGTTAAGGGAGCCGTAGTGAGGGGCGTCTTGGAGAGGGGAGCAGGCTCAGGCAGCTGCTCCAGGATCTGCTCCAGGTGCTGGGTGATCTCCGAAAAGGGGGCCCGCGTGCTGGGCTCCATCTGATGGGAACAGACAGGGCAGCTGACTCGGGGCTCAGGAGGAAGGTGAGTTTCCCTCCCACGGTCCCGGGGACCTAGAAGACAGACAGCTCATGGCTGGGGTCAGGGAGGGGTGATGCTCACGCTGCAGCAGTGGATGGCCAGGAGCAGGAAAGGCAGCGGGCAGTCGTTTCCCACCAGGGTTCGAAAGGCAGGCACATCCAGACCAAAGTCCTGTGGGGACAGAGGAAGGGCTGCCAAGTTAGCCTTCCCCGGGTCCTGCGTGTGCCCACTGTGAGCGTCTCCACCTCCAGGGAGCCCCCTTTGGTTATGAGGCACCTATTGTGGAGGTTACTTCACCTCAGTACGGGGTAGGTAGTCAGGGTCCGCAGGTACTCGGGCAATGAGTTCACAGAGGACGATCCCAAAGGCGAAGACGTCGGCCTGGAGGCAGGAGACGGACCATGCCGAGGGGGAGGAGGTGGCCGTTATCTCGTGTTGGAAGGTGACAGTGAGGGTATGGGAGAGGGCGGGGAGGGTGGTTGTTGGGTGGGGCTCTATCTCAGGGTCTCGGGGGGACTTGAGGCTCTTACCTTCTCATCATACAGCTCTCCCCGCAACACCTCTGGAGCCATCCAGTATGGGGAGCCCACCACAGCCAAGGGCTCCTTCCTCACCCCTTCCCTGCAGGAGGGGGTCAGAACCCTCTATTCAGACGTCTCCCCCAAGCAAAAGGGGATGGGGCGAGCCTTCTCCCCACCCACAGAAAATGTCACTGGGAGCTTCACACACGTATGGGGGATCCTTGGGAGGCTTGGGGCATGAAGGGTATCCACCTCACCTGTACACAGGAATCTTTTCAGCCAGTCCGAAATCCCCCACGACAGCTGTGAAGCCGCGGTCTTCCCTTCGGACCAGACAGTTCTGACACACACACATAGGCATCCTCACACACCCATCACCTGCTCTCTGGTCCTCCAGTATACACCCAAAGCCCTGGGCCACCGCAGCCTCACCCCGACCTTCCCTCCCAGTCCTCCAATGCACCCCGTTACTGCAACGCCATTCAATACTCAGTGAGACACTTAGTTCCGTAGAGCACTCCTCGCCCTGTTCTTTAATAATTTCCAACACCCTGTCACCCCAACACCCTAATGCATTTACCACCCACATGCCAACATCCACAGGCCAATCACAACTTAACAGCCACAGACCCCTTTTCATTTCCCCGCCCACCTCGGCCAGCCTACCTTGGATGTGAGGTCTCGGTGAAACACACCTTTGGCGTGTAGGTACCGCAGGCCTTGGGCAATGTCCAGTGCTAGGTGGAGCCTGACTGGCCAGGACAGGGGTTCCGGGGAGCTGAGCAGCTGTTCCAGGGTACCCCCATTCATATACTGGGACACAGGGGGAGAAAGGGGGGGGGCGGCTGTCAAGGCTTCAGACTGTGTTCTACGCCTGCCATTCATAAGCCAGGTAACACTCAGGAGGATCACAAGGGTCTGGAGGGTGAGTCTGGGCCCCGAGGGTCCCATTTACATCCTAGGCTGCCCTGTGCATCACAGCAGCGCTGTGTAGCTACGCTATGTCAGCTAAGAGATAGAAACACGACCAGATACTCAGTTCTTCGGTCACATCAGCTCTTGCTTTAGTCTAGCCATGTGCGGCTGGTGGCTCCCGTGTTAAGACACAAGATATCTCCATCGCGGCAGAAAGTTCTATGGGTCACACTGTTCTCAGGAATGACTCTAGCTGAGGATTCTGGTGTGTGGTTTGCCCAAAGGAAGTTCAGGAAGCCTCCTGTTGGAGAGGGTCCCAGGGTCCCGGGTGGCTCCTTTTTAATCTCCACCAAGCCCGCTGCCACTTTCTCTTGGAGGTGTGGTACCTTCCCTCTTTCCTGGCCCACACTTCATGCTTACCTCCGTAAGAGCGTGCAGCTGCCCCTGGTGCACACAGACCCCCATGAACCTGAAAGACGATGGAGAGGACAGAAGGGCAGGGCTGTAAGAGCCCGGGCTCCACCGCATCCCGCTCCTTTCCCGGGGGACCTTTCCATTTCCCTCCTGCCCAGCAAGAGGTCAGGCCGTTCACCTGAGGATGTTGGGGTGCCGGAGCCGGTTCATGAGCTGCACCTCTCTTAGCGTGTTGCTCCGGTTACTGGGAAGCTTGTTCATCTTCAGCACCATGACTTGCCCCGACTGTCGGTGCCGAACCTGGGGGCGGCGAGGATCGGTGCGTGCCCCGCAGGTTGGGTGGCTAGCTCAAGTACGGGATCTCCAACCCAGGCTGTGGGCCCCTAAGTTCCAGCCTCCCGTCCGCGGCTCGGTCCCGCCCCTCTACCCTCGCCGGTGGGTCCTACCTTGTAGACCTCAGAGAAGAAACCGGCCCCGATCTTCTCTGCGCAGTCGAAATCGTCCACGCGCGCCAGGCTGGACACGGCGCTGCGGAGGGCCCGGTAGGACGAGGGCCGGCCCCTGCCGGGGCCTCCGCCTGCGCCCCCCGGCCCCTCCCCCGGCGCCTCTCCGGGTCCGGGGCCCCGCAGTGGGGGCCGTTCCCCGGCCATGGCCGGGCCCCCAGCCCGGGCCTGCTTCACATGGCCGGATCCCCGGGACCCGGGCAGGCCGCGCTCGCCATGGGCGCCGGCCCAGTCCGATCCCGGGTGCCGGGACTCCCGCTCTCGCCGGGAGGACCGAGGACCTGCCGGAGGTCCTGGACCCGCCCCCGCCGCGCCGGCGAGCTGGGCCCGGGGGACGCCGCGGCTCTCCGCTCTGCGCGGGCCTGGGCCTGGGCCTGGGCGGGCGGCGGCGGCGGCGGCGGCGCTCCGGGGCGCCGGCGGGCGGGCTCCCCGCGGGCGGAGGCGGGCGGGCGGCTGCTGCTCCGCTTCGCCGCCGGGCTCAGGCTGCGCGGCCTGCCCGGGGCGGGGCTCGGCCCGGCCTGCGGTTAACTCCTTGGAGCCCGGGCTGCGGGCCGGCCACGCCCCCTCAGGTACGCACCCGCGCGTAGGCCGGGCCGTGAAGAACCGGGGGGGGACTTAAGGGTGGGCGGCGGGCGCCAAGCCGCCCGCGCCCTGGGCTGCACGGATCGACCCCGCTGCCTGCCTCGCCTGCGCCCCACCCCGACTGCCCATTTCTAGGGGCTTTGGACTCCGACGCCCTAAAGCTCCCGGCTCGCTAACACCTGTCTTCTCGGGCGGCCGTGGTACCCGCGGCTGGAGCGAGCCTCCGGCCGCATCCCTGCCCTGCCCGGACCCCTCCTCACTCCATCCCGAGTCCCCCAAGTAAAGTTGGGATTCGGGGGCTCCGCCCGGTGGCCGCCCTCCTACTTCTTTGTCCTAATGACCCTCTTTTTTAAGAGAAGCCTCCACCTGCGGGGAAGCCCCGCCCTCCGCCGGAGCCCACCCCCTCGGCCAGACCCCGCCCCCTTGGAGGCCGCCGCCCCCCGCAGCCCGCTCTCCTTCAGGGGGACCTTTCCTTGGGGTGACACTGCCACATCAGCGTGTGCCCGGGGCCCCTCAGGGCTGCGCCCCCTGCGCTTTGTGCTCCCTTCGCGGAGGGAGGCCTCCCGGAGTGACTCGGCTGGTCATTGTGACCCCGCCTCTCAAGGTGACTCCTCCCCTCGCTCTCGCCCGGCCCGCGGCGGGGTGACCCTTGCAGCAGGTTGCGCCCCGCGTCGCGTAGACGCGCGTCTGCCCTCTCCGGCCAGAGGAGGAGGTGCACAGGCCTCGACAGCGGTTGGCCCCCTCTGAGTGCGCACGCCCAGGCTCGGGACGTGGCTCTCGCTCTCCCCGACGTTTCCGGCTCTGCCGCCGGCTCCTCCCCCTCAAGGTCGTCGCGCAACAGCCAATCATCGCCGGGGCTGCGCGACGCCGCCGGGTCCCCGCGGACGGAGGCCTCCCTCCTGGCATCCGTGAGCCCTGCTGCCACCTCGCGGCGGAGTGGAGCGAGGCGGGAGCGGCTGGGAGGGTGCAAGGCGGTCTCGGAGGGAGTGCACCGTATAAGGGAAGGAATCGGGCAGGTTTGGAGAGGGAAGAGCAAGAGTCACGTGCAGTCGTGCCAGAGACGATGGAGCAGGCCAGTGCGTGTTCGTTTTTCCAGGGGCTTTGGTCTCTTCACGTTAAATGAGAGTTAACTGAAGAACTGTTTGCAATCTTTTGGGTAGAGATTGAAACAGGGTGGCTTTGAACTCCTGAGACTCCTGTACTGGGATTACAAGTGTGTGTTACCATGCCGGGAGGGAATTGGTTTTCTGTAGTTTGTGCAGGGTCTAGAGACACTCGGAATGTGCGCCTATAGAATAATTAACCTCTGCATGGTAAGCCTAACCGACACTGGATTCTGGCCCTTCATTCATTCTTTGAGGATTAATGTTGGTGACGGTAATTTCAGGCTGAAGAGCCTGCTTTTAGGAAGAGCGCTGTGCTGCTTGTAGTGAGGGAGAAGGCTCCGGAAGAAGGCCGTGTGGTGGTTCCTTCTGCTGGGATGAAAGACTGAAGTAGGACTAATAAAAGAGAGGAGGAAATGTTAACGAGCTTGGGAGGTGCGGTAGGAACCCCCGTGGGGGACCTGCTGCGGCCAGTTCACCGCTAGGTTTCTAGTTTATGGGGTGATGTCACCGGTCTTTAAAAGTTGATGAAGATGTGCATGTGAGGTATGCAGCACACACACGCACACACGCACACACAGATACTTTCTGTGCCTGTGACTCTCCTGGAGGTAATTCATGGCCAATCTTCTTTTATCCACATGTCTGACCCCCTCCCCCAGTTATTTGGTACATATCTATGGCATTATTTGATCAATAAATATTTCAGTATATTGCCGATAAAAATAAGGGTGCTTCATTAAAACAAAATCATAATGTCATTGTCGTGTCTTTAAAAACTAAGAATAGGGCCGGGCGGTGGTGGTGCACGCCTTTAATCCCAGCACTCGGGAGGCAAAGCCAGGCGGATCTCTGTGAGTTCAAGGTCAGCCTGGGCTACCAAGTGAGTTCCAGGAAAGGCGCAAAGCTACACAGAGAAACCCTGTCTCGAAAAAAAAAAAAAAAAAAAAAAAAAAAAAAAAAAAAAAAAAACAAAACCTAAGAATAGGGCAGGCAAGATGGCCCTGCAGGTAGTGCTTGCTTCAAAAGACTTGGAGACCCGAGCTTGATGCCTGGAATGCATGCAAAGTGGAGGGAGAGACTCAACTGCACATGTATCTCGACATGTGTGCCCTCTCCCATCATAATACACACAATAATAAAAAATAATAAAAAATAAAAAATAATAAAAAAATAAATAATAAATAAATTAATAAATAATTAATTAATAAAATAAAATAAATAAATTAAATTAAAATAAAAAAATTAATAAATAAATTAAATTAAATTAATAAAAAATAATAAAATAATATAATAAAATAATAAAAAATAAATTAAAATTCCAATAGTCAGGAGATTGAGGCAGGAGGATCACGAGTTTGAGGCCAGTCTAGGCCACATAGTAAGAACTTATTTTAAACATCAAACCAAACAATAATTTCTTAATATCAAGTATCTAGTTGTTTGTTTGTTTCTTTACGTTGGATTTTCAAAGTTGTCTGTTTTAATCAAAATCCAAATGAGCTCCTCACTTTGCTCCTGAAATAGCTTTTAATCTTTTTAAATCTCTTGTCTGCTCTCCATCTTTTCCCATTATCAGTGAACAATTTTTATGGTTTTTTACCTGCACGCATATCAGTGCCCAGTGTCCATGCCTGGTACCCAAGGAGGCCAGAAGAGGGCATTGGATTCCCTGGAACTGGGGCCACAGATAGTTGTAACCCTCCATGTGGTGCTGGGAATCGAACCCTGGTCCTCTGGAAGAGCAGCCAGTGCTTGCAACTGTTGAGCCATCTCTCCAGGCACTTATTATTATTACTACTATCATCATCATCATCATCATCATCATCATTATTATTTTATTAAAAAGCCACAAGAATTGGAGCATAGTGGTGCACATAGAATACCAGCACTCAGGACACAGAGGCAGGGGGATTTTGAATTTGGGATTAACCTAGGCTGTATATTGAGATACTGCATCAAAAAAAAAAAGGAAACTTTTCAAGCTGGATATATATGGCTGGGCAGAGTTCATTCCTGGCATGCTTGAGGCCCTGGGTTCCAATTTTCCGTACCGGGGGTGGGGGAATACCCCTTTTCTCTAATAGTTAATTTTATCAACTTGATTGAGTTGAGGAGCAGCTGTGTTAGTAAAGACACTCCTCAGGGTGTGTCTGTGAGGGCATTTCCAGAGAGGATTATGGGGGAAAGACACCTAGAATGTGAGCGGCACCGTCCATCGTCTGGGGTCTCCGTGGGATGGGGAAAGTTCACAGCATGGGTGTCCTCTCTCTCTTTCCTGGTGATGCTGTTCACAGTTGCACCTCCTCACCAGATCAACAGCAGCCACCGAACCCACAGCTGGAATAACTCCTAGAGATGGGGTTTCTTAGGGCTTGACTCTGGGACAAAAAAACTAACAGTGTCCATGTTGACTATTTGTTACCCAGAGATCCAATTCTTAGGAAAAGCTGGGTAAATGTTTCCTTAGTGTTGTTGTCCTAGCCTCTTCCAAGGGAGCCAATGAAGATTCTTGTGCGCAGCACCGTGAGCTCATAATTGAACACAGGCCATGCGCTCAGGTGTTGGCAGCTGAAGCAAGTTTCGATGCTTGAATCATCTATTTTGTTTTGGTCACTGGGAACCTCCCCAAGTTGGTACCCAGGTTCTTTTTTTTTTTTTTTTTTTTTTTTTTTGTGCCTGTCCTGGAGCTTGCTCTGTAGACCAGGCTGGTCTCGAACTCACAGAGATCTGCCTGGCTCTGCCTCCCAAATGGCCCCAGGTTCTTTTGACATGAGCCATGCTATGGTGTGGAATGTCGCCTTTGACACACATGTGAGATTTTAATTGCCACTTAAACTGCTATTGAGAGGAAGGACAGATACTTGGGAGATGATAGGGATGGCTAGCTCTTGGGGATACAACCCTCGTGAATGTCCTGATGGCGTCATCTGAGGACTGGGTTCTCCACAAAAGGACAGATCCATCCTGAATTTCTCTGTCTCGTTTCCTGCATTCCCGCTTCCCGGCATGTTATATATAGTGCAGTGTGATGTCCCTTGCCTGATGCCAATACTGTGTTCTTGGAATTCCTGTCCTTCATGAGTTAAATCAATGTCTTTTGTTGTTGATAAATTGTGTAGTCTTGTGGAGGCCCAAATTACTCAGGGTCAGAGAACCTGAGCTTGCTTTACCCAGCAGGGTTGTGTAAGAAGATGATTTGACCACAGGCGTGGTTGCCAGGTGTTTGGAAGGCTCTACACTTGGCTGTATGGTGTGCTTTGATCTTGAAAGGGGAGGTCTCTTGCCTCTCCCCTTGGCATGTTATAAAAAGCCTTTTGAATAAACTTTTGAGGCTACTGGGTATTGACCCAGGCCCTCCCAAAGCTATCCTGTATTTCTGTCTTTCTTCTTGTCTTCCAAGTCTCTCTTTCTATCTAATACTTTCTTATCCCTCTCCTCCTCAGGACCCCAGAAAAGGTGGGAACTGGCCTCTCCCAGTCTCCCACACAGTCTGTCATAGTCTATGGCAGAAACAAGAGACTACGATAACTCTCCATCTTTCTATCTCCTTCCTTCCTCTTCCCCCTCCTTCTTCTCTTCCTCCCCCCCTCTCCCTACCTCATCCCTCCCTTCCTGCCCCTTCTCTCCTTTTTTAAATGTCATAGTCCCTTATAGCCTAGGCTAGCTTTGAACCTGCTATGTACATGAGGCTAGCTTTGAACTCTTTTTTTTTAATTCTTCCATCTTGACTGCAGCTTTCTGTCCCTTCCCCACCCCCCAGATCCAGTCCCCCTTCTGTCTCCCCCCAGAAAAGGGCAGGCCTCCCAGGGACATCAACAAGATGCCGCACAACATGCTACAGTAAGACCAGGCACATGTCACCACATCAAGGCTGGTCAAGGCAACCCAGTAGGAGGAAAAGGGTCCCAAAGCAGGCAAAAGTCACAGACAGCCCCTACTCCCACTGTTGGGAATCCCACAAGAACACCAAGCTACTCAGCAGTAACAGATGCAGAGGACCTAGGTCAGACCCCTACAGGCTCCCTGATCTCTGTGAGCCCCCAGAGCCTCGATCGGTTGATTCTGTGGACTGTGTTCTCATGGTGTCCCTGACCCCTCTGGTTCCTCCGATCCTTCCTCCCCCTCCTCCACAGGACTCCCGAGCTCCGGCTAATGTTTGGCTGTGGGACTCTGCACCTGCTCCCATCAGTTGCTGGATGAAAGTCTCTCTGGTCTCTTTGATGATGATTCTGCTAGGCTCCAGTCCCAGAAAACTCTGCAGGCAGGACAAAGGGTAGGTTGAAGGTTTTGTGGTTGGGTTGGTATCCTAATCCCTCCTGGAGACATTGCCTGGTTACAGAAGATGACCAGTTCAGGCTCGGTGTTCCCCAACCACCCCGGTCCACCCTCAAAATCTACTCTAGTTCCTCTTCCCAGGGAGAGCCTTGTGTCCCCCGTAAGACCTCATTACTTAGCCTCTCTGGGTCAGTGGATTGTAACATGATTATTTTTTACTTTACAGCTAACATTTGCTTATAAGTGAGTACATACCCTGTTTGTCATTCTGGGTCTGGGTTACCTCACTGAGAATGATTTTTTTCTAGTACCATCCATTACCCTGCAAATTTCATGATGTTACTGCTTTTAACAACTGAGTAATACTCCATTGTGTAGATGTACCACATTTTCTCTATCCATTCTTCGGTTGAGGGACATCTAGGTTGTTTCCGGTTTCTGGGTATTATGAATAAAGCCACTATGAACAGTGTTGAGTAAGTGTCCTTGTGGCAGGATGTCCTTTGGGTATATTGACCAAGAGTGGTATAGCTGGGTCTTGAGGTAGATCAATTTCTTAGACACTGCCATATTGATTTCCAGAGTTAACCTTGAACTCTTGCTCCTCCTGGCTATCTCCTTTGTGCTGGGATTAGAGGTGCACATCACCACTCCCAGCTTCTTGCTATTTTATAAGACATGTTTTATCTTAGAAAATGTTTATTTTGTACATATCTAGATGAGAACTGGGTCAACTGTTTTCACAGTGATTTTTCCTTTGTTGAAAAGGGACTAGCACTTATACCCAAAGATGAGTACTAGGAATAGATGGTTATTTGACATAGAACAGGTAACTGAATATAGTCAGTGGCTGCCCCTTTCAAAACAGCCTCTCCCAGCATCTTTATTATGACAATGTACACGGGACACCTGTGTATCTTTCACCTAGATCACTGGGTCTTAGCACTCTGTTATATCAGATCTGTCTGTAATATGATAGGAAAGCAGTGTTAGATAAGACAGTTTAAAATCTTACTGTAGGGCGGGAGAAGGCTCAGTAGTAAAGGGCCGGCCTCACAGGCATGTATATGTCTCCGGGCACACGTGTGAGGGATGGTCTTGATTAGGGCTGTTGAGGAGGAAGAACCTCTACAGATGGAAGGTGGCATCATTCTCTGGGCTAGGGCCCTGGACTGCATCAGGAAGAGAAAGTCTGCACAGTCGTTCATGGCTCGCGACTTCCTGACTGCAGAAGACGCAATGTGGCCAGCCGATTTAAGCTCCTGCTGCCTTGAATTCCACATCATGATGGCCTGTACCCTCACTGTAGCCAAAATAACCCTTTTCTGTGCTAAGTTGCATATGTCAGGGTATTTTATCATAGTAGCAGAAAAAATAACTGACTACCCTATGTGGTTACATACTCTGCCATATTGTGTCTTGACTCAATTTCTTCATCGGTTCTTGACAGTTTTCATAAGTCACTGGCTTCTGTTTCTCTGTGTTCTTTGCTGGTTTTTCTTCAACTCCCTGTCCCTCCAACAGGAGTACCCCTCCTCTTTTCTGTGTATGCACTGCGGGTCATATGTCCCAAAAGTTAAATACTATTCCTATGCTGGAGAACCCCAGTTTCTTTATCATGGCCTGATCTTGCCTCTGAACTTTTGACTCTTAAATTATATTGATCACTCATTCTCTTCACATGAATATCTGTTTTTAAAAACTGAATGGGTCTAATCCCAACACTTGGAAGGTGGAGGCAGGAGAATCATTTTCAGCTACATAGAGAGTCTGAGGCCAGACTGGGTTATCTCAAGAAAAACAAACAAAACAAAACAAATCAGTGGGTAGAAAAAACACTCTCTCTCTCTCTCTCTCTCTCTCTCTCTCTCTCTCTCTCTCTCTCTCTCTCAAACAAGGTCTATGTAGCCCTGGCTGTTTTAGAACTTTCTAGATAAACTACACTGACCTAGCACTCAGAGATCTGCCTGTGTCTGCCCCCCAAGTGCTGGGACTAAAGACATGCGCCATCACGCCCGGCACAAATGCTTTAGCCCCAGCTGTCCTCTATGTGTCTCCACCTCCTAGATTCTTATCGAATACTCAGTGGGAAAGCTGAGCTAGCCTGGCCCCTGTCTTGTTTCCAGCACATCAGCAAACACAGGAGACACCTCTGGCATGTGTCTGCAGCGTGATGACTGCCACCTCTGACGCAGTGTCCATGGCAGCTCTCTTAAAGCAGCCTCCTCCGTTTTAGGTCTCCACGTTAATTAATGCCTTTGCCCTTTTGTAACCTTATTCTCTACAACAGTGGTTCTCAACCTTCCTAACGCTGGACCCTTTAATACAACAATCCTCGTGTTGTGCTGACCCCCAACCATAAATTTATTTTCATTGCTACTTCACAAAGGTAATTTTGCTACTCTTGTGAATTGTCATGCAAATATCTGTTTTCCAATGGCCTTAAGTGACCCTGTAAAATGGTCATTCGGCCCCCCAATGGGGTTGTGACCCACAGGTTGAGAACCACTGCTCTACAAAGAGGATTTTGTTTGTGTGCGTGTTTTTCACTTCTGGGAATTCAACCCAGGGCCAGGCAAGCTCTCACCAGAACCACATCTGCAACTCTAGAAAATTCTTTTTAAAACATTAAGTCTGATTGTTTTACCTGTGTGTGCAAAACCTGCACTCAAAATCAAATTGAAATATTCTCTAATAACATTTACACGTTTGATTTCTAATTTCTTGGCTAAGATCTCCAATATAAAGTGTGAAGTGGTGGTCTGAGACAGTAGACAGTCTTACCTTATTCCTGACTTTTTTCTTTTTCTTTTTTTTTGTTTTTCGAGACAGGGTTTCTCTGTGTAGCTTTGCACCTTTCTTGGAACTCACTTTGTAGACCAGGCTGGCCTCGAACTCACAGAGATCCGCCTGCCTCTGCCTCCTGAGTGCTGGGATTAAAGGCGTGCGCCGCCGCCGCTGCCGCCGCCGCCGCCCGCCGCCGCGCCGACCGGCTTTGCACCACCTGGCATCTATCTATCTATCTATCTATCTATCTATCTATCTATCTATCTATCATCTATTGAGACAGGGTTTGTCTATATAGCTCTGGCTGTCCTGGATCTCACTCTGTAGACCAGGCTGGCCTCACACTTACAGAGATCTGCCTGACCCTGCTTCCCAAGTGCTGGGATTAAATTCATGTACCACCACACTGGGCCCTGATCATTAGTTTTTAAGTTTGTGTTTGTATATTTATTTGTGTGTGTGTATACATTCATGTCGTAGTGTGCATTTGGAGGCTAGAGGACAACTTGTAGGGGCAGAGTAGATTCTCTCCTACCATGTAGGCCCCAGGGATCAAACTCAAGTCTTTAGGCTTGAAGGCAAGCACTTTTTCCTGCTGAGAAATCTTACTGGTCCTTGATCTTTGAAGGAACGCTTTTAACATTTAGGTGTAATGTTTACTATATGGGTATTTTGGGTAGTAATTTATATCAGTTACCTATTACCACAAGAGTGCCGTGTGAGACAGGCTATATCAAATCTCAGTGATTAGCCAGGCATAGTGGTACATATCTGTAATTATAATTACTTGGGAGGCAGAGGCAAGCAGATCAGAAGTTCAAGGCCAGCCTCAGCCACATAGTGAGCCGGAGGCCAGCTTGGCTTATATGAGACTCTGTTTCAAAAACTAAACCAGGGGGCTGGAGAGTTGGATTAGTGATTAAGAGCACTTATTGTTCTTGCAAAGGACCTGGGTTCAATTCCTAGCAACCACATGGAGGTCAACCACCTCCTCAGGAACCAGGCATGCATGTGGTACACAGACAGACAGACAGACATGCAGGCAATACACTCACTTAACGCTAAATAATAAACTAAACTAAACTAAACAAAAAACTAAACCAATCAAAACAAACCCCGCCCCCCCAAACAGTGCCACAAGACAACAGTTTCTCTCACAAGTCTGTGGTCCACTGAGGTTGGCTTTCTAACGTCGTCAGAGGTATCACTCTTTCCTCCTCCCTCCGTCCCCTCCTCGACCAGCCTGGGCATGTTCTCATGGTGACGGAAGGGAAGGACATCTCTGTAGGCGCTTTCTTGGTTGCCAACTTGAGTGTGTTTAAAGACACCTAGAGCTCACTGAAGTCCACAGCTGGAAGTGTCGGCAAGCGAGCATGTTTCCAGAGGTTAGACCCGAGGGCTCCTCTGCAAACAGTGCTTTAGTCCACTGACAGATTCAAAAGCTGAGCTCACCACTGGGAGGCGGTGTGCAGGGTGAGGCCAGGGAGGAAGCAGTAGGGCAGCCTTGTTCTGGCCCCTCCTGTTAGCGGTTCTGCTCTGGCTGAGCTGTCCACCCGATGTGGGCTGCTCCTCCATACACTCCCTGCCATGATGGCCCGAGCTCTGTGAAATCATGAACGAAAGAAATTCTTCCTCTGTTACGTTGTTTCTGCCAGATATTTGGGGCAAGAAAAGTCTGTGTGAACTGCTTTTGGTGTCTCTGGTTCACATCATGCCTGCCCAAACTCCAGTGATCCAATTAAGTTCAAAATAGGGAAAGCATATTCTAAACAATGATATATGAGGTGATATTCTAATGTTAGCTAAACACTGCACTTACAGATAAGTATAGTACTATGCCATTTAGTAACTTCTTAGGGGATGTTCTAGGAATTACAATCATAGTCAAACTGTTGAAGGGTAAATACAGAACCTTGTAAGCAGTAAAAATAATTCCGATGTATCTTGTATGCTGGATATATCCATGGATGTCCAGGCTTGTGCTGGATAGTTTCATGTCACCTTGACACAAGCTAGAGTCATTTGAGAAGAGGGACCCTTAATGAAGAAAATGCCTCCAGAGGACGGGGCTATGGCAAGCCTGTAGGGCATTTTCTTAATTAGTAATTGATGGGGAGAGCACAGCCCATTGTGGGTGGTGCCATCATCCCTGGGCCGGTGGTCCTGGGTTCTATAAGAAAGCAGGCTGAGCAAGCAATGGGGAGCAAGCCAGTTAAGCAGCTCCCCTCCATGGTCTCTGCATCAGCTCCTGCCTCCAGGTTCCTGCCCTGTGTGAGTTCCTGCCTTGGTTTCCCTCAGTGGACTGTGCTTCAGGAACTGTAAGCTAAATAAACCCTTCCCACCAACATTGCTTTGGTCATGGTGTTTCATCACAGCAATAGTAACCCTAAGACAGGGCTAATGGTGGCTTCTCAGGACAGAGACATGCATGCTCAAGTTTTTGAAAAGATGTTGAAGTTTTTTGACAATTGAAATCCAGGGCCTTGCTGGGTGGTGGTGCTGGCGGCACACGCTTTTAATCCCAGCACTCGGGAGGCAGAGGCAGGTGGATCTCTGAGTTCAAGGCCAACCTGGCCTATAGAGAGAGTTCTAGGCGGCCAAGGATACACAGAGAAACCCTGATAAATATCTGAAACAGTTGATAATTATCTGACTTTCTGTGGATTTGATTCTATTTTTTGTTTCTGGCCGTAATTCTGGATATGGAAGTCCTTCAATGTGTCCTTTAACTTTAATGCTATATAAATAAGCCATGGGTATTTGAATATATATGTCATTGTAACTGTCAAACAAATAGCCAATGAATATTGATTATTGTGGATTTGAAGAACGTTATAAATGCAAAGCAGGCAGATATTGTACCATTATCTTTCCTCTGGTATGTCCAGACATCACTGTTTCTGTTAATTTCTCCTCCTCCTCCTCCTTCTTCGGTATGAACTTGGGGTTTTATACATGCCAGGCAAGTGCTCTACTCCTGAACTGTATCCCTAGGCCACTTTTTACATTTCATTTTGAGGCAGGGTCTCATTGTGTAGTCTAGGCTTGCCTTGAACTGACTGCATAGCCCAGGCTGGCCTGAGTTTTTGACTTAGCCTCACGAGTAGCTGGGATCACAAACCTGCACCAATGATCCCGCTGATCCTGATAGTTTCTTCCGCTTTGGACCACAGACAGAGTTGCATCATATCATTTTTGGAGTATGACACACTCTCATCATTGGCCCGTGTTTTATTACAATGTATTTAATAAGCAATTATGGAAACCCTCTTCCAAAGAAAAACTGGAATTTTGACAGCAGCACATCCATTTTGTCTCCTGTCATCTGGGGTAAGCATCCGAATCTATGCTATCATTCTGTCTTTTCTTTGAAAACAGTTTTATTTTATCTATAGTATTTTTTTTTTCAAATAGCCCACCTAGGCTGACCTTGAACTTGCTACATAGTTAAGGATGTTAAGAATGATCTTAAACTCCTGATTCTCTTGTCTCTATCTCTTAACTCCTGCAATTATGCCCTGGTGTCTATAGTGTTTTGTTTTTTAGCTAACAAATATTGTATGTATTCTTTTGGGGTTTAATCTTTTCACTTCTTGTTGCAATTTTGTTAGAATTTTTTCAAAGGTCTTAATGCCTTTCTATTTTTACTGTTTTTTTTTTTCTTTTTTGGTGGTGGGTAATGGTTCCACTCTGTAGCCCAGGCTGGCTCTGGACTCTTGGTAGTCCTTCCTTACTCTCCAGAGTGTTGTGGTTACAGGTGTGATCCCCTATACCCTGCTCATCCAGATAGAGATGGATGCTTGCCCAACGTTAACTTACCAGTCAAATGATTGCCCTGGGAGCCATCTGGAACTCAAGAGCGATTCCTGGCCAGGGTGGAGGGGAGGACAGACAGCTGACCGCAGTTCTGTCCCAGGAGGCTGTGTGGAGTGGGCGAGCTGCCGTTGCCGCCCTCCTAACTGGACCTTCATTTCGTGGGTGGATGCCACACCCAACACTGATGGCTGGGTATGGGGCTCCCTGGAGCAGGTGTCACTGTGGTGACACCCGGTGGAGGAAGCGGGGCAGAGGCAATGAGAGTTCCTTCTTAGTTAGTTCACCCTTTCCCGGTCAGCACACTCTTCAAGGGCTTAGGAATACTCTACACAAATGGACTAATAAGGCTGTCGCACCAGCTGGAACACTCTCACCTAAATAACATAAATCCAAAGCAATTCTACTGTTTTGTTTTTCATATAGCCCAGGCTCACTCTCAATTCCCTGGACAGTTCAGGCCCATCCTCTTGCTTCTGTCTCCCGAGTGCTGTGACTACAGTGGGTGTGGCACCACACGTAGTTTATGTAACCGTGGGGACTAATTCAGGGCCTAAGGTGTATAGGCAGGCGCTCTACCAACTGAGCTACGTCCCTAGCCCCTAACCTGTTTCTTAATTTACGTGGTTTGTTCCTTCTTTCTAAAAAAATTGTAGTGCTAGGGTTCTGACCCAGGGCCTTGGGCATACTAGATAAGTGACCTGCCACTGAGCCATGTGGCTTAAGCGTGTGGTCTCACTTAACTCATGCCCTGATTCTAAGTGCTGCAGTCTCTACACAGAAAAATCGTATCTCTGGGCAGGTTTGTGGCCAAGCCTATAACCAGCAGTTCAAGGTCATTCTCAGCTACATAGTGAGTTCTAGGTTAGCCTAGGCTACATGGGCCTGTCTTCAGTCTCCCCGCGCCCTGAGAAAATAACACCTTTGTTATAATCCTCAGCTTCAAATTCTAACCTTAGTTTCATACTTTCTCCTAAACCCTTACATCTGTGACTGTCCTTGACTCTTCTTGTCCCATCCTCTCAAGTATGATGGGTTGCTGTTTAGTTAGCAACTGAGCAGAAAAGAGACAGCATGCTCTGATGTATCATGCCATCCACTTGCTACTCTATGAAGTAGTAACATCTGTATTCCTGTGTTAGCTGAGAAAACTGAGGCACAATGAATGTGGCCAAGGTTCATATCCAGTGAAGTTGAAATCCGAGTTAGTTGTTTGTTTTGAGACAGGGTCTTGCTATGTATCCCAGGCAGGCAATCCTCCTGCCTCAGCTTCCCAAATGCTAGCATTAGAGGAATGTGCCACCACAGTTAGCTTTGAGCCTGTTTATTGGTTTAAATATTAAGGCAACTCCACGTAGTTAAAAGGGAGGTTTGTTTTGTGGGGTAACTTACAAGTGAAGGGATAGGCTACAGGGTCTGGGAAAGGTGTAGCACAGTCTGGTGGTGTTCTCTGGAGAACTCTGCTCAGTCTACCTCCAGTGTCCAGGATCCAGGAACCAAGAGAGCCCATCCGGATCTCAGGTCTTCAGGGTCCTCTCTCGGCTCTGCCTTGTAGGCTTGACAGTTACCGAAGCCTTAAAGGGGGTGGTATTTCCAGGTCAAAGCTGGACCAGCTACCCACTCCACCTGTTTAGTTTTCAAAGTTTTTAGGTAATGATGCTTTGGCTCTAGGTAAGGGAAAGTGTAATAATGGAATAGAAAGGCTGGTCAGTTCAGCTGCTCAGTGTTACTATCAAAGACTTGGCCTTTCTGCTCGGCTTCATCTGTTCCGTCCCCATGCACAGAGACTTTGTCCCCAGCAGCTTTCTCAAGGGTTCGAGATGCCTGTTGAAGTGTTCCTGCATCACACCAAGGACCGTTTAGAGGCAGGAAGCCATTTCGCTTCCTCCTGTGTGTCTCTTTCTGAGGAGCCAAGACTTCCCCCAGGACCCTTCCCGGCTGCCATAGCTCCTCTCCATCTTGTCCAAAGGGCCAGAGGCCCAGGCTTAGACTCTAGATCATTAGATCATTTTTTTTTTTAAAGCAAAGTTGACTTGTCTGCTGGTCTTACCCTTTATCCTCATGAGTCTCCTTCTTCCCTGGACCCCTTGAGTGGGAGCACCCCTCCCCGACATCCACTGGGTTATCATTCACTGACCTTCCTTGTGCTGGAAGCTGAGGCATCGGGAGCCAATGAGAGGAAAGTCAGTCTTTTTTCTTTCCTTTTCTTGTGTTTTCCCCCCGAGACAGGGTTTCTTTATATAACAGCTCTAGCTTTCCTGGAACTTTCCTGGACCAGGTTGGCCTCAAACTCACAGAGATCCACCTGAGTGCTGGGATTAAGGATGCGCGCCACCACCGTAAAGTCGGTCATTGAGGTCACGGACCCTCAGAGCCTCAGTAAGCTCAGGGATTTTAACCTTCACACTGTAATGTGGAGAATTTGGGACCAAAGGAAGTTGAGGTACCTGCTCCAAGAGGTTGAGGCCCTCAGGACAGGAGTCAAAGCTTGCCTGGCCTCATGTCCCAGTCCTTGCCCATATGCCACAATCCTGGCTTCACACTCTTCTGAATTAAGATACCTGTGCCCTGGGGCATCCACTGAGCAGTAGAGGGCTTTCCTGGCGTGCGCATGGATGTCCAGCCCTGCCCTGGAAAAATAAACATCTGTACACTCGCGGGCTTCAGAGCGGACAGGGAAACAGTGCCACCGTGTTGTACATACAGTGGCTCGGGCCTGCCCCAAGGCCTGTGACTCCCACTAGTGCGCTCTGCCGTCCACAGGGTGCTGAGCCGAGCAGAGCACATTGATGGAGTGGATGATTCATGTTACCGCAGCATCCAGGAAGTAAGCCTTTATTAAGGCAAATCATTTTAATACTGCTAGAAGCTTAGGATCCCCCATGACCACCCCGCCCCCCAGTCCCTCCCACCCTCACGCTCTCCCCTTTGGATGACTCAAGTTCTCCTTGAAGCCTTTTCCTACAGAAACCCCAGCTCTTCCCACAAGCCTCACAGGGCGCCACAGCCACCTCCCTTCAGCCAGGAAGGGCCTTAAGCAGGAAGTCTTCTGACACAGAGCCAGATGGCCCTACGGGTCTCCCGGTCCCCTCACCTCCGCCTAGAGGCTTCCTTGGGATGGAGTGAGGCGGCATACGCCTCGGCCTTGCCCCACGTGACAGGTTAGCATAGGTCTGCTCCTCTCCAGCTCTGCTGGCCTTGCCCTAGCAATCTCCACTCCAGCGCCTGCCTTCCTTCCCCACCCTCGGCCCCGCCCCTTCCTCCGGCCCCAGAGCCCTGGACACAGTACACACAGGCCAGAGTTCCCACTGGAAGGGAACAGAAGGAACTGTTTGGGTTCCCATGGCTGTGGTCAACACCTTCATCCCATGGCTCAACCCTCAGAACCCTCATCATATCCCAGGGTAAGACTTCTTCCCACAACGCTCTCCTGCTTGCTTTGGGGAACAGGGTCTGGGGATACAGGAGTTGGTTCACTTAGACACTGGGTCAGACTGACATCTTGGTTTGGGAATGGGGGTACCTGTGGCGTTGTATGAAAGGGGGAGACGAGAGGCTAGAATAGCTGGGTCTAACAAAGCTTTGTGTTGTCTTCTCTATGGAAACGGGGTGAAAGCCGGGCAGAAGGATCAGAAACGCAGGCCGAGGGCTCCGACATGCCTGCTCCGGGCTGGGGAAGTAGCAGTTTCAGTGGTTTAATGCTTCTCTGGCATGCACAAGGCTCTAGGTTCAGTCTCTAACAGGAGGTAGAGGTAAAACAAAGAAATAAAATGATCCACAGACCAAAGCTGGGGGTGATGGGGGATCGGTACCACCTGCCTGATCCCAGCCTGGGGTGGGCGTACAAAGAACAAAAGGAGTTTGGTCTAAAGAGAAACACGCACAGAGGGAAATACACAACTGCTCCAAGTATACACCCAGAGCACGGCCTGGCTGCCTGTGTCAGGACGGTGGTGGTGTGTGGGTCAGTCTTGGAGCTAAGGCCGAGTCCTGTGCTTCAGGTACACTGGACACTGCCCACTACTTCGGTTCAGCATGGGCCAGACCTATGGGCAGGTGACCGGTCAGCTACTTCGAGGCTCTCCTGGTCTAGCCTGGCCTCCTGCCCACCGTACACTTCTGCCTCCCATCCAGTCTCCACGCTCCCCTGTAATTTCCAGGGGAGGCTACCTCCCAGGCGTGGGCATGAAAGACTCAGCTCCGGCATAATCCCTGGGTATACAGGTCTGTATGGAGTCCTGAACGGGTGTCCCCTTCCCAGAGAATGTGTCCCAAATACTAACACAACTTCCTCTCTGCTAGGTTTTATACCACAGGCACAGTTCATTTTTGCCAAGAATTGCAACCAGGTTTGGGCTGAAGCTATGGATGATTTTACGAAAAGGCATGGGCCGCAGGAGAGTCATGAATTGTCAGAGGAGGCTGAGGGAAGAAAAGAGGAGGAAGAAGGTCAAGGGCCAGAGGCAGAGGAGCCAGAGCTGAAGCAGGAGGTGGCCCAAGTGAGATGGGGAAGGCTAGTGGTGGGGTGGGAGTTTGTGCGCAGGCCTGGGGTCACCATGGGGAATGTGGCTGTGCATACAGCACGTGGGACTTGGCTGCCACCTCCGTCTGCTGGGAGCCTGGACTTACAGTCCTATTTTTCTTTCATTAACATGTCTCACAAGGCTTCCCCCTACTCCATGGATGACACAGATCCCCAGAAATTCTTCATGTCAGGTGAGAGGACGTGGGTAACGACCGAAGGCCCGGCGGGGAGCTCCAGGATGTCTTGTCTCAGCATCTCCCCCACCCCCAGGCTTCACTGGCTACGTGCCTCGCGCCCGCTTCCTCTTTGGCTCCAGCTTCCCCGTGCTCACCAACCAGGCCCTGCAGGAATTTGGGCAGACGTGCTCACGGGGCAGGGTGCAGAAGGATCCCAAACCTGCCTCCCCACCCCCCAGGTCCAACTTCCAGAACCTGGGTCTCCTCCCTCACTATGGAGGCTACGTGCCAGGTGAGAAGTGTCTGAGAGGCTCTGGGAACTGGGAGGTATATGCAGGTGGGGTGGTTTGGGGAATTGGAAAAAACAGATAAGGACGATGTCAGATTCTGTGATTTAGAGAGGAAACCGAGGCAGCTCAGAGGGAGTTGGGAGCAGATTTCAGAGGGCAGTTTGGAGAGTCTATGCAAGTGGCTGGGAATTAAGTGGATTTTTCCTGCCTCTGGCCACACATGACAGGACTCTCTTTGCCACACAGGGTATAAGTTCCAGTTTGGCGGGACATTTGGGCATCTCACCCATGATGCTCTGGGGCTCGGCACCACTCAGAAACAGCTCTTGGCTTAAGTACCTGAACCTCAAGTTCTCCCTTTTCATCCTATCCCAGTGATCTTTTTGGGAGGAAGAGAGGCGGGGAGGGGGAGGGGCACAAAGAAAAGGGTCTGGAGGCTGAGCACCTTTTTATTAATAGGTGTAATAAATAAATAAATAAATAAATACATAAACAGAAGCCTGGGCTCCTCCTCCTATTCCGACCAGGAACTGGTCACTGCCTATTTACAGCCAGAGGGGCTTCGGACTCCGGCTCCAATACTGTCATCCATCCTCACTGTCACTCAGCCTAGTGAACCCACAAATGACCTCTGGGCCACCTCCCTCCAGAGACTGGTCTACACCCATGGAAGTACTGGCCCACATGGGCCAGGAAACGTCTCGGCAGCCCAGCACTGCGTCCCCCGTCCTCTCCCGGGCGGGGGTCTCCCGGGCGGGGGTCTGGACGGAGTCGCTGGGACAGCTGAGGAGGAGTAATTAATACTGAGCACAGGGAGCAAGTGCCAGCACTGGGACACGTGGCCCCCAGCTCTCAGTCTACGTTTTGTGGCCAAGCCTAAGGGCTTGGGAAGGACTCTCGGGCTCTGAGTCTCGGGGAATATGAGGGTCCCTGAGGCCACCAGCATGCACTAGGCCTCAGTTTTGGCTGCTTCCAGGTGGTGAACTTGGAGTCGGGGTCAGTGTCACGTAGGCCAGCGGTACCAAGCCAGAGTCGGGGCCTCGGCTACAGCGCAGCCAGTCTCCTCCGGCTGCTCCCAGTACGCGCAGGATGTCTCCTTTGTGGAAGCTCAGTTGTCCGGGGCCTGTAGCCAGATGGTGGCACAGCGCCTGCACCTCGCTGGAGGGACAACAGACGGAGGTCAGGGAAGCCTCCAGAAGGCCGGGCCAGCTCCCCAGTACGTCACCCCCCTGGGCATACGTACCACGGAGGTTTGGCGGGCAGGGCCGCCGAGTGTGACTCCTGCAGGTTCTCCCTGGGCTCCGGCTCCCGACGGGCCCCCATCGTCTGTGCTACGAGCTGGAACACAGACCTGTCCAGGCTCAGCCAGTCTGACGGCAGCCTAGGGGGAGGAGAGGGAGTCTGCTCTGCCCGCGTCCACACTTGGTCCAGCGTGGCCACCCCACCGTCTAGGCCAGCGGTGGCCCTCACCTGTTTGTGGGCCGAGCTTCCCGGGGAGCTTTCCGAGAACCGAAGAGGTGTCCCCACTTGATGCCCGCGGGCGAAGGCTCCGCGGTCCCTCCTTCTTCATTTTCCGTGGGTGGGGCCACAGGCCCTTCCCTCTCTCGACTGCGCCTCAGCTCAGCTAGCACAGAGTCAGGGGGGCTCCCCATCCAGAAAGGCCAGCCCCTTTCTTGGCCAAGGGCCTCCTCGGGGGCAGGGCAGGCCTCGGCCCCCTCCACCACGCCTTCCCGGGGCGGTGGGGCCTGGGAAGGCCCCGCGCCGCGGCCTCCACCTTTCTTTTTCTCACTCCCGCCGCTGCTACTGCGAGGGAACCTGGAGCCCTCGGGAGCTCCGTCGATGTAGACCTGGGAGCTCTGCATGAGCTGGTACCACCAGCCCGCCTGACCCCCTCGGGTCCACCTGCCGTGCTCTGAGCTCCCCCCAACCACAGCCACCTCGGCGGCCGCGTCCTCCTCGTCCTCTTCCCCACCTTCGGAGGCACCCACGCCCTTCACGCGCTCCCCAGGGGCCGCCCTGTCCATGTCTCCGGCGCCCTCCTGGCCTCGGGCCCTGGCCAGCTGCCACGTGGAGTGCGCGGACAGCAGCAGGTCCTGGGACACGCGCAGCAGCTCCTTGTGCTGCTGCTGCCGCTGCCCGCTCTGCAGCAGCCGGTGCTGGAAGAGCGGGTCCAGGCTGAAGGGCAGCAGGGCTAAGGGCTGAAGCAGCAGCAGCAGCTCCTCGAAGAGGCCGGGGCACACGGTGTGGGCGGCGCGCAGGAAGCCCCAGGGCTGGTAGTGCGTCTGGATGATATCTGGAGAGAGAGGGGCAGATTCACGCACACAAGTGGAACCTGGCCTGCGAAGGACACGGAGAAGCAACCCGTGCCAGCATGCATGTCCCTGCCAGGCTGCATGTCCCTGCCAGGCTGCATGCCCCTGCCAGGCTGCGCTCTGCTTCAGCTCACACGGAGCCTGCTGCTGTGGCCAGTGCATGCATCCTGTCACCTGATGTGGCAGCGCTCAAGTCAGAGAGACTTGTCGGGGCTCATGGCCACCCTGACTCAAGACTGCCCAAGTCTGCTGCCACCCCAGGGTTCTAAGTCAAGTAGGAGCCCCAAACTCCGAGAATGAAAGTCCGGGTGGGCCTCCTCCCCGTCTCCCTCCTCCCCGTCTCCCTCCTCCCGGTCTCCGTTCGGAGCTGGTGAGCCAGCGCAGGCTGTGGGCATTACCTTCATGGTTATACAGGTGATTAAACCAGAACTCCAGGGACCGGATGCTGTAGAAAGAGAGGTGAAAGGGTTAAGTCTCGCGTGGACACAGCCAGCCGACGAGGTACAAAGGACGTGGGCGCAGAAGGCCAGGTAGAGGGAAGAAATCCGGATGGACACCTATGGCTGGGTGCTGCCTGGTTTACCCTGGAATGTAATTCTGGAAAGTCAATGGGATGTGGGGAGTGGGGTGACCATGGAATCCACAAGTCAGTCATTTCTTCTTGGAATGGCGGCAGCACATGTTCACCAGGGTGACGACTGCTCTCGGCCGAAGGTAATGACGGGCCGCTGCCTGGGAAATGTCACTACTATGGCACGCGCTCTGAGGTGAGTTGAGGTCGGAGGCAGAATTTAGAAGTGGAGCTGGAGTTGAGAGGATCACAGTTTGCCAGACCCTGAACCCTGAGACACCTAACTTGTCTCTAACTGCTGTTAAGTGGGCCAGGCCAAGGGTCTGCAGGTGGACGAGATGGTTGGTGGGCAGTGTCCGGAGGGCGGGGTGCAGAGCGAGAAGCCAGTGCCCGCTGAGAGGCTGCAGCTGGGTGGACTACGGGGACGCCCCCCTCCGCCCCCCCCCCCCCCCCCCATCTCAGTCCAGGCAGTCAGCCCTTGGAGGCCTCGGAGCTATGGCGCTGCCGTCTGCTTAGATCCCGCCTTCTACACTTACTTGAGCAGGCCGAGGATGAAGGCGTTGAAGCGCATAGTGTGACTGGTGAGTTCTGGGAACTGGCTGACTTTGTTGTAGAGACCATGCAAGACCTTGGTGGACGGGCCTGGGAAGCAGACAGGGATGGAGATCACATCTCTGGAACCCTGAGCTCTGTTTGGAGCCCAGTGTCGAAATCCAGCACCTACCCAGCTGTGTGGAAGCCTCAACCACACTCCAAGGCATGTTTTTCCGTTGTCCGATGATCACGTCCAGCACGAAGGCCTTGAGCCCATCCTCCAGCACAGCCTGGACTGCCGGGCACAGGTACTTCAGGACCAGGTGGCCGACGTTGGGGCTCACAGAACTGTTCCCCAGCTTCGCCTGCGGATGCACAGGGCGACATGAGAAGCCTGACCTTGTTCTCACTTAGCCAGCCCACCGGCTTCCCTCTGGCCATTTCCACCCCTGGGTTCCAGCTCCGGGCTCTGGATTTGAGAGCAAGGAAGGACGACAGCGCAGAGCTGAGCTCAGCTCCTCACGGTGCAGCCTACCTTGACACCAGGGTCCCGGCTGGTGCCGAAATGGGCCACGATGAGGTCCACGGCGGTGTTGACAGCTTTCACCAGCCCTGGGAGGAAGAAGCCGATGTGATAGGTCCCTTTTCGAGACTCCAGCCCGCCCAGTGGAGGCGTTCCCCTTGGTGGGGAAGAGGAAGCTGTCCCACGCTCACCCCTGTCCCCACCCCCCACCCCCCGACCCCCATCGTATCTCCTTGTCCTTGCATTCATGGGGACTGCTCTCTCCACAGAGGGCTCTCCCCTCTGACCTTGACATCTCACTTGCTACTCGGTACTCTAGCTTCTCCTTTGCCAAGCTCCTGCCCTTTTGCCCACACTTATGCTTGGTTATTTCACCAACATCTCCCTAAAATTACGCATAGGTCACTGGTCACTAATCTGCTAAACGGCACGTTCCTGTCAGTCTTCTCAAATGTCACCAACATACGCACTCAAGGGGCTAGACCTTCAGCACTTGGGGACTTTTTGTTTGTTTGGATAACATGGTCTCACTATGTTACCCTGTCTGGCCTGGAATTCACAGAGATCCGCCTGCCACTGCCTCCCAAGTGCTGGGATTAAAGTTGTTTGCTACCAGCCAGGGCGGTGGTGGCGCACGCCTTTAATCCCAGCACTGGGAGGCAGAGCCAGGCGGATCTCTGTGAGTTTGAGGCCAGCCTGGGCTACAGAGTGAGTTCCAGAAAGGCGCAAAGCTACACAGAGAAACCCTGTCTCGAAAAACAAAACAAAAAAAAGTTGTTTGCTACCATGCCAAGTTTTTTTTTTTTTGAACCCAGGGCCTACTGAGCTAAATCCCCAACCCCCCATGCCAAGTTTCTTGTATGTATGTATGTATGTATGTATGTACGTATGTATGTATGTATGTATCCATCTATCTTGTGAGACAGATGTAGCCCTGGGTGTCCTGGATCTCACTCTGTAGACCAGGCTGGCCTCGAACTCAGAGGTCCACCTGCCTCTGCCTCCCATCACACCAGACTCCTGTAACTTTTTTTTAATTCTGTAACAGTCTCTCTCATACTTAAGAATCGGGCTTCTGCCCCTCAGCAACTAAGTTCCCGATACATGACCTTCACGCACTACACTACACAAGCTCCCACCTCTTGCCCTAATTCTCATGGACTTCTCACTGGTATTGGGGTTTCAAGACAGACGTTCTGGAGGGTTAGCTAAGGCACCAGGCACAGCAGGCAGTGAGGGCGGGGGCCCTGGACCAGGCTGGGTGTGGATACGCACCTTTTTTCTGAAGTACATCAATGGAAATGGCCTCTGAGTTGCCATCTGGAGACAGACAAAACTCAGCTGGAGGCTTCTCAGTTAAGGAGAAGGGGTCCTGGAGGTCAGGGCAGGTCAATGGTAATGATTTTGCAACCTGACCTGGAAAGGACAGAAAAAAACTTATCCTGAAGATCTTCCCAAGAGTTCTTGGCTCAGCTGAGTGCCCTCCACCCTCTCAGCCCTCTGACCCCTCCCCGGCCCTTCCCGGCCTGCCCCGGTTATACCAGGGACTCTGGCCACACACCATTCAGCCGGTAACTCAGATGGCTGGCAGTGCCCAAAGAACCGGGGAACTCAAAGATGGGGTTCCTGCGGGCCAGCCGAGCTTCCTGTGGCCTTCGATCTAGGCTTCCTGACAAGCCAGGCGGCCCTAACGGGTTCTTCCTCCTGTATTCCCGCCACTTGAGGGCTTGAGGGGACAGGTGGTTGGCTGGGGGAGAACAGGCGAGAGGGAGAGTTAGGAGACAGCATTTCACATCCACCCAGATGTGCCAGATGCTGTGGGTGCAACCCCTGCTGAGAGCCTAAGAACCCATTCAAAGGGGAGGTAGGGTTGCTTGGGCGAGGCTCATACCGTTGTTGGGCCTGGAGGAGGCCATGCTGCCCTCTCCACCTCCCCGAGCCAGGCTCTCTGCCCGGGGAAAGCCGGATCTCCAGGAGCCCAGAGGTGGCAAGCTTCCTGTGCCATGAAGCCGGTACTCAGCCACGGTCGGAATCTTCTGGTCCTCCTTCAGTGGCTGCTGGGAGGCAGCAGGCCGCACAGTGGGAGGACAAGTGTGGCTCCATGGGGGGAGACTCTCTGCTGCTGTGGCCTGCTCTGGGGGAGGGGAGCAGGAGGTAGACGTGGACGAGTCAGTGGCAGGCCCAAAGGGGCCGGCGCTCCGGACAGGGGAGTAGCTTCCCAGGGGTGATGGCCGAGAGGTCTCAGGTTCAGGCCCAGCTTTTCTGGCACCCCTGCCGGTGGTCTGGGGTGTGAATGTCTGCGGCTCTCCTGAGGGGGCTGGGGCTGGGCTTGCGCGGTGGAGATAACCAGAGGGGCAGGCTGCTGGGCACGGCCGCAGCCCGAGAGGCTGTAGAGCTGGGAGAGGCTGTGGAGGGCCCGGGCCTTGGCCAGCTGCTTGGGGAAGTGGTGCTGGAAGACGAAGGGCTGGATGGGCAGCGTGGTGGGTCTCTGCTCCTTGCTGTAGCGCAGCACCGGTCGGCTCTCAGGGACGCCCCCTGCAGCAACGGGGAGGGGGGGGGGACGGGGACAGAGGGAGACACTGAACCACGTGACGGGAAACCAAAGCAGAGCCAGGAGATGATACTCAGCGCGAAGACAGGCCAGCCTGGGCTGCGGGACGGGACGGGGCGGGCATGACCCACATTTGTGGAGGAGAACACTGCTCTCCTTGTAAACCTTCCCTGTGTGTTTCTGATCGGGACGTCTTCTGCCTCTCCGCTCTCTGAACTCCAGAGGTGCTAAGGTGTGTCAGAAGCTCAGTTCTTTTTTTTTGGTTTTTTTCGAGACAGGTTTTCTCTGTGTAGCTTTGTGCCTTTCCTGGAACTCACTTTGTATCCCAGGCTGGCCTCGAACTCACAGAGATCCACCTGCCTCTGCCTCCCAAGTGCTGGGATTAAAGGCGTGCGCCACCACGCCCGGCAGAAGCTCAGCTCTTAGCTCAGGAGCACTTTCATGCAGAGGTAGCTGGATTTCAGACTTTCCCACAGATGACTCCCAAGCCTCCAGCACTAACTCACCTCTCCGTGATCTTAGATCTCTCGCCATGGGTTTTGCTTTCATTTTAAACAAAAACAGCCTCACTAGAAAGACTGTCCCCAAGCCATGTCCTGGGAGAGGTTCAGACTCTACCTCATCCACCTATCAGCTTTGCCATGCCCGGGGAGAGGCTCAGACTCTACCTCATCCACCTATCAGCTTTACCATGCCCGGGGAGAGAGAGGCCCACACTCTACCTCATCCACCTATCAGCTTTGCCCGTTTTTCCTGATGCCTCCATTTCTGTCCATGGTAGAACCATTGACAGACTTGGAGAGTCACAGACTCAGTGTCAAGGTATTGCTGACTTCAGGCTCTCCTCCACCCATCACCCTGTCTCCACTCACACACACACTGCTCACACACTCCGTTTTTGAGCAAACACAGCAGCAAGACACTTATTGACTTGCAGCTGAACCAGCCTTCCTATTATCCCTAAGTCCCGACAATCCCACTTTCCTATGGTCCCCTAAGAACTTCAGTGTCCACGTCTACTCTTCCGGCACAGGAATGTGTTCCCCAACTCTGGGGGCCTTTCCCAGCCAGTTTTAAGGTTCGTGTTCCTTAAAACACAGGTCTCAGAACTAACCAGAGGTCCACAGCACTTCTCAATGGATGGCTCTCCTAATGACTCCGCACATGCTGCAGAGATCTGAATGAACACAAGGTGGTGCCATAACACGGCCCCAAAGCCCTGGGCGTGGTTCAACAACTCTTAAGAGGCAGGGATTCATCTCTCCACAGATCAAGAAACTTATTTTTGTTTTTTTGAGACAGGATCTCATGTAGTTCAAGCTGATTTTGATCTTGCTTTGTAGTCAAGATTGGCCTTGGATTCCTGATCCTCCTGCCTCTACCTCCAAGTGTTGGCATTATAGGTATGAGCCACCCTGCCACACAGAGAGCAGGAAATTTAAAATTAGAGACATTACGCCGTCATCTCAGATTAAGATCATTCAACTAGGAAACAGCAGAGCCAGAGTTTTGTCCAAGCTAGAATCCGGCTTTGGGGGCCAGTGTTCTCCACCACATCACATCACGTACGCAGTGACGTCAGGCTGGGTTTGCCACGCCATCTTATTTCCACCAATGAGTCACGAGGGAAGGGAACACAGCCTCGTCAGAGAAGCAGCGTTTCAGAAGCGCGCTCTGAGGAAACTGTCAAACTACTCCCTGACAACCCTAGTGCTAAGGGGACAGGCTGTTACTGTCCTTGCCACGTTCCAGTCACACTTCGTTCAGCCCTTGATCACACCACACTCACTGCCATCCTGCGGTCCCTTCCGCCTGAAACCTCCTGACCACACCTGGTCAGAACCTGGCCGTTTCCTCCGTAAAGCGCTGGGAAGTATTTTTCTCAATGTGTTTGCTACCTGTTACTTTTCACAGGAGTTCCAGCAAAGTACGGGCCACATCCTATGGGTCGCTGTTTCTCTAGGGTCCAGGAAATGAAGAGTTTATTGAATGAATCTCTCCTAATTCATCCAGTCTCCTCTATTTCAAATCACTTTATATAAACCGAGTTTCTTGAAAAATAAATTTATCTTATCTTCTGTGGTTCGTTCTCAAAGAATAAAGACAGTGCTCCCAGGCATATCTACCATAAATTGGGTGGTTCTCTCCTCAAATTCTCATCCATACTAGCCGTTCTCACGGCCTCTCCTCCCCCCTCACTGGGGACGGAATCTAGTCTCCGCTGTATACGAGGCAGGGGCTGAACCGAGCGAGCCTACCCTGTCCTCTTCCCTGCAGCCGCACGGCTAAGCACTCGGCTTTCCCCTTAGGGCCTTCCACTGAACCACGCTTCCAGGCCCAACCTGGTCTTCTCAGCCATATTTATTACAACTAGAGCTTTATCAGCGCCTATATAAAGTATATCTGGATTATCTATTTAGTCCTGCTCTTTAAGAAAATACTGTCCTCTGCTGCACGTGCTTACTACCATCCCCAGCACTTGGGAGGCTGAGGCGGGGGAGCTCAAATTTTAAGCTAGCCTGGGCTACATGGGGAGATCCTGCCTCCAAAAACAAAATCCTCCCTGCTCTTCCCAACATATGGTATGAGGCAGAAGAATAAGATTAATTTAGAAGGGAGGCCACCTTGAGAAAAATGGCTGTTAGTTCTACCCCTCAGGATACCCAAAACAAGTTTTCTTACTTTCCTGTGAGAAGGTTCTTAAGAAAATTCTAGGCAGAGATCACGCCATGTTGGGTACCTTCTGACAACACCCAGAGTTCCACGGGCAGCCAGTCAGAGCTCACTGCTTCCAGGGAGGGGGTGGGGCCATCAGCTAACTCCTCTGGAATCTACCAGGGCATCTGTCACTTGATCCGTGCAGGTCTTTTGAAACTGCTGGCTCCCTGGTTTGCAATCAGTTACATGCCCGAAATCAACTCCGGGAGACTTTACAAATCAAATTTCACTCTGGCCTCTGCTTTATTGATTTTGTTCTATCAAGCTCTGACAAGCTCCTTTTCCTAAATGTGGGCCCTGATGCTCAGGTTCAGCCTCTTCCTATCATTCCCAAACTGGTTTTCCTGGGCTATCCATAAATTCAATGACCTGTCCATTCCTTTATTGATTTTAAAAAGGGTGTGTACAATCAAGAGAAAAGACCTGGGATATTTCCCTGGAGATTGCCGCAAGAGCACACTACCTTGATAGAAAAGTGGGACTGGGAAGGGAGCTCAGCTTCCTTCTAAGGCAGGAAGGCCTGGTCAGTCCTGAGGACTGGATAAACCTAGAGGTCCATTCCTGATTCCAGAAGGGAGAGGCAGTAGGATCGGAAATTCAAAGTTGTCCTTGGCTACATAATTTGAGGCCAACATGTGATGCACAAGACCCTGCCTCAAAATAGTTACCAAAAATATTTTTTAAAACCTTATTTTGTGTGTGTATCCGGGAGGAGGCACGTGGACAACTTTTTCCTTCCATCACGTGGACTTCAGGATCAAATAACCTATTAGTAAATGCTTTTCCAAGCTGAACCATCTCACTGACCCAATAAAAATATTTAAATTAAAAAAGTATTTAAGAATCCTTAAGTTCTTTAGTACAGTAAAATACTTTAATGCCCCTCCTTCTCTCTCTCTCTTTCTTCCCGTTCCAGTTTCTTGTTTATGTGGTGTGTGTGTATGTGTACACGTCTGCATATGTATGAGAACATTCGGAGGGCACAGGTTGACACTGGGGATCATTCTTGATCACCCATCTACCTCATTCACTGAGGTAGGATGACCCAATCAAACCCAGAGCTCCTGGATATGGCCAGTCTTGCTGGTTAGCTTGTTCTGGGAATCTCTCTCTGCTGAGGCTGGAACTACCTGCCACATTGCTGGCCTCTCTGGCCTTTCTGGCATCTGCAGGTTTTAAGGGGGGAGTGGTGACCCCCGGCAAATGCTTCCGTCACCAAGTCTCCTCTCCAGACTCCTTTAAAGTAGTTAAACATTTGGAGACAAGGTAGCCCTGGCTGGAACTCACTGTGGAGAACAAGCTGCCACCAGATCCGCCTCCTCTGGCCCCGAGTGCGGGACTGCAGGTGTATGGCACCAGGCCTGGCTAGAATACGTGGTTTTTTTATTTTTTTTATTTTTATTTTTATTTATTTATTTATTTTTTTTTGGTTTTTCGAGACAGGGTTTCTCTGTGTAGCTTTGCGCCTTTCCTGGAACTCACTCTGTAGCCCAGGCTGGCCTCGAACTCACAGAGATCCACATGCCTCTGCCTCCCGAGTGCTAGGATTAAAGGCGTGCGCCACCACCGCCCGGCTTAGAATACGTGTTTTAATTATCACTGTGTGTGTGTGTGTGTGTGTGTGTGTGTGTGTGTGTATGTGTGCGCGTGCGCACACACAAGTATGGGCGGCAGAGGGCAGCTTTGTGGAGTCCGTTCTTTCCTCTCACAGTTATCGAAGGTCCAGGGATTGAACTCAGGTTGCTAAGCTCGGACTGTAAGTGCCTACAGCTGCCAGGCCATCTCACTGGCCCAGTCTCGAACTTCTGACTCTCCCGCCTTTACTTCCTAAATGCTAGGATTATGGGATGTGCCCCATCATGCCCAGTCTCATCCCCGACAGTACGGGCTGCTCTGCCCTGCCCTTGAGTCACAGCACGGCCAGGCTCTATCGTTTCCTTTGTAATTCCACACCTCTTCCTGGATGATCAGTTTTAACTCCCCCTGCCCACCCCAGGGTCTCTGTGTAGCCCTGGCTGGGCCACCACTAATACTTAGAACTCACAGGGCTCCCCTATCACTCAATCCAGTAACTTTTTAATCAAGGCAGGAGTCTGTCCCGTCAGGAAGACACTTCACATCTCTATCCAGACCACCAAGGATCCTTCATTAAGCAAATGGAAAGGCAAGCAGAGCAGTAACAAGCACAGCCCCCCTCTGATGGAATCCCCCAGTGGCTCACCCCATCCTAGGGGCTACGCTAAGTCAGTCTACTGCTTTCCTGGAAAGCGTCAGACTCCGAGCCTGTGCGGGTTGGTGCAGACTCTTCTGTGAGCCTAGAACCTTCTCATAAGAGAGTCTACAAAACCTAACCCCCAGGTTTCTTCCAGGCAGAGCTTAAATGTAAACTGTTCAGCCCTCCCCTGACACGCCAGTCTAATGGTGCTATTCTTGGTGCCTCAAACCCTACACGGCCACCTTTGCATCCGAGTGACTGCTCTTCGTTTCTGCCCCTCGTTGGAATCCCTCCAGGACCGATTATCTCACCAGCACCACCCCAGTACAGGCCTGGGCATAAACAATTACTTGAACTGCAATAAATAATGAAGGACTGGCTTAGGGACCTGAAAGGTCAGGGCAAGTTTCGGTTCTGAGGCTTTTGTTTTGCTTTGTTTTCTTAAAGAGGGGACTCACTTTGTTGCCCATGCCAGCAATTCTCCTGCCTCAGCCTCCAGAGGCACATCCGTGTTAGGTTCTTAAGTGCAAGATTACCATCGATGATCAAAGAACGAACTTGCCCTCTGCCCACTGTGCTCTCCTTGTCGGACATGTCCCTCTGTCGCCTGGAGTACTGTCAATCCCCACACGTCTACAACTGACCACATGCCTTGTCTCTCTCAGTAATTCCACTTCTGGTCTAAGGGCCTATACTTCTGGCTTCAGGGTTTCCCGGGACAACAGTCTCCAAGTCCTCGGGACCTATTTGGTATTCTCTTCTCCCTGCCCCCACGAGAGGTCCGGGCAGGTAGGGAACGAACGCACAGCCTGGCATTCTCCGAGTTCCTTACCGTCAGCTCTAGCTCTTGTATCCCTCTGGGTATGGCTGCTGGCTGGGCTCCCTGGGAGAGCAGGCCCTGGATCCATCAGCTGGGCCAAGGGGCCCGGCCCAGCAGCTCTGAGGCTAGGAAGCGGCATCTCGCTGGACTGGGGGCCCTGACAAAGCTGGGTGGACCAGGGTTCCGGGCCAAGGAGGTCGAGGTCTGGCCCCAGGGGCATGGCTGGCAGACTATGGCTACATCGAGCGCCCTCATCCAGCGGGCCTGCCCTATCTTGCTGGGCTTCTTGGATGGGCGAGAACTCCTGGGAAGAGTCTCCAGTGCTCAGCCGGAGCGGTGGGGAGCCAGAGCCCGCTGCAGCTTTCCTCCGGCCCTTGGCCAGCTCAGCAAAAGAGGTGACCCTCCTGGGCGGGGAGGCAGGCCCGGCCAAGGCAGCGGGGCCCTCGCTCAAGCGGACCGGGCAGCTTAGCATGCGCTCCAGCGAGCCCAGGCGGACAGGGGGGCTGCGCTCCAGGCTGCGATCGTAGCTTCGAGAGCGCTGCCGGCCGGTGCTTGGGTTGGGGGGTGAAGTATTTGTGTACACTTGCCCTTCAAGGACAGTGGGGTCCACGGCAGTGGCTGCTTCTGCTGAGGAAGCCACTGCTTCTTGTTCCTCTGGCTGGCTGTCCGGCTTCTGGAAGAGGTAATACTCAGAGGGCTGGCTGGGGTCGGGGTCGGGGTCCGAGCCAGGGCCTGGTGGAGGACTTATCTTGGTCTGGTCTTCAGAGCAACTGGTGATGGAGGAGCCAGCTGGGCTTGGGGAGGACTGCGAGGACAGGTCACAGGTGACGAGTTTATAGTAATTTTGTGTGGCCACCACGAGGCGGGCCTGGCTCTGGAAGCAGGCTGTGAGGTCGGCCACCGCCGGGCAGGGCTCACAGTGTGGGCGGTACGAGTTGCAGTTGGCATCGAGCTCAGGAGACGAGGCATGGGGACAACCGCAGCCCTCTTCCCCGTCCCCATTTTCATTCTCAGGGTGGTGGGACTCACAAGACATTTTCGACTCGGCTGGGGAGGGCTGCAGGTCCAGGTAAAAGGCTCCGGGGTCTGCGCGGCTGCAGAAGGACGCGTCACCGCAGAACTGAGGGACGGAGTTGAGGTTGGCGCGGGAGCTGCCGTGCATCTTATTGTAGAGGGCGCTGAAGGTGACGAGCACGCCGTCTGAGCTGTCGCACGAAGAGTCGCTGACATAGCCCATGGACTGGTCGGCCGCCTCCGACTGACTGGACGCGCTGCTGCAGCGGCAGTGGCGAGCGCCCGAGCCCGGGCGCCCGGCCTTCCGTGGGGACTCGTCCGAGCTGAGCTTCCACTCTTGGTCAAAGGAGAAGGTGGAGGCGTCGCTGGCTCCCCCTCCGCTGCCCCCGGGCCCCCCACACTCGTCCAGATCCATGGTCTCAGCGTCCAGCTCGGGCCGGCAGCCGTGGCTGGCGCTGCTGCCCTGCTGGCTGCCCAAGGCTGCGGCCGGCTCCTGCTCCTGCCCCTCCACCACGCCGGGCCGACTGCGGGCTGCGCCCCATGGCCTGCCCAGGCCAGGGCCAGACGGGGCGGCAGCTGGAAAGAAGACAGATGGAAGGTGGGCTGGCTGGCGGCGTGCAGGTGGAAGGACTGCTGGGTGGCACTGTCCCCAACGCCGTCCTCATACAGGTCACCAAGTCCCGTCTCGCCCACACTTTCCTGCACCAAGAAGGGATTGTGCCGTTTGGGGGCGCCAGGGCCTCTGCCGTCCCGACTCCTGCTCTTGATGGCGTCTGCGGACCGCGTGGACGCCCCCGGGGCAGAGTGCAGACTGCCGTACAGCAGGGAGTCGGCTTGTCCCAGGTCTTGGCCCGACTGCGTGAGGCCCAGCTCGGGCGGGCCGAAGGGGTTGGGTCTCGAGCTCCCACCACCTCCGCTCGCCCCCCCACAGCACTGCCTGTCGGGGACCTGACAGTGCACTAAGGGGATATGGTGGACGATGAGGGTCTCTCCAGTCAGCTTAGGGGGGCTATCCATTCTGGAAAGTTCCAGCAAGGGCATCAACAGCACCAGACACTGCCTGTGGAGCCCAGGGGGGCAGAACACATTTCATCAGGAGAGCTTGGCACCTGGAGAGAGGGAAAGAAAGGGAACCTAATGTCACCTCCCTGGAGATCAGGGGCAGGCCCTTCCCCACATTCTCTTCAGATGGGCACACACACATAATCTCCCTTCTCCCTCTCTTCTGGTTCCTAGTTTTTCTTTTTACCTACTCGGGCTCTAAATCCCTCATTCACTTTCTCTTACATAATCATTTAACTGAACCCCCCGATACCACCGATTTCTTAGTCCAAGAGGAATAGAGGCCCTGGGTCACGGTGGAGTCCTGACAGACACAGAGGATGTTGCCTATAACTCTGTAAGAAAGCGACTGTAAGACACACTAAAGCGGCTGACCAGACCTGCCAGCACTGGCCTTTTTCTCGCCGTCAATTCCAGAATCTGAGCCCTCTGACGACTGTGGGCTCCATACTCTTCCTGGTCTCACTGCTGTGATGGAGCCTCATGAACACCGTGGAGCGGCAGAGCGTGACTGTGAGTTCGGCTGTCGCCAACCTCTCCCTCCTACGTGGGGTGGCCGCTTTCATCCCACGGCCCCGCTCCATCAGACTCTTAAAGGAGACCCGGGCTAAGGCAATCTCGAGGCTTGAGGCTCGGTCAGGCCAGCGTTCAGAACGGCTAACGAGCCTCAGCTGGCTTCGCTTTAGCCTAGAACCTTCACCACTGGGATTCCCTGGACAGTCAGTCTCCCCTCTCCAAGTTTTACCTCTGATAGGCTAAAGTCCTCGGTGGCGGATGAGCTCTCACACTCAGCTTCCTGAGCTGCCGGAGCGGGGGCCGTCTCTGTCCTCAACTCCCCGTGTGTAATTTCTTCTGATCCACTCATCTCTCTCCTCTCCCTTCTGATTCCGACCTACTCTGGTTCTAAATCTCTCATTCACTTTCTCTTACTTCATCATTTAACTGAACCCGCGATACCACTGATTTCTTACATTTTAACTCATTTAGACCAAAGGGCCAAGCTCTCATGTGGAATATAGTAAAGGGCCATCAAGTTACATATGCTTAAGGTCATGCACAGGAAATAAAGGGAAAATGACCAACAACTATATGTACAAGGGACAATTATAGAAAGTTATAATGTGATTATATATTACAACTATGTGTGTTAAGTCACATTAAAATGAAGACTTCTGAGGAAGTCTCCTACATTGGATTTGTAAGCCCTCTTGTGTTGAGTACGGCCATCAGCAGGGATGTGGAAAGCAAAAACTAGAGAAGTTAAACCAAGTTACAAGATTAAGAGTTATAGAAAAAAAAAAAAAAAACAACAAAAAACCTTTTTTGAAGCTGGATGGTGGTGGTGCATGCCTTTAATACCAGCACTTGGGAGGAAGAAGCAGGTGTATCTCTGTGAGTTCGAGGCCAGCCTGTGCTACAGAGTGAGATCCAGGAAAGGCACAAAGCTACACAGAGAAACCCTGTCTCAAAACAACAACAACAACAACAAAACAACAACAACAAAAAACCAAAACACACACACACAAAACAAAAACAACAAAAAAATACCTTTTTTGAGGCAGGGTCTCATATATTATAGGCTGGCCTCCAAATCCATAACTAGCCAAGGAGGACCTTGAATTCCTGGTCTTCCTGCCTCCACTGACCCTGTGCCAGGACTGCGGGCATGTACCACCGTGCCCACGCCCAGTTTATATGGTGCTAAGGACTTAACCCAGGTCTTCAGGGACGCTAAGCAAGCAGTACCCCAGATCTGCATCCTCAACTCAAGAGGAACCTTGGTAACCCAAACCCAATGGTGATGGTTTCCAACCTAATGAAACCTGAGGGACTGTATGCTTCAAAGGACCCTACTAAAAAAGCGAGAAGTGAGCAGGAAGGTGGGTCAGTTAGTAGTGTTTGCCGTTTAAGCATGGAGACCCAGTGTGATCCCCAGAATCTGAAATAAACAGCAGGGCACAGTGGCACACAGCTGTAAACCACTGGGGAGGCAAAGACAGGCAACTGCTTAGGACTCTCAGACTAGCTGGCCTGGTGAACCCCACACCACTGAGAAGCCGTGTCTCAGAAAACAAGGTCCTGAGCAGTGACCCTGAAGCTGACTTCTGGCCTCTATGCGCTCACTCATACAGACCCACAAAAGGGAAGAGCCAGCCAACAGAATGGGAAAAGCTTTTAAAACCAAACTCTGACAGTGGTTTCTAATCAAAATATACAAAGAACTCTTACAACTTCATACACACACACACACACACACACACACACACACACACAGGGGCCTTGGACTCACTCTGTAGACCAGGTTGTCTCTGAACTCACAGAGATCCGCCTGCCTTTGCCTACAGAGAACTGGATTAAAAGTGTGTGTTACTATGCCCAGCACTGAATACATATTTCTCTAAAGAAGACATCTGTGTGGTTAGCAAGATGAAAAGATGGGCAATATCATAGTCATTAAGAAGAAAAGAACTTGGGCTGGAGAGATGGCTCAGTGGTTAAGAGCACTGGCTGCTCTTCCAGAGGACCAGGGTTCAATTCCCAGCACCCACATGGCAGCTCACAACTATCTGTAACTCCAGTTCCAGGAGATCTGACACCTTTACACCAATGCACATAAAATAAAGTTAAATAAATTAAAAAAAAGAAGAAGAAAAGAACTCCAATGAGATACCAATACACTCCCAACAGGATGCCAACACCAAAATATATAGGCAACAAGTACTGATGACGATGGAGAAAACCCTGGTTTTCCACCACAGGCAGGCCCTTGGGGAAATTGTCATACAGTCCCTCAGAACGTTCAACACAGCCTTACCCACAGACTCAGCAACCTCACAGTACCAGGACTGTACTCCAAGGGAAGGGGAACTCGGCCACACAGAAGCTACTGTGAAACCGTTTACAGCAGCATCATTCATAGTAACCAAGAAAGTGGCCAGACTCCCAAATGTCAACTGATGAATAGATCAGTAAAACGTCTCTCCCATCATTTTATATACCAGCTAAAAATTAATAAAAATGGGGTGTGTGCGCAAGCACGTGCGCGCGTGCGCGCGCGCACGCACACACACACACACACACACACACACACACACACACTATTATTTGGCAACAAAAGGAGCGAATCACTTGTACATGCTACAATATGAATGAATCTTAAAAAGGTAATATTAAGAAAAAGAAGTTGTCACAAAAGACTCCTTTGTATGGTGTGTGATTTATATGAAATGTCTGAAACAAGAAAGTCAACGTAGTGCAAGGTAGGTCAGTAATCTGTAAGGACTGGCTGATGGGGAACAACTGTTTATGGCTAAGGGCGATCTTTGTGGGCTGGTAAAAATATTTTGCTATTGGACATTGGTAATGGTTACAATTATATACTGGTGAATGTACTGGTATGGGGTTTGAAAGAGAATGGCCCCAAAGGGAGTGGCATTGTTAGGAACCACTTCCTGTTGCCTGCAGATCAAGATGTAGACTCTTAGCTACCTCTCCAGCACCATGCCTGCCTGCATGCTGCATCAGTTCATAATGATAATGGACTGAACCTCTTAACTGGAAGCCATCCAGTTAAATATTTTCCTTTGTAAGAGTTGTTGTGGTCATGGTGTCTCTTCACAGCAATAGAAACCCTAAGACAACTGGTAAATGAATTGTATCTCAATAAGGGTATTCCAGGCTAGCCAAGGCTTTATTGTGAGATCAAAAAAACAAAAAATAAAAAACAAAAATCAAAGCCCACGAAAGATGAAGGTTCACGGGAAGAGGAGTGAGGAAGAATGCTGCAAGGGAGAGGCTGGGGGTTGAGGAGACTCAGAGGCTGGGGTAGAGGGACTCAGAGGCTGGGGGTAGAGGGACTCAGAGGCTGGGGGGCTGGGAGGGTAGAGGGACTCAGAGGCTGGGGGGGGAGGGTAGAGGGGACTCAGAGGCGGGGGTAGAGGGGACTCAGAGGCTGGGGGGGGGGGTAGAGGGACTCAGAGGCGGGGGGGCTGGGGGTAGAGGGGACTCAGAGGCTGGGGTAGAGGGACTCAGAGGCTGGGTAGAGGACTCAGAGGCTGGGGTAGAGGGACTCAGAGGCTGGGGTAGAGGAGACTCAGAGGCTGGGGTAGAGGGACTCAGGCGGGTAGAGGGACTCAGAGGCTGGGGTAGAGGGGACTCAGAGGCTGGGTAGAGGAGACTCAGAGGCTGGGGTAGAGGGGACTCAGAGGCTGGGTAGAGGAGACTCAGAGGCTGGGGTAGAGGGACTCAGAGGCTGGGGTAGAGGGGACTCAGAGGCTGGGGTAGAGGGACTCACTCAGAGGCTGGGGTAGAGGGACTCAGAGGCTGGGTAGAGGGATCAGAGGCTGGGTAGAGGGGACTCAGAGGCTGGGGTAGAGGGACTCAGAGGCTGGGGGCTGGGGGTAGAGGGGACGCAGAGGCTGGGGTGGAGGGACGCAGAGGCTGGGGGGCTGGGTATTTACAAAAACAGGTGAGAACAAGACAGGGAAAGGGGAACAACTGCTTAGTGGCATTTTGGGGAGCAATGAAGAGGATTTTTTAGGATGCTTTGATATAAGAGACAAGACAGAGTTTCCCCTTTACTTCTTTCTTCCTGTCTCCTGATACATATATACATACACACATATAAAAACATCTGGAGTTGCCGGTGGTGGTGGCGGCGCACGCTGGTAGGATTTGCTGAAGGAGGCGGAGGCAGGAGGATCACGAGTTCGAGGCCAGCCTGGGCTACACATTTAGCCGGGCGGTGGTGGCGCACGCCTTTAATCCCAGCACTCGGGAGGCCGAGCCAGGTGGATCATTGTGAGTTCGAGGCCAGCCTGGGCTACCAAGTGAGTTCCAGGAAAGGCGCAAAGCTACACAGAGAAACCCTGTCTCGAAAAACCAAAAAAAAAAAAAAAAAAAAAAAAAAAAAAAAACATCTGGAGCCTACAGATTCATCCTATACGCTATAGGCTAACAAAGATTAAAAGTTGGGACTACTCTAAAATTCCAATAATGGTCAATTAAAAATATATAGCCAGGTGTGGTGCACGCCTTTAATCAGGCCCTACCTGCCCACGCCCAAATGTGTGTGTGTGTGTGTGTGTGTGTTGTGTGTGTGTGTCCATCCTGTGCTATTAGCTGAGTATGGTGGTATCCTGTGGCCCTAGCTACTCAGAAGGCTGAAGCAAAGGAATTTCTCCAAGCCAGGATTTGGAGCCAGACTGGCCAACACAGTGGCCCACGGCTCCAGACCATCATACTACAGTAATGTGGGTGCTGACTTAGGGGGGGTAGGAGATGAACTGTATATACTAGGATATTTTTCTAAGTTATTTTTATTTATCTTTATGTTTATATGCATGGAAGAAAATTTGAAAAACAACAAAATATTCACAGTGCTGATCTGTTGAGCAATTCTGGATGATTTTCACTTTTTTCTGTTTCATCTGTATATTCTAGTTTATGTACAGTAAATACACATCATGTACATAAATAACAGTTTCTGTAAGTAGGAGGCTTCTCCTCGCTTGTAATGTTAGATTTCCCTCTAGGATCCAGGCTATAATCCCGAGGCCGGACTAAGAAGTGCATAATTTCTTGGATACATAGTAACAACTTTAAGGATGCCTCTGGGGTACAGCCATCACTGATCTTCAGTGGGAGCTCCTCCCCTCTGCAAGGCACCATTTTCTTTTTCTTCTTTTCTTTTCTTTTTTTTTTTTTTTTTTGGTTTTTTGAGACAGGGTTTCTCTGTGTAGCTTTGTGCCTTTCCTGGAACTCACTTGGTTGGTAGCCCAGGCTGGCCTCGAACTCACAGAGATCCACCTGCCTCTGCCTCCTGAGTGCTGGGATTAAAGGCGTGTGCCACCATTTTTTTTTTAAAGATTTATTTATTTATTATGTATACAGCATGTATGACTGCAGGCCAGAAGAGGGCACCAGATCTCATTATAGATGGTTGTGAGCCACCATGTGGTTGCTGGGAATTGAACTCAGGACCTCTGGAAGAGCAGTCCAGTCAGTGCTCTTAACCTCTGAGCCATCTCTCCAGCCCAAATGGTAGTTTTTTTTTTTTTTTTTTTTTTGGTTTTTCGAGACAGGGTTTCTCTGTGTAGCTTTGCGCCTTTCCTGGAACTCACTTGGTAGACCAGGCTGGCCTGCCACCATTTTCAAGAGACATTCACAAGTAAATACACAGGAAGAGAGGGAGGGAGGGGGGAGAAAGGGAGGGAGGGAGAGAGAGGGAGGGAGGAAGGAAGGAAGGAAGGTTGGTCAGGTGTGGTGGCGCACGCCTTTAATCCCAGCACTGGGGAGGCAGAGGCAGGTGGACTCTGTGAGTTCCAGGCCAGCCTGGTCTACAGAGTGAGATCCTGTCTAAAACAAACAAACAAACAAACAAACAAACAAACAAACAAACAAACAATTTATTGTTCGAGCCCCCTAAACTGTTCCGAGGACACGCACACATTTATGTGGAAGCGCACACTCTCAGACAGTCCAGGAAACAGACCCTCTGACCAGGAAGACAAACAAGGAGACTTGGGAGGTTTCAGAGGACCCCTTGGGTGAAGGGTGCTGACAGCCATGTTTACATCTCTCTCTCCCAGACTAGGATGCAGGTCAGAGGTCAGAGACCTAATCAAATCTGTGGCACTGGAGCTTAGAGCATGGTGCTTGGAATCTGGTAGTGACCGTTTTACTCCTTATTACTGAGCTGCAGGATTTTAAATTTCTCTTCTGCCAGATACAAGTCCTCTACCAGATATCTGTCTTGCAATATTTCCTCTAAATCATTAGGCCAGCAGAAAGCACAAGAACATTTTTGTTTTGGATGTGTAAGTGTTAAACCTGTCTTAAGGGTGGTGATGATGATGATGATGATGATGATGATGATGATGATGATGTGTGTGTGTGTCTGAATGTGGCTCAGGCTGGCCCTGCCTCTGCCTCCTCGGTGCTGGCATTAAAGGAGTATGTCACCACCCCGGCTCCCCTCTACATTTTCACAAAGCACTTTTCTTTGGTGGTGCTGGAGACTGAACCGGAGGCCTTAAGTAAGGCAGACCAGCGTCTCTGATCCATCCCTGGCTGTGCAGAGCACTTTGCAATCAGGTACACTGCAGCGTACTGATCGTCACGGACATCGAAGAAGGCAAGGTCATCTTCATTTTGAAAAGTAAGGAAGCTGGGTCTAGTGGCACAGATACCAGGAGAATTTCCAGTCAAGGCCTGCCTGGGTACCAACTGAGTTCAAGGCAGACTGCACAATGCACAATTTTGCAAAACTCTATTTCAAAATAAAAAGGAAAAATAAGGGGGGGGGGATGACTTGGTGGTCAAATATACGCTCTTTGTTCTCCCAGAGGACCCAGGTTCAGGTCCCAGCACCTACGTGGTAGCTCTCACCCATCCCAAATTCCAGTCCCAGGGGATCCAACTGTCTCCTCTGACCTCTGTGGGTAGCAGGCACGTGGTACGCATACATACATACATACATACATACATACATACATACATACATACATGCAGGCAAAACACTCGTCCACATAAATGCTTTTTTAAAGTAGAAGAGGAGAGACCTGGAGATGTAGTCAGTGCCAGAGTGCTCTACAGATAAAAGACAAACAACAACAGGATTAAGATGGGATCCAGGAACCCTCATTTCTGAACATTTAAAAGAATCAGTTAGGAATAAAACGAGATCTGGGAGTGATGACACACACCTATAATCCCAACATTTGGGGGAAGGAAGGAAGATGAGGAGTTCAAGGCCGGCCTCAGCTACAGTCGTTCAAACCAACCTGTGCTACAAGAGACTCGGACTCAGACAACCAACCACAAAGAGGAATAATGTAGCAAGGTATTTAGCTTTGCTTCCAACACTGCAGAAAACATGAATGAGCACATCTGGGAGGGTCTTGAACAGGTATCGAGTTTAACACATTTAACACTGTGACCGTAGTAAAGAGAACACAGAGACGTAGTAAAGAGAACACAGAGACGAATGAAGACCCGGGAGACAGAGGAGGAGGAGCACACTCTCAAAGATGAGTCTTCCAGCTATACCCAGCTGGGTAGACAGAGTAGTGGTTTGGCCAGCGTGAAGATATGAAGTATGGATCTCCAGACTCAGGGAGAGCTTCCTGTGGGCACCTTTTCTCGTCCCTGGTGGGGGTCTCATGACCTAGCTTAGCAATGCTGTTTATGAGCATTACATGATAGGTGTGCGTATATCATCTCCAATTCCATTCTAACACCCCAGATATGCATAATCATTCTCATTGTGAGGGGTTTTTGTTTTTGGTTTGTTTTTCAAGACAGGGTTTCTCTGTGTAGGCCTGGCCATCCTGGAATTCGCTCTGTAGACCAGGCTGGTCTTGAACCCAGAGATTAGTATGCCTCTGCCTCCCCGAGTGCTGGGATTAAAGGCCACCACTGCCTGACAAGTTTTTGAGGCAGGGTCTCACTTTGTAGCTGACTGGCCTGGAACTTGTTACACAGACCAGGCTGGCTCAGATAGATCCTTATACAGATCCACCTTCCTCTGGCTACTGAGTACTGAGATCAGAGGTGCATGTCATCATGCCCAACTAATCACACCTATTTAACACATGAGAAAACCAAGGCCTCAGGGTATAAGTAGTTTAGTCACAATTACATAGTTTAAATGGATTCAAACCCTGGCATTTCCAATTCTCAAGGACGTATACTACAACTCATTCTCAAGATGCTCGAGGTCACACCCTCTTCCTCAAGTCCTTTCATTTACCCACCTCTGTTTCCTACCTTTCCTGGACAGGCACTCACGTGGGTACCCACTTTTATAGGGTATATCAACTACCGTGAACCCACAGCCCTTTCATATTGACACCCCCATGTTCTCACAACACTGGTCAGTCCTGTTTCCTGCCTTCAGGTCCCAGTTCCCAGGCTGTCTCAGCCTGCCCCATCCATGGTTCCCACATCACTCTACCCTTGCTCTACAGTTCACATTCCTCACACTTCCCGGGAACTAACACACTCTCACACTGTACTCCCAAACTGCTCATTTCCACGCTGTAGAAACCCTCATGCGCTTGAGGTCTCTCCCAAGGTGGATGATGGGAACAGAATCTAAGGGACTCTCCACCTAGCCGGCAGTGGGATGACTGTGGAGAAGCACTCCAGAAGCACGGTTCCTGCCTGTGTTCATCTGCATCCTTCTGTTGGTCACTGCTGTTCCTGAGTCCCTTCAGAGGCTGCAGGGAGGGCAAAGGCACTCACAGCTCTTCCTTAGTGATCTGACCTTGACCTGAGGTCCTGCTGAGAGCCGCTGGGGGACTGACAGCCTCCAGACTGGGCCTTCTCGAGGGCAGGACCAAGGGAAGAGGGCAGGGTGGTGGATTTGAAAGCATTAGCTTAGCTTAGCTCAGGTCTCTTCCTGCTAGGAGGCAACACTGTGTAAGAGCCTGAGTACAACAGGCCAGGTGCCTTCAGCATCGCGATCTCTCTCTCTCTCTCTCTCTCTCTCTCTCTCTCTCTCTCTCTCTCCAGACACTGTGAGGCATTTTGGTCAACATTCCTTATTACGGCATCCTACAGTAACAGAAAGGTATATGTCTATGTGCACACATGCATGCAAGCGTGTGGATGGAAAGCTACCCAGCCTTCTTGGGAAAAAATGCATGGATCCTTCCATTGTTTTCAGCATAAACTTACAATAGCTCCAGAGGTGTCTCCACCCACTCAGCCTTTGTGTCCAGATCTGACCCCTCTATTCTAACAACTGCAGCTACAGCAGCTTCATTAGAAATACCGGAAGGAAGAACAAGATCTTGTTTCTTGACCAAACAGCACAAATAGCATTAGCTCAATCTCTTCCTTTCCCCAGGCCATGCATGCAGAGGTGAGTTTGTGGGCGCATGCTGCCACTCTCCCTTCCAGAAAGACAGGCACCAGAGCCCAGATGCTAATGGTGAGCCTGCCTCTGCCTAGCTGCTCCCCCTCCCCCGCCAGAGCCATACCTCCGCAAGGAGCCTCGAGCCGGACCTGGTGGCTCCCTCCAAGCTCTACCCTCGACAGTCTCGGCTGAATCACTGGTCCCCACGACCGCGCAGGGGGGATCGGGCTGATTTTCTAAGAGCTGCTTTCTGCTAATACAATGGCATCCTAGCTAATGCAGGGAGGCTGCGCAATCTCAGCCTGTCTCCGGGCGGCTGCTGCTGCCTCGGCTGCTGGGCTGCGGTGACGTTGCTCCTGGGGGGGGGGGGGAGGGAAGGGGAGGGAAAGGAGCGGGCAAGCCCACAGTACCGCCACTCAGCCTCCCGGTCCGTCCCTGCGGCCGGCCGGTCAGCCGGGGGAGGGGGAGCAGAGACTGAGAAGTCAGCCACAGAGGGCAGTGGGTGCAGAAGATGGAGACTTTCCAGACGGCGGCAGAAAACCGGGAGAGCTGGGCCCAGCTTCTCTCCGGGCTCCGCGTTGGGAGAAGTCTGGGCAGAGCCTGGAGCTCGCTCCCTCCCTTCCTTCCTTCCCCTCAGGCCGCTCCTTCTGGCCCCTCCCTCCTCTTTTCCTCTACTGTGAATGACTGTTTGTTTTCCAGCGTTTTTCTTTAGTAAGGCTTACTGGGTGAGGGTGGAAAGTGAGCCTAGGAGGGGATTCTGGAAGCCCCACCCAAAGGCTACAAGAAAAGAGAACCCCCAACAGCCTATCATCATCCCACCAACAAAAGAGCAGCTTTCCTGAAGCCCCGTCTCAGGCTGTTCCGAGGCTAGACCTCCTCAGGGTGGGCCCCGTGCATCCGCAGCCTTCTCTAGCAGGGTGGGGGCCACACAACAGCTCCCTAACACAGGGGGCGGCTGTCTTCAGAGGTGGGCCTGTCACCATCGGTTTTTGTCCTCGCTGACTGGGGTTCACCTGGGCTTGGAAAGAGAGAGAATCCCTTTAACCAGGAGGAGCGTCCAGGAAGCTCCTCCCAGAGAAAGGGAGGCGAAGGAAAGAGGCTGATTTCTCTCAGATCAAAGAAAAATTGCTGCTCTGCCTGTAGACCTACGGAAGTCTCATCTCGTCCTTGCTCGGGTTGTGGGCCGATCTGAGAATAAAGGAGCAGTGGAGGACCATACATGAGCGAGGTGAAGGAAGTGGGGGTGCCGGCCCTGTCCACTCCACCCCTGCTCAGCTATGCGGTGATGCCACCCTTCAAACAACAGCTTTCAGGCCGGGAATGGTGACCATGCCTTTAATCCCAGCACTTGGGGGAGGCAGAGGCAGGCAGATCTCTGTGAGTTCAAGGCCAGCCCGGTCTACATACTGAATTCTAGGGCGGCCAGAACTACACAGAGAGAGACCCTGTCTCAAAAGCCCCACACCAACCAGCCAAGCCAACAGCCGCTCCCCTCTCAAGGTGGGCTTGGTGCTTCCCAAGCACCAGCCCTGCCCATCTGATCCACTCTCAACTGTCTTCCTTTCTCCTTTTCCCCTCTTCTAGAAGCGGGGAGTGAACTGAAGGCTTTATGTGTGCCAAGCAAGCGTCCATCCCTAAGCCACTCCCTAGCCTCCTCCTGAGTATTTCTACTCCACAGTTGGCTGAATCTGTGGATGTAGACCCCGTGGTATGCAGGGCTGACTACGCTGTCTCGACTCCATGGTGAACACTTTCAATGTCAGGTCTCAAGAAGCCCTCGGAGGAAGCATGGGTCTGGGCCACAGACTGCCTCACCCTCCTGAGTGCTGGGATTACAGGTGTGTGCTATTACACTCATCTCTTTCCCTTTCTGGCTTCTTCCACGCCTCATGAGACCTGTGTATCTCCCGACCCCATACTGAACTGGGCTGAATTCTAGAGACGGAAAGTGGCTAAAGACTCATCTCCAACCTTGACCTGCTTGGGGACAACAGTCCCTGGTCCTACAAAGTAGTAAACAGTGAAGAAGGGAAGGAAGGAGAAAGGGAGGGATTCACAACATTAAGCAGGGACTAGTCCTCTCAGGATGGCTGGAAAGGTTTCGGGGCCCTTGCCTCTTCTGGAGCTGATAGAGACCATGGAGGGCTTTACTGTAGGGTCAGCAACGCCGTCTGTGATCAGGTCCACGGAGTGCGGGTGACCCGGTGAGGGCTCTCCACACTCAGAGCTTCCTCTAACCCAGCACACCGCAGACCAGCGGCACCAATTCCCGACCTCACTGCATGCCTGGTGCTGGTGAAGGCCAGAGCAGGCTGCTGCGTCTCCTAAAACTGCTGTGTGGATGGTGGGAACCGAACTCAGGTCCTCTGGAAGAGCAGCTGGAGCTTTTAACCCTGAGCCACCTCTCCAGCCCCAAATTGCTGTGGATGGTCTGTATGTCAAATCGCTCTGATTGGTCAATAAATAAAACACCGATTGGCCAGTGGCCAGGCAGGAAGTAGGTGGGACAAGGAGAGAGGAGAATTCTGGGAAGCAGAAGGCTGAGCAGAGAGACACTGCCAGCCACCGCCAGGACAAGCAGCATGTAAAGACGCTGGTAAGCCACCAGCCACGTGGCAAGGTATAGATTCATAGAAATGGATTAATTTAAGCTATAAGAACAGTTAGCAAGAAGCCTGCCACGGCCATACAGTTTGTAAGCAATATAAGTCTCTGTGTTTACTTGGTTGGGTCTGAGTGGCTGTGGGACTGGCGGGTGACAAAGATTTGTCCTGACTGTGGGCAAGACAGGAAAACTCTAGCTACACCAAATGCTTCCTTCTCAAATACAATCTAGAGCTAAAGACCACTAGACTTTTGAGGACAGCCCCTAAAACAAAGAACAAGGAGCCAGGGGCAGTGATCTTAGCAACCTGAGCCTAGCATTTGGGAGACTGAGGCAGGAGGACTGTTTATGTGTTTATGGTCAGCCTGGATTATAGCAGGACCCTGTCTCAAGAGGACTATGCAATAATACCTTTGTCCCTGATCTTTCCCAACAATCACTCCAGTGACCTTTCACCTCAGGGAACTTATTTGGAAATAAGGGAGTACTTTAGTTTGTGTTGTTCTATTCAGGTATATTTGATATCACAAAAACCTGTGTTTGGCCATGTTTTACCCCAAACTGTATGACGAAATCTAATAGCAAAGATAAGAAATGCTCAAAATAAATTATGACAAACTGTAGTCTTCTCATCTAGAAGCATCCTGAGGTCATTTTTTTTCTTTTACATTTGTTTGTTTGTTTATTTTGTGTCTGTGTGTGTGAGTGTGTGAGTGTGTGCGCACACACATGGCACATACACATATGGAACACAGAGGACAACTTTTGGGAGTTAGTTCTCCTTTACTCTCACATGGATTCCAGGAATTGAACTCAGGTTGGCAGGCTTGGTGGCAAGCCCCTTTACCCCGGGAACCAACTCTTAAAATACAGGTGTGCATGCTGTACGCATGTGTGTTTGTGTGGGGGGTTGGTGGGTGCATGCTGTATGCATGTGTGTTTGTGTGCAGGGGGGGGTGCATGCTGTATGCATGTGTGTTTGTGTGCAGGGGTTGGTGGGTGCATGCTATATGCATGTGTGTTTGTGTGCAGGGGTTGGTGGGTGCATGCTATATGCATGTGTGTTTGTGTGCAGGGGTTGGTGGGTGCTATGTTGTGTTGTTGTGCAGGGTTGGTGGGTGCATGCTGTATGCATGTTGTTTGTGTGCAGGGTTGGTGGTATGCTTATGCATGTGTGTTTGTGTGCAGGGATTGGTGGGTGCATGCTCATGTCTCACCAAGGTTAGCAAAACTAGCTAGTCAGCAAGTCCCAGGGATCTGCCTGCTTCTGCCTCCCTGCTGCTGGGATTACAGGTGTGTCAGCGGGTCTGGCTTTTACACAGGTGCTAAGTAAGGATCCAAACTCATGTCCTCATGTTTTCAGGGCCTTACTGTTACAGGTTTACAGTACTTTACCGATGAAGCCATTCCCAGCCTCCAGGATCACACTATGAGCATCTACAGAACTGCTGTGTACAGGGCACTGTGGGGCGTTTGCGAATGGCAGCCTAAGACAAGGGACTCACAGCTCCACTAAAATCGTGTAATCCGCCTCTGGGGTGGGCAGGGCAGCACTGCGTTTAGGGACACGAGACAACAGTTGGAGGATTTCCAGATCCGCTCTGGCTGAAGACGGGATACTAAACCCCCATGCTCCCCAGTTCCCTTTCCCCACTGTGGGAACTCTGAATAGAATTCTAAGGGGTTCTACCACTTAAAGGGAAAAAATTCCAGAGACCTCTGGGCACAGGCCAAGACAGGACTGAGCATGGTTCATGGCGACTTGAGACTATGAAGAAGGAAATAAATGGCTAACCAGAAGTCATCTCTGGGGATCTGAGATGACTCAGGCAGCAAAGTGCTGGCCACGCAAGTCTGAGGGCCTGAGTTCAGACCCGTAAAAGGCTGGGCATGATGGGAGTATGCCTGTAATTCCTGAGCCAGGGAACCAGGAGGATCCTGAGGTGTGCTGGACAGTCTAGACACATAGGCGAGCGAGTGAGCTCTTGGATCAGTGGAAAACCCTGCTTCAAAACAGTAAGGTCAAGAGTGATTGAGGAAGACACGTGACATGGATCTCTGGCCTCCACATGCATGTACACACACACATGTGCACACACACAAATGTTCACATACAAACACATACAAAAAATATTCAAAACAAGAAAACACCTCTTTCTGCACAGCTCCTAAATCAATTGTTAATAAAATAGCAGACTAAGCTTTCCAGAGCAGAAATAAGCTTTGTCCTGTACATGAATTTATGGGTGTTCTCTTGGAGAACCCCGTTCCCTGGCCATGAGATCAGATGAAAGCGCTGACTTCCCCATAGGGAAGTGCTTGTTCTGAAATAGAGATGCTCAAAGAATTTGGAGATTTAAGAACTGGCATTGATAGTGGGTATCAGTGGCTGAGTTACAAGAAGAATAAACAAGCTGCCAGATGTCTGAGCACACCTGGCCATGACCTCAGGAGTCTGCCTTTACAAACAGAATGACAGCCAACACCCACAAGGTCGTCTGACTTCCTCTGGGCAGTGTGGCCGCTCCTAGCTGACCAGGATACTGTTCCTAACTGGTCTCATGTTATTTTGGACTCCAAGCAAGGCGGGCCAGAATGCTGGGAGTGTTCTGGAAGGGCTGTCCCAGACACACCAGCTGCTTCCTTATTAGGCCTCCCTAATATAGTGTCCTCTTTCGAAGCACAGGATTTGTTCTGCTTTGGGCTTCTTGTGTAAGCTGCTGAAGAGCTGAGCAAAACGTCTGCCTCTAAAAATCAAACACGAGCACTGCGCACAAGGCCTGAGTCTGTAGCAGGATGGGATGGCCTGGTGGGGCTGCACAGTCTTTTCCTCCAGTCTCTCTGCTTCCTTGGGAACCAACAGTGTGCAGACACCTTTAAAACACCACTGATCGAACCCGCGGCAGAACTCACACCGGTTCGAAGCCTCTTAGTCTAGCAGTGGCTAGAGCTCCCAAGGTCCCATTTCAATGAATGGGGACGGTAGCGCTGGGCAGTTTCACCCAGGAAAAGAACAAGTCACCGGCCGCTGCTGTCCAAGAACCTAGTTCACAAAAACCTGATAACAAATTTCGCTTTGCTCCAGAGTCTCTTTCTGCAGGGAAGGGATTATCCCTAGAAAAGCATCTTTTCCACGGGTCTAGCCAGTGGGTGTTGCTTTCCCATCAGGCCATCTTCCTTCCTTAGCTCAGCTTCTAGCCCCTGGTCATCCTGAAGACCTCTTATGGGTCCTTTCAGGTATAATTATAAAGTAAAGCAAATCCTAACTCCAGGGAAGGTTCCTATGCAAGGTGTTAATGAACGGCCTCCTCCTCCTCGCCTCTTCACTCCAAAGTGACTGTGCAGGACACACACACACGCCTCACTCTCAGGGGCCGGCCCACAGGTATGTCTGCAGAGGTTGAGAACCTGCTGCAGATCCTCTCTTCTGAGGGTAGGGCAGGTTAGAGGGAGAGGTGGTCATGAGGGAACGAGGCAAGGTTCAGGTCCTACCTTGACAGACAGCTCTTCAGAAGAAGGGAGGGAGAACGCAGCCGTCACAAGGCCCACAGGACAGTCTCCCAGTGCCAGACGCAGGTGAAGGAAGGAAGCGAGGAACACCGGGACCAGGCAGGAACAGGGCACTGAACCCCAGGGCGGCCTGCTTTGCTTGGACACAGTTTTAAACCCCGATTTGCAGGAGGAAGGCAGCTGGGTCAAACAAGGCCCCTGAACTGTCCAGTGTGGCCAACACCTTGCCTATCCTGGGCTCTGGGAAGCAAAGTCACAGTGTTCTCTGCTCCCCCTCCTCCCAGACAGTGGACTGAAGCGTGCAGGCTGCCAAACTGCTAGCCAATCAGTGTGTCCAGAGCTGTAAATAAAAGGGCACATATGCATAGAGAAGTGGCTATGAGAAGAATCTAGATTGAATTACACAAACCAGTTGTGGGGCCAGGGTGGGGGAGGCGGGGGAGAGCAGAGGGAAGCCTAGCTGCCTTTCAAGGAAACCTCCTCTGAGCAGAGCCCTGCCTCAGCGTGCCTGCCATGGAGGCTCACTCCTCTGGGGAACCTGGTTCCAGTCCGGCCACATTCTCAGCAGTGGCGTCAGTGTCTCTGGGACTCCTCTGTCACGGGGGAAGCCCTTCCTGGATGGACCTTGTTTGCCAGTCGAGTTTAGGTGGCAGCTGCCAGAGTCCAGCTCTCCAGGCTCGGGCACAGCATGAGGGCTGTCTCTGGTATTTGCTTTAGTTACAAGACCAAGGTTCAACTAAGTTTTGTTTTGTTCACTTGAACAATTTAAGAAGCAGGTGTGTGGCGTCTGGCTTTGTCCTGAGGATTCAAGAGGTTAGTTAGGTTCTGTACAGAGCAAGGACTTGGTGCTAAGACGGGCCTCGGTTCCAATCTGAGTCCCAGCCTGCCAGCTATGGAATTCTGGGAAACTTCAGGCTGTAAACTGTTGTGGTATTCCCTGAGAGGCTTGAGGTAGAATTCAAGAGTACACGTCATACCTAACATAAGTGCTCAGCAATACGTCACTGTTATCACCCTGCCTCTGGCAGATGACCAGTATTCTTGTTTCTCTTCTCCTATCCCAGTTTCCAGAGAAATCTAAAGCCTGTAGGTCTGAGGTATTTGTGGGCAAATTTTCTAATCGTCAAAGGAATAAACTGGAATGCTGATGCACTCCTGTAATCCCAGCACGACAGAGAGGCAGGCCAGCCTCAGCTACACAGCACGCTTGAGGCCAGCCTAGACTGAAAGAGACACTGTCTCAAAAACCAAAAACAGTCCAAGGAAATGGAAGGACAGCCATGCCCCTTTCTTTTTGCCCCTGAACTAGGCCTGGTGACCCTGTGTCCATTAGATCTCCGCTGGTAGCCGTCCTGGAGTCTCAGCCTACCTCCCAGGGCCAAGACTCCACTCTAACACTAGAGTGACCTGCCGTAAGACACACTCCCAGACTGGAGGCCCTTCTCCGGGCCCAGCTCAGCTCCCAGCAGGTGAAGGGGAGGAACAGTCTGATCCCAAGATGGCAGGATAGGTCTGTCCAGGCTGTTGTGTGCCCAATCACAGCTGCTCCTTCAGCCTACAGACTAATAATAGCGACTCCGATGGCGATGGGTTAAGACAGAACTGTACGAGGTGTTTATTTTTACACTCTGGCGTCAGTATCAAGTTCTACTGGTTACTGTCCAAATGTAGGGCAGCTTCCTGCTAGAGTGGCCTAAGGCGTCTCCAGGTTGCTAAGTTGGGTCCTGAAGGAAGCAAGCTTTGTGGAAAACAGTTCAGCGTTAATAGACGGGGGAGTGGAGCAAGCAGATGTCAGGTGTCCAGGTGTCTAGTCCCAAATCTCTGTGATCACATGGACCTCAAGGTGAAGGCTCCTGCCCAGAGCGTTCTCCTCAGATGGGTAGGCCTCTTCCAGAAGAGCCTATGGTTGCTTCGGTCAGGACATATATATACACACACTTACATACTGGTTGTATTGAAATGATCTGAACAGAGGCAAGGGTAGATTTCCACCCAACATCCCCAAGCTTGGCCTTGTCACAAGCCACAGACTAGTGCGGTGTGTGCTGATGAGAAAAAGAAAGGAATACTTGGGAGGATATTAGAGGACACCTGAGATAAATGGCAGCTGAGACCATCCTCAACTGATTGGTAGTCTCCAGGAGGGACATCACATTTCCTGGAAACTTGTACCAGTACAGCTACATTCCTAAGGGACACAACAGGCTAGAGCCACCAAGAAACCAGCTGTCTGGCCAGAAGCCAGCGTCCACGTCACCTCTTCCCAAAGGCCTGAGGAGTGGGGTCCTAGTAACCTTATATACGCTGACCACAGCACGTGGAGCCCCAAGGCTGTTTCCATCGCCTGCCTCCCTGGTCCCTGCCCCGTCGTCGGGCAGACAGTGCTGCGAGGGCGCAGACAGCTGGGCAGCTTATGTAAATAGATGTAGACAGACCTAATGAGGGGCCCCTCCCTCATCACACGGCAGACTGCTGGAGAATGACAAAAATGCACCACACATCAGGTAGGAATGCCGAAGTGCAAGAGCCCAGGCAAGCAACACAGTAACGACGCCGACCAGGACTCCTTCACCTCCCTGCTGGAGCTGACTCACAGCTACATCAGCACACAAGGAGCCAGAGTGCGAACTCGGTCAATGCATTCTTTTCCTGTCATTCAAGGCTTATCTAGCTGGACATCAGAACAATGCAGCCCCAGAGACAACCAGGTTGGATCACCAGTGATAAGCCTTTGAGGCAGCTCCCTCTGGAAGAAGCTAGCATGCCTAGGATCCTGGCAGGATGCCGGGGACAGGAACCCGGCTTTTCTTCTTGGTGTTTGTTCTGATGTGCTGGGTCACGCGGGGCAGGCTACCTGTCCTCACAAGCTCCAGGTCCGCCCCCTGAAGAAGGGTCTACTCGTAGTTATCTTCGGGTGGTGAAGCAAGAACAAAATTTGAAAAATATAGAGAGCAGGAAATGTAAATGCTATGAGGTAAAGTACTGGAACTAAACATTGCAGACTGTAACTATGGACACAGTCGGGTAGGGCACCTCGGCTCCCTCCAGGCTTTCCCCCTTCTAGGCTACGGCGGCCATACTGGAAGGTGGGTTTGAGACACAGGTGAAGTAGTTAAGAGTCTGCTTAGCCAGGCAGAAGGCAATGGTTTCCGCTAACCCGTAAGAAAGAAGGTAGGAACAGAAGAGCAGGGATCTCCTCCCCTCACCCTGCCCTGTGTTGCCTGTGACGTGCCAGGACACTGGTTTGAGGCTGGGCTCCACCTCAAGTTCAGTCAGGAGCAGGAGTTCCTGGACTTAGTTTACAGGGCCCCAGAGAGCCACACCGACAAGGACTGAGCACCACTCACAGCCAGGACAGAGGCAGTACTGGACCCAAGCCCTACACAAGCCTTTATACTTTCCAGTCCTGCAACTCCTCAGCCGGCCAGGTCGCTAGAACTCTCAGAGACGGAAAAGAGAACTCTGTTCTTCATCGATCTGATGCACTGTTACTGCCTCCGCCTTTCTGAGACTCCAAACAGACATCTGAACCTCTCCTGCCAGCTCGAGTGATGCCCACCTGCCTTACAGAAGGGGCCTTGGGGATCAGCAAGCTCCAGCTGTGAAGGGCCAGAGGGCAGAGTTTGGGCTCTATGGGTAATAGAGTTATGCAGTGTACTCCTGGGTTTTTCTTCTCTTAAAAAATGTTTGTATTGTAAATTGACCATTTATAGTTGTATACCTCTAAGGTTCAAAGTGATGTTATGATTTATGAGTGCAATGTGGAGTAAGTAAATCAAATGAATTAACATCACCTCAAGTACTTAATCATTGTCTGTGGTAAGAACATCGGAATTCACTGTAAGAAATTTTAAAATGTGCAACCCTTTAAACATGTTAAAATCAGCCGGGCGGTGGTGGCGCACGCCTTTAATCCCAGCACTTGGGAGGCAGAGCCAGGTGGATCTTTGTGAGTTCAAGGCCAGCCTGGGCTACCAAGTGAGTCCCAGGAAAGGCGCAAAGCTACACAGAGAAACCCTGTCTCAAAAAACCAAAAAAAAAAAAAAAAAAAAGTTAAAATCAGCCGGGTGGTGGCACACGCCTTTAATTCCAGCACTCGGGATGGATCTCTATGAGTTCGAGGGCAGCCTGGTCTCAGTAAAGGAACAAATGGCTGACAGCTAAATACTTAATCCTTATACTATTACCCATTCCTTATTAGATACACTGCTACCCACAGTGCTAGCTGTGGGTCGTGAACACATTTCTAATCGTTACAGTCACTGTGCAGAGTAGATAGTCTAGCCATGCTTTGCAGCTGAGGAAACCAAGGCGGCCTGGGATTCCATTTATCCAGGATCACAGGGCTGGGCTCAGAACTCCGGTCTGACTCACTCCCAAGTCCTGCTCTCATGACTCTAACACGCTGCTAATATCCTCCGTAGAGAAGAACACTGAGTAAATGCCTTCATTTGAGACTTGTTTAGGTTTTGTTCTAAAATAGCAATCTGTTGGTTCGCCCTTCTCAATAATATGACTATTAACAAATGACAAGATACTACAAATTGCTGCACAAATTCTAAAAAAAAACGGTCTTATTAAGAAAAAAATAATAACCAGAGCCTGCTGTGGGATGGTCTGTATGTCAAATTGCTCTGATTGGTCAATAAATAAAACACTGATTGGCCAGTGGCTAGGCAGGAAGTATAGGCAGGACTAACAGAGAGGAGAAAAAAAAGAACAGAAAGGCGGAAGAGACACTGCCAGCCACCGCCATGACAAACAGCATGTGAAGATTCTGATAAGCCATGAGCCATGTGGCAAGGTATAGATTTATAAAAATGGATTAAGTTAAGATATACGAACAGTTAGCAAGAAGCCTGCCACGGCCATACAGTTTGTAAGCAATATAAGTCTCTGTGTTGACTTGGTTGGGTCTGAGCAGCTGTGGGACTGGCGGTTGACAGAGATTTGTCCTGACTGTCTTTTCTTTTCTTTTCTTTTTTCCTCTGGAGCTGAGGACTGAACCCAGGGCCTTGCACTTGCTAGGCAAGCACTCTACACTGAGCTAAATCCCCACCCCCCTTTTTTTTTTCCAAAGAAAGAAGAAAAATAATTTATTCCAAAGACGTAGAAGTAAGAAATTCATCCTGAAAATAGAGCTTGGGCCAGGCAGGAGAACTCTAGCTACAAGAGCCAGAGATACTGGGGTAAATGCTGAAAGATCAGAGAGACAAAGGAACAGCCACTAGAGAAACTTCTCACCGCTACCGAGTCCCCAGGCCGAATGGAAGGTGAGATCCTAACTCCACGAATCCTGTGAATGTCCCTGAGTCCTCAGCAGAACGGCTTTTAGTTCCTGTCTCCTCACGCCTTCTATGCCTTTCTCCACCCAGCCATTTTACTTCTTGTCTCCACCTCCCTAGTGCTGGGATTAAAGGCGTGTGTGCTTCCCAAGTATTGGGAGCAAAGGCCTGAGATCCCAAGTGCTGGGATAAAAGGTGTGTGCTACCACTGCCTGGCTCTGTTTCCCTCCCAGACTGAATCAATCTCACTAGTCCAGGGTGGCTTCAAACTCACAGAGATCCAGACGAATTTCTGCATCCTGAGTGCTAGGATTAAAGGTGTGTGCCACCACTGCCTGGCCTCTGTGTTTAATCTAGTGGCTGGCTCTGTCTTCTGATCCCCAGGCAAGCTTTATTTGATACACAATATATCACCACAACAAATCAGATGCACAGCAATTTCCTATGGTAGCGACTGGACATCAAGTCAATCCAGGTAGAGTCACAGTTAAACGTGCAGCTTCTCTGAACTAGTGTTTGTTTACTCTTCACAAGCACAAAACAAGATGAAAATAGGCTCATCTTTGCCTAGCGGCTAAAAGACTCTTCAAGTACTTGGTGTCACCTCTGTTATTCTGTAAACACTTTGGGCTGTGCTCAATTAGTTCTCGACCTTCCCAAACCCCAGACTGTTAGCTGCCAATCAACTATTCATTCTCACTCTGTGTCAGCTTTGGTAACTTGCTGAATACACGGCTGTCCAAGGTGAATGCTGTATTCCCACTCCCCCTGCAGGAATGACATGCTTGTAGAGGAAGTGTGCAGGCTTTGGGGAGTCTTCCTTCCTCTCTTCCCTGTCACACTGCTAGTGGGGTAGGTGTGACAGCTACTACCTAGGGCCAGAAAGATGGCCTGGGGGAAGCGGTCAGGGGATACACATGGAACAGCAAGCAGTTGTGGAACTCAGGGAACATGACTGGGCGGTCAGCAAAGCCACACCCGAGTGAGCCTTGGAGAGGCAGAGGACTTCATGCCGCCATTGAGCACAGCTCTGTTACTGCCTTTGTGGTCATCACATCTCATCATCCATAAGCTGTACACAAACTCTCAGGAGGTTTCTAGCCCGCACTGGGCAGTGTTACTAGTACTTACAATAACAGTGACTGACTTCTCCCCAACATTGCTGCTGGAGCACATTAATGATTCAACCATCACCCTTAGGAAGAATCTAGACATGCAGACTGTTAGTAAGCTTAGGTTCAGATGCCTTTGGTAATGGCTTTGATGCGGAAAATCTTGGGGAACAATTAAAGTTTAGAAAGGTACACTTTTAACAGTTGAGCAAGGGACTCCTCGAGGTCAAGGAACAATAGCCTGGTTATTGCTGGCTGACGTACCTTTCTTGCTAGGGTGGGTTGGTGATCAATGGCGATGATTAATTCCTTGTACCCATTTCTGCCCTGATATGATTTAATAAAAAAAACTGTTGATGAGTGGGTATGCACCCTGAGGATTTAAAGTAGAGATGACTTGTTGTTCTTGATACATAAAAGTTTAGATTTGTGATTCTTTTAAGATTTTTTTTTGTAAGATTACCTTTTGAGAGAAATAATAGAAGGATCGATCCTTTCTTTGTAAACACAAAATGCAGCCTGCCAGTAAAAGGACTGGCCAAGCAAAGTACCTTGCTTGCTTACACTTTGTTAATCTGTAACAAGTTGCTTGGACATGAATATATGTAGGTTCTTAGGGATAATTTGTTTTCACCTGTAATACATAAAATGTTCAATCATGTAAGGGAAATGTGGGTCCTTGAAAATAATTTGTTTTTCACCTGTAATACATAAAATGTTTAATAATGTAAGGGAAATGAAACATGTTTTTTACTTGTATTCATTGTAATCATTCACTTGAAAAATAGAACATAACCACATTGTAATTTTTATATTGCTTGAAAGATTTTGCTGGGGTACATAAGCTGTAAGGGAAAAGTAAAATGAAGAACTAGGGAATCAGACTAGAAGAACAGAAGAGATATCAAGACTTTCTCTGACCTGCTGAGGGTTTGCCCGTTTGTCAACACCTAAGTGAGATCCTGACATGGTGGAGGTGAGTGTGGGTTTGAGTGTGAGTGTGAGTGTGTGTGTGTGAGTGTGTTGTGAGTGTGTGTGTGTTTCCCCTTTTCACTGGCCCCAGAGAATTGTTTTACTCCCTCAGACAGAGTCAATTGAGTGATTAGTCTGTGACTCTTCCCTTCAGTTCCTGAGCTGCTGAGGGCTGGTCCCTACAGAAGCAGGAAGAAGCACAGAAGACTGGAAGGGCCTGGACAGCAGAGGACTGTGGAATGCTGCACCAGCCCAGGGCTGGACTGCTGCTGCTGCTGTGGAGAAATAAACTTTTCATCTTATCCAAGTCACCCATTTTGGGCTTCTAGCTTCTATTACGTGTGTGTGTGTGTGTGTGTGTGTGTGTGTGTGTGTGTGTGTGTGTGTGTGTTCTACTTTAGATGTCCTGCCACATCTCAATAATCAAGACTTACCTGTCCATCTTTCTCCATCCTTATTGCTACTGAAGACTAACCTATAATTATCACTTGTCTGAATCTTTACAACATCTAACTTGAGACCTTGAGTCACCCTTTTAAAATGAAGTCTATTATATTACTCTTGCCTAAAAACTCATAACAGAATAACTGACTGAATATTTCAAAATGACTAGCAGAGAGGATTTTGAATATTTCTAACACAAGTGATAAGTGTTTAAGGTGAAGGATACGCCAATTACTCTGACTTGATCATTTTACATTATGTAAATACATAGAAATATCATGCTGTACCTTGTAAATTGTACTATTACGGGTCCATTAAAAAATCTTCAGAGATTTCTGAAGAATTCCAACTTCTCAAAGGTATACTTGACCCTTCCCAATCTCTTCAGCCGCCTGCCCTGTGTTTTCTGTACTGTCTAGAAACTTCTCATTTGTCTAGATAATTCCTACACAGTCCTCAGATTCTCCTGTGGTTTTGCTGCTCCTGGATCAGCACAATAATTCACGGATGACTATAAGCCTGATGGTCAACCTTATAAAGAAATAACGTGAGCATGCACACGGCCCTACAGGCTATAAATTTTAACTATCTCGTGCATTTCTTTCCTCTCTGGCTGCATACTACAGCCAGTATCTGAGCTCTTCATCTTTGCAGCTACCTAACCTAGCCTAAAGCCGGACACACAGTAGATGCTTAAAATGTGACCTGAACTTACACCCGTCAGCCAAGAACTCGGTCTCTGAACTCATTCAGCAACGATCTTCACAAACTAAACTGGAAAGATGTCTTTCTCTAGCGGGACTGCAGCTATCACAAGTGTGGACAGTTTATACGGCCTGACCCCAGTTCCCTTCGCCAGGGTGTGGGGACGCTGGAAAGGAAACCAGAAGTTCACTGGCTGGCTTCCGGGACATGCTGAGAAATACCCCAGGGACTACTTCCACCGCTGGGCCTGGGCCTCGGACTGAGACCCAGAACAGTGTGTTCTGACATTCCTTCCTCTTTCCATCTTTCTTCCAAGCTCACCTTTGGCCTCCCCAGTCTTCAATTTGGCCATCGGCTGTTCACGGGGCCGCTGAGTAGCAAGGAAAGAATGAAGGATGTGTGGCAAAAAGTCCAGCACTAGTCAAGGGACAATTTGTTTTTTTTCCCCTTAAAAGGGCAGGGGTGGGGGAGAGGGCAGTCTGTGAAGTTACATAAGACCGGCTGGCCTCCCGGAACTATTCCAACTCCATCTGGAAGGCTGTTTAGAATTTCAAGGAAGGGCTGGGCATGTCCTGCTTGGACAACCTAGCCTGGGGCCATCTCTAGAGGTGGGGAGGTCCTGGCAGGGGAGGGTGACTCTTCACTCCCAATGCCAACTGCAGCCCCACCGGGTTCACGTGGGGACAGAACACCGCATGATCCACTTAGAGTCAAACCTCACAACAAGGACAAGCCCCTCTGCCAAGGCAAAGTCCGTCTGGCATCAGGCCTCTGGGGCCCCGCTCCAAAAGAGGCAGGATCTTGGGAATCCAACGACCCGCCCCAACAGCACACCAACCAGGCCGTGGCTGGGGTTCCGTCCCTGCTGCAGGGAGACAGACAGTAACTCTGGTCCCTAAGGACTCCGAGATGCCACTCTTACCCCAAAACTAGATAATCCAGTGAGTCAATTACAACCGAGTTCCTTCGAAGTGCCAGGTACGACAGACACCAGAGAGACAAACAGACCTGAAGGCTGTCTGCATGAAGCTTCTAGCTCACGGAGGGAGCCAAACCCCTGAGCACGGCGAGGGGGGCTGGGCTAGGAATGCAGCTGCGTGACAGCACACCTGCCTGACATGTAAAAGGCACCGTTTTATCCCCAACACAGTCCCCTAAAGCGTGAACACACGAACTATCAACTAGGCCTTGGGAAGGCTGGAGCACAAGAAAACAGTGCAATTACAAAAATCAATGGGAATGAATGCAGACAGAGCTCTTGCTCGACATGAATAAGTTTGTGGGTTCAGTTCTTAGTGACGAACGCACACGGATATGATTCAAGTGGGCTGGAAGGGTAGTTCAATGGTGAGAGCACCCGGGGGTGCTCCCAGCCCGGACACGGCAGCTCACAACCATGTCTAACTCCAGTTCCAGGGCATTATTTGATGCCCTCTTCTGGCTTCCATGGGCACCACCCATGCACGCATGCACATACTCACATGCATGCAACCAAGCACTCACAATTAACATAAGTAAATCTTTAAAAAAAAGGCCAGGCGGTGGTGGCGCACGCCTTTAATCCCAGCACTCGGGAGGCAGAGCCAGGCGGATCTCTGTGAGTTCGAGGCCAGCCTGGTCTACAAAGCAAGTTCCAGAAAAGGCGCAAAGCTACGCAGAGAAACCCTGTCTCGAAAAACCAAAAAACCCCAGAGGTCAGCTCTGGAGCTGTGGTGATGATTCAGTCCCTAAAGAGCCCGCTGGGCAAAACTAGGGATCTGAGCTTGATCAAACCCACATGAAAAGCCAGCCAACTGGTGTGCATTTGTAAGCCCTGTACTGGGGAGGTGGAGAGAGACAGCGTAGCCTAACTGGCAAGTCCCAAGTCAGTGAGAGACCCTGTCTCAAAAAACCAGATGGACGGCACCTGAGGAGAAGCAACACTCAACGCTGTTCTGTCTTCACACAGACATACACATTTATGTACCAGCACACGCTTGTGCACACATGTACACATGAACTCTCTGATTTGTCCAGCAGCTAAGTAGCTAGTGTTCCTAACCACTGAGCCACCTCTCCAGCCCTAACCTAACACGGTCTTAATTAAAGCCTGCTTACACTGTCCTAGTGACGAAAGTCGCCTGTGTTAAAACTGAAAATGCTAGTTCCACACAGCGGCTAGGTGAGATCAACAACCTGATCCCAGCTGAGGTCTCCTCTGACTCATGGGTTTTGTTGGAGTTTAGCCTGTTTACATTTCATATTTATACCTAAGGCATAAGAACTCACGTCAGCAAACTACCCACTGCCCATTACAACTTCAGGCCATTTATTTCTGTTTCTTTGTGGTCAATGTAGAGGGCTGTGAAAAAGTGAGTACAGGATTCTAGTTTCTCTCTCTCTCTCCTCCTCCCTCCTCCCTCCTCCCTCCCTCTCCTCTCTCTCCATCACCTTCCCTTTCTTTTGTTTTTGAGACAGAGTCTCACTATGTAGCCCTGTGGCTGTCCTGGAACTCGCTCTATAGACCAGGTTGGCCTAAAACTCACAGAGATCCGCCTGCCTCTGCCTCTCGAGTGCTGGGATTAAAGGCACCACTGCCACCACATCTGGCTGCTTTCACTTTTTCTTAAACTAGGTTGTTGCTCTGTGGCCCAGCTGGACAGACTGTGACCCTCTTGCCTCTGCCTCCTGAGCAGCTGCTATTTCAGCTGTGTACTGTTATTTCTGGCTTTTGTAAAGGACTAGGCAAGTGATATGACCATCTTCAGTCTCAGATTCATTTACAAAAATTTGAGATTTATTTATTTTAAAAATGATGCTGGGCGGTAGTGGCGCACGCCTTTAATCCCAGCACTCGGGAGGCAGAGCCAGGCGGATCTGTGAGTTCGAGGCCAGCCTGGGCTACCAAGTGAGCTCCAGGAAAGGCGCAAAGCTATGCAGAGAAACCCTGTCTCGAAAAAACAAAAAAAAAAAAAAAAAAAAAAAAAATGTTGTATGGGCTGAGCAGCAGTGGTGCACACTTTTAGTCCCAGCACTTGGGAGGCAGAGCCAGGCAGATCTCTGTGAGTTCGAGGCCAGCCTGGTCTACAGAGCGAGATCTAGGACAGGCACCAAAACTACACAGAGAAACCCTGTCTTGGAAAACCAAAAAAAAAAAAAAAAAAAAAAAAAAATGTACATGAATGGGTGTCTGTGTACCACATGAGTGCCTGGTACCACTGGGGGCAGGAATAGGGCATCAGATTCCCTGGAACTGGAGTTACATTGACTGTGAGTCATCACGTGGGTGCTGGGAACCAAACCCAGGTCCTCTGTAAAAGCAGCAAGTGCTCTTAACCACTGAGCCACCTCTCCAGCCCTCAGAATCATTTTTATAATGAAGATAATAACAATACCTGTCTTACAGGTGAAAGAAAAGTTAGAGAAAAGATATGCAATGTCAAGGACAGTGACAGGTATTTACGAGGGCTCAGTAAATACAAACACACTAAACATATCCCAGGAATCTCCTTTCCTTGAATCCAAATCCCTGTTCCTGCCTTTTTGATACTAATTTGCAGCAGGGAACCACGTCATTATTATGGCCACCGTTTCCTGTTCAACAGGAAACTGCAGCACATGCTTTGACTTTTCTCCACAGCTCTGTTCTTCGTTCCGCTGTCACAGGAAACATCCCAGGAGAACACAGAGAAAGAAAGGTACCGTGAATTTGAAGCTATCTGCAAATCAAGAACTCCCCATCATCACAATAAACATCACTAGGTACATGAATACCTGAATTGCTCACTGTCAGCAGAACATCTGGGAGAGTCCTCCACATGAAAAAAAAAAAAAAAAGAAAAGAAAGTCTTATTTATCCTGTTTTCTAAATTCCTACAACCAATGCTCTAATTTGGGATTCCTTCAACCCTCAACAATTCTTGCAAAGGATAACAGTTTATAATTTTGTAGAGGAAGGCAGATAAAATCACACGATACAAATATGATCAAGGAATAAGCAAAAGACCTGGTCAGAAATGAGCAGGCGGGACGCCCTGAGGAAGAGACGTTCACGTTGGGATCTGAAGGAACTTACACATATGAAGGGTGAGAAGCAGGGGTCTAGGCAGAGGAGGAAGAAACCTGCTTGGCCACTTAGAAAATGACACTGTAAAGATATTTTCACAGTTCCACCAAAGAACGCAGGGGAGAACCAGGAACAAATACATAGAAAGTTAAGCAAATAGAAACAAAGTACTAACAGTTACACAAGGCACTCAGACCAAGTGTTCACAGACCAAGTCTCACAGGAAATACAAGACACTTATTTAATTGGAGCTTGTAAAGAAAGTAGATTATTTATTATTATTATTATTATTATTATTATTATTATTATTGGTTTCTTGAGACAGGGTTTCTTTCTGTAGCCCTGGATGTCCTAGATCTCACTCTGTAGACCAGGCTGGCCTTGAACTTACAGAGATCCACCTGCCTCTGCCTCCTGAGTGCTGGGATTAAAGGCGTGCTCCGCCGCCGCCCAGTGAAGAAGAAGGTAGGTAATTAATGCTGAGTTTTTTATATTTGTAAAGTATATTTGCTTTCTATGTTAGAAAGTCACAAGCTATTTACATCAAGGATAGCTGGGTTTGGGGGTACAGCTACAACACCAGCACTTGGCACCAGTGGAAGGAGCTCAAAATCAGATCCACAGAACAGTGAGTTCTAAGTCAGTCTGGGCTACCAGCTCTGCTCAGGATCAGAAACACACACACACACACACACACACACACACACACACACATACACCAGGTGGGGTGGGGATGGTGGCACATGTCTTTAATTCTAGCACTCTGGTGACAGAGGCAGGCAGATCTCGGGGTTCAAGGCCAGTCTGGACTACACAGTAAGCTCCTGGGGTAGCCAGGGATACACACTGAGACCTTGTCTTGAAAACCAAACCAAACAGCACCACACAGGCATGCATGCACACACGCAAGCACACAGGTACTCGCCATACTGAGGCTATAAACCAGGCATGGTGGGCCGAGCTGGTCATCTCAGCACCTGGAAGGTGGAGGCAGAAAGACAGCTGTGACCTGGGCTATGTACTGAATAAATCAAAGAAGTAATGAATGAGTGCATCGTTTAGAAACGTGGACGTAGCTAGCGGGACAGGGAAGAGACCTAAAAGCAGTAGTTATTGTCCAGCATGGAGGCACGTGACCCGGCGTCCACTGGCAGTACTCGAGAAACAGCCAGGGGATAGGAAATAAAATTAGGTAAGAGTGGATGGAGGTCTTGGGTGCTGTGGCCCACGCCTGTGATGCCAGCACTCAGGACAGGATGTTCATGATTTTGAGAGAAGCTCGGTTTACGTAACAAATTCAGGCCAGCCGGGGTTCCACAGCAAGGCCCTGCCGAGAAAAGCAAAGCAAACAAACAAACAAACAAACAAACAAACAAACAAAGAGTGGTCCCTGGAGAGCAGGCAGGTGCAGCAAACGCTGGCTGGGGACTGCCGTTGCTCATGAGGAGCCATGCAGTGCCGATTGACTTCAGAACAAGTTGGCTTTTCTACTGAATGACCCCTGACCCATTCCTCGGTTCTCGGAGCAGGTGGCATCCACTGGCTACCCATGGTGTCTCTGTTTCCCTAAGCTCCCAGCCAATACTTGCTCCCCCTCCCCACTTCTTCAAGACAGACTCTGGTCCTAGAGCCAAGACTGGCTTCAGATGTACTCTGCATCCAGGCTGGCCTTGAACTCACGATCCTCCGGCCTCAGCCTCCTAAGAGCTGGTCACGTATGCCACCACCAGCCTTCCATCAACTCCTGAATTATCGACTGTCGAATTTCATTTCCTGTCGCCGCTCTGATGTTGTCTGGACCAGGATCATCAGTGAACTCCAGGTCAGCAAAGAGCAGGGGCACTGGCAGTCACATCTGCAATCAGTTTTTCTAAAAGACTAATCATTTTCCTGCCTCGGGGACTTTTCCATATGTTCCAAGCATTTTTTAATTAAAAATAATGTGTTAATATAAATATTTAAAAACATTCTTAATAACTATAATCCTGGCTTGAAATTCAATCATTGAAACATTTATTTATTTTTTTTTAATTTTCTGTGTTTTGCCTGCACGTATGTCTGTGTACAGCTTGCATGGCTGGTATTCACAGTGGCCAGAAGAGGGTGTTGGATTCTGTGGAACTGGAGGTACAGACAGTTGTGAGCCCCATGTGGGTGCATGCTGGAAGTTGACACTGGGTCCTCTGGGCGAGCAGCTAGTGCTCTTAACCACTGAGTCCCCTCTCCAGCCTCCATTGTTTAAAATAAATTTAGAAGTTCAAACACTGGAAGAAGCTGAGTCCTTCCTAGGTCTTTGAGAGACCTTGGATGCAAACTCTTCCTGCCCTTATGGCCAGTATAACACATCTTTAATCCCAGCACTCGGGAGGCACAGGCACACAGATCTCTGTGAGTTCGAGGCCAGTCTGGTCTACATAGCGAGTTCCAGGCCACCTACATCTAAATAGTGAGACTGTGTCTCAAAATTAAAAAAAAATTCGTGTATCAATATTTTGCCTACATGGTGTATGTATATGCACCATGCGTGTGCCTGGAGGCCAGACAAGGGCATCAGGAGTCACATGCGGTTGTGGCGGTTGCGAGGTGCTCGGCAAGTGCTGGGAACCGAACCTAGGTTTCCAGCAAGAGCAGCCAGTGCTAGCAGCAGGTGGGCCATCTCTCCAGCTCCAATCAGCTCATTTCTAGGGAAAAAACAAGCTGGATATGATGACACATGCCTCCGGGAGGCAGCGGGGTGGGGGGTGGATTTCTAGTTCCAGGTCAGCCTGGTCTACATGGTGAGTTCCAGGTCAGCCTGGTCTACATGGTGAGTTTCAGGTCAGCCTGGTCTACATGGTGAGTTCCAGGTCAGCTAGGGCTACAAAGCGAGACCCTGTGTCCAAACCAAACCAAACCACAACAACCCAGACAACCAAGAAGAAAAGCCGTTCCATTGGTCAGAGTCGAGACGTGCAGAGTAAGAAGCTGAGACTGAAGCCGGAAGAGCAGAGCTTCTCAAAGTGTGGCCCACGAACCCACAGAATCTGCCCTACCTAGGGCCTTTTTAAAAACAAGATTAATTTTTATTTGTATGAGTGTTTTGTATGTTCATGCACCATGTGCATGCAACACCAGCAGAGGCTAGCAGAGAGCGTCCAATCCCTTGGAACTGGAATTACAAAGGGTTGCTAGCCACAACAGAGGTGCTGGGAACTAAACCCAGGTCCTCTGGAAGAGCAGCCAGTGCTCTTACCACTGAGCCATCTCTCCAGTCCCTTCCCTAGGAATGTTTTTGGGTAGTTAATCACCTGGGCCTCATGCTAGGCTTCCCAACAAGAATTTCAGGGCAACGCAGGTAGACTTTTTTTTTTTTAATCTTAAATTTGAAAGCATATGTCTAGAGGAGAATAGAGGAAGAAGACCACAGTACTCAAAGGGGAGGTGTAGAACCCTCTAGCGTTCAGTATATACATGCACATATATATCTCAACTGTATATGTATATATTCCCAACCCCAATGTTGTCATATTGCAAACAAGAAAGTATGACTAGGAAAGCTGACAAACGAGTACAGGCCTCAAACTCAAAGGAAGAAAGGCCTGCAGTTCATCTGGCTCTGTGCAGCTCACTGACTTGAGCCAAGAGTTTCACAGGATTTGGGGACTGAATGTATGCAGAATGTATGGGTAACGTCTCTCTCAAATCACCACCGCCGAGCGACAGCTGAGCAGCTCATTGACAGGTTAGAGGCTCCCAACCCAACCATGTCTCCGGCGGGAATCAGGACTCAGAGGGAGAAACTGAGCTTCCCAGAGCCTGCGTATGCTGCAAACCCAGCAGTCTGGGAGGCTGAGGAGAGAACCCTGAGTTTGAGGCCGTGTCTCAAAGCTAATGACAACAAACGTCCTAGGACCCTTGGGACATACCCAGCCAGCTCACTCACAAAACCTCAGCTGCAGTCGTTTGAGATGGGCTCCCGATGTAGCCCAGGCAGGTTTTGAACTCATAAACCTGCCTCAGTCTCCCAGTGCCACACTCTGTTCTCAGTGGTTGCTCTGGGATGACCTGTTACTTAGTGATAGAGAAATGAGACAGTAAACCCTTTGGGAAGACACCAGAAAGGAAACCATTAACATTAGCATCTTACAGAAAAATTTCCAGCTATTCAGAACCATCACAAAATTGTTTTTCTGTATAACAAAATCTGGCTGTTATCTTAGGTCAACAGACTGGGTTAATATTCAAAGAAAACAGTAAGAAAACTTTGGAAGAGAAATACCCCCAGGGTGAGCAGGGCCCGCAGAAAGTCTTCTGTCCTCTCCAGGGTTCCCCTTTCCCCCAGGTTCATCTGGATCCAGCTGTGTCACCTTGAGAACTCTCTTTTCTTTACTAGTGCATGGATAAAAACAACTTTCCAGTTTTGCTTAAGGACATGAACTGGGAAGCTGAATTTTCTTTTTAAAAAGAACTGAACAGGAAATGAAAAGCACCAGAGTATAAAAACATAAAGAAATCAAAGGCAGATTTTTGGTTTAGTTATCCAGCAAATAAGTTTAGCCTTTGGAGCCTAAGATAACTAACTACATTATAGCAAGAAGTTAGATGATTCTCACTCATTTTAATCATTTCACTGACCCCGCATTAGGCAATGCGTACTGATGGTTCTCACCACTGCCCCCTCTCATCTCCGTCTGCAGCCCCCACCCTGGCTTCCCCGCCGGGTCTTTCTCACATTCCTGTCAATCTGTTTTGTTTTAAGACCCACAGAGTCTAACCAGGGCCATCTCTGTGGCCATGAGTTTGGAGCCGTCCGAGGGAGTCAGACACTCAACTGAAGACCAGTTATCAACCCGTGGTTCGTTCCACAGGACCTTGCAGAGGAAGCTGAAACACACAGGCTTACTGTGTTACGTTTTTGGAGAAGATAAGAGACTTTTTATTAAATGAAGAATTCTAAGCAACAGAGATTTTCTTTTTTAAGGATCAAATTACTTAGAGAGAGAGAAAAAAAACCCAGCAGGGGTTGTCGAGGAGATGGCTCATTGGTTAAGAGTACTTGCTGAAGACTGGGGCTTGGTTCCCGCCAACATGGCAATTTATAACTGTTTGTAATGACAGTTCCAGGTGTCTCCCATGCCTCCTTTTGGCCTCCTAGGGCACCAGCATACAAGTGGTACACATATGTACATGTAGGCAAGACATTAATACATATAAAATAAAAACAAGTCATATATATGTATATATATAAAATAAAACAAAAAGCCTTAGCTGCATTTGGTATTAATCCTTCTAAAATGTATTATATTCTTTTGTTTTATTTGGAGTACATAGGCTATAATGTAACCTTTACCTAACAATTCTATTTTCTGTTTTTTTGTTTTGTTTTGTTTTTGTTTTTTTGAGACAGGGTTTCTCTGTGTAGTTTTGGTGCCTATCTTGGATCTCGCTCTGTAGACCAGGCTGGCCTTGAACTCACAGAGATCCGCCTGGCTCTGCCTCCTGAGTGCTGGGATTAAAGGTGTGTGCCACCACCACCTGGCGACAATCCTGTTTTTTAAAGATTAAATTTTTTTTACAAGTCTGTAAGTGTGTCTGTGTGTATGTGTGTGTGTGTGTGTGTGTGTGTGTGTGTGTGTGTGTGTATGCAGGTGTTCACTGAGGCCAAAAAAGGGCATCTGGTCTCCTGGAGCTGGATTTACAGACAGTTGTGAGCTGATGGGTGCTGGGAACTGAACTCTGGTCCTCAGAAAGGGCAACAAATGCTCTTAACTAACTGCTGGGCCATCTCTCCAGACCCACAATTCTCAACTGTTGATTAATGGACCAGGTTTTTTCTAGGTGCCAACTGAGGGCTCAAACACCAAATTGTCAAATCCATAAGGATTGTGTTAGGAGTAAATACATTTTACTTGGCCAGCTCTATTCAACAGATACCAAGAGCCCTGCCTAAGAAGTGAGGCCAGGAAGTGTGTTGTGTGATATTTTGTTTGTGTTCTGACAAATAAAGCTTGCTTGGAATCAGAGTTCAGAGCTAGCCACTAGTTAACCATAGAGGCTTGGAGGACTGTAGAGAGAGGGACAGGAAGCGGGCCTGAAGACAGGATCTCGGCCCTTTTGGTTAGAGGAATGGAAGAGGTCGGAAGTCTCTGGTGGCTGCTCCCCTGCTTCTCTGATCTTTCAGATTCTTAACCCAGTATCTGGCTCCTGGTTTTTTACTGGTAAGATTAATTAGATTTTTGCATCATAAATAAATAAGTAGATGACATCCAAATTAAAAAAGATTAAGGAAAGTTGTCTTTATCCCCATATGAAATGATCCCACAATCAGGAAACACTAAAAATTCCACAGAAAGCATTGGGACAAATTTTGTAAAATTGCAGGACACAAAATTAACACATAAAAGTCAGTTGTGTTTCTACACACTAACCATGAATAAACCAAAATGGAAATTAGGAATAGTCCTATATATAGTAACATCAAAGAGAAAAAAATACTTAGGAATAAACTTAGTCAAAGAAATAAAAGACCTGTACACTGAGTTCAAAGCCAGCCTGGGCTAAATAGTGAGACCGTATCTAAAACAAACAAACAAACAAACAAACGAACCATCAAGAGAGAAGAGCCAATTCAGGGACTGGGAGCAAATATTCACAAAGGACTCCTCAGATGCAGGTTAATGCTTAAATACGCAAAGGATATTTGATTGGGCAACAGAAAACGCCCCAGGACAAAACGGGGCTAGGACTTGAGAAGATATTTCTCCAAAGAAGAGCCACACGTGGCCAGAAAAGACACAAAAAGATGTGGGGTGCAAAGGATCTGGAAAACGACTCCCGTGTGCTGGTGGGAGTGAGGAGCAGTACAGTATTTATGAGAACTTATGCTGCTTCTTATAAAAACACTTCATAAATCTTCATATAAACCAGCAACTCATTTCTTGGTATAAATCACAAAAATTGAAAGAAGAAACACAAACATACCTGTACACTCATATTCATTCCAGCATTATTTGTAACAGCTAGAAGACAAAAGCATCTCAAGTATCCATCAACAGAAATATGGAATGTGGTATGTACACATTCTCCAATGCGCGCGCGCGCGCGCACACACACACACACACACACACACACACACACACCCCAAGTATATTCAGCCTTAGATATGAGGGAAACTGATATAAGCTACAACATGGATAAAACCTGAAAAAATTCTGTTAGGTAAAGGAAACTATTTTAAACTATCATGAGTCCACTTACGTGGTGTCTAGAGCAGCCAAGTTCAGAGGTAGACGTGAGATGTTGACTCCAGGAGATGGGGGAAGCGGGGAGTTAGTCTTACTAGTACAAAGTTTCCATTTAGAAGATGAGAAAAAGGCATTAGAGACATGGCTCAGTGGTTAAGAGCACTGGCTGCTCTTCCAGAGGACCTGGGTTTGATTCTCAGCACCCACATGCTGGCTCACCCTCTGTAATGTCAGTTCCAAGGGGATTAGACACCTTCTTCTGGCCTCCAAGGGCCCCCTGCACACATGTGGTGCACAGATACACATGCAGGCAAAAACCCATACACATAAAAATAAATAATTTAAAAGATGAAAGTTCTAAGAATGGATGGAGATGGTTGTACAACTGTACGAACATAAAGTTTTATCACAATGAAAAGGAGAGTAGACTTGGTACAAGAGAGAACGTGCCATCGGTTAACACGCTGTTGCTGGTCTAAGAACCCCACACCCACCGTTCCACCCCAGTGCCCACAGCCAGCTGTCTTGGTGCAGTGTTAATGCCTGTCCACCCAAAAGGTGCTCCCATGCAAAATGGACTCACGGGATAGAAAGAGCAAGATTACAAACCACTGTTGGAGTGAGTATCTTCAGAGTAACCTAAACACTGACCTATCAGAGCACTTGACAGAGCCTGGCCTTACCCAAGCATGTACTGTATGACCTCTTGGTCAAGTGACTTTTAGCAGAGTGCACAGTCATTGTGTGTGAGTAACAGGAAGACAGGAAGAAAAGGGTGAGTTATTGTCCTAAATTTGCAAGCAAGCCGAGAGGAAAACAGAACACATAAGCCTCCTCGTGAACGACAGTTGCCAGATTTAGCAAGTAAAATTATAGGGCTCCATTGTTTATCAGAAATTCAAAATTAACTGGGCAACTATCTAATCTGGTAGTGCTCTGAAGTTTTGGGATTGAGGAGAAAATCAATAATCCAGGGGGTTCTGATCTGGGGTAATTGAGGTCTGCAAGGAGCCTATGCCAGAAAAAGTAGAAAAATTCTAAATTCATTAAAAAAATATACTGATTACAAAGAAGAAAAGTAAAAAAAACAAAAAACAAAACATACTGCTTAATTTGGCCCACGCTGGGTTTCTGTGACCTAAAGTTTTACTATTCAAAGACATGTCAGAGGGTAAGAGTAATCAAAGCAAGACATTGGAACGTGAAAAACATCCTCTGCATCTGTGAAGGCAGACTTCCGAAAGTGATGGTCAAGTCGCATGGGGTGGCCCAGGGTTTTAGTTCCACCCGTCAGCAGGCAGAGGCAGGCAGATGTCTTTGAGTTCAAGGCATGCCAAGGTTACAAATGAGACCTTGTCTCAAAACATCAACAACAACAAAAAGCAAAACAAAACAAAAAACACCAAAGCAAAACAACAAAAAGCGTCCTTCAACATCAATATAAAAATCAGTGGGACGCAGAAAGGAACAGCTGTGTAAGTGCCCAAGGCCAGGCAGCAGGAGGGGATTCTGGGGTAGTGTTTGGGTGGCGTCTTCCCATGAAGCCACACTACTGCTTCTGGTCTACTGCATGCGTCCTATGCTATTTATTTATTATTGTTTGTTTGTTTCTGGGGATTGAAGCCACTGACTTTGTGAGGCCAGGCAAGCGCTCTGCCGGTGAGATACAACCCCAGCCCCCTCAGCCACTATTTTTATTTGCTAATACTTTGAGCCTGTGTTGGAATAATGCTATCAGGCCCTTCTTCCCAGCTTATAAACGGCTACCGTTTTTCTGCACCGTTTCATCATCCAGCAACGCCGCCTACTTTCCTTAAAGCCTGGGCCAAAAATAAGTCCCTGAACCCTGAACCTAACCAAGGTCCTTCGCTTCTTCAACCTGCCTGAAGCATTGGCTCAACCAGCTACAGAGTCAGATTTAAGGGCCGGGGCTGGCTCTAGAGTTCCTCCCCAGGGGGAGCAGCTAGTCTCCAAGGAAGAGGAACGGTAACCCTGGCAAAGCTCTTTCAAGATTATCTGGTAGCCTCTAAGGAACTAACCAATAAGAACCTCTGCAGCCCTTAGATAACCTTAAAAACAAAACAAAACAAACAAAAAACAAACAAAAACACCACGTAAACAGCAGGTACATAGAAGACTATGGTAAACGAGACTGGAACAAGAATGGAAAGGTGATGAATTCTGTATATTCCTAGGCCGAAAGATTGAACCAATCCCCTAAATGACACCCTTTTCTTCTTTATATAACGAGACACACCTTTCCTGCCCCGCAGTCCCTGCATTGGACTCGTTTCTTCTTTCATCTGCCCAGGAGGTATTTAATTTGTGCTGCTATGTGCCAGGCACTGTGCTGGGGACCGGAGAAACAAAGATAAGCAGTGTGTGGCCCTCTCGGCGTCTGCAGGGCCACCTTGGCGAGCCACCGCTAGTCTATGACAATTGGATCACCTTGTCCTTCACGGCAGGTGTGTGCACTAACGGGGCAGCAGCGAACGGAAGGTAAAACTGGCCGGCGCTGGGCAAGGACCAACTTGGGAAGCCGGAGCCAAAGGCACGGAGGGCGCAGAGGACCCGCTGCGGTCACTGCGGGAGATGACAGGCAGCTGTGCTCCCCGGGAGGACACAGATGTGGGTTCAGCGATGGCTGGCACGAGCCGGTCCGGGCGTCTCGGGGAAGGGGGACAGTTTGAGGAGACGGTTGGTGGAGGACTTGGGTGGTGCCCAAAGGGCTGGCTGGTGCTGGGTTTCTGAGGGTCCCTTGGCCCTCCGCAGCAGAGCCGGGGTGGGGTGGGGGGGACCAGAGGATGCAGGCGGGAGGCGCGAGGGCGGGGCGGGCAGGCCGAGCGCCCGGCTGCGGGCAGGGTGGGTGGGCAGGCCGAGGCCCCCGTCCCCAGGGACCCCTCGCAACGGTGGGGACAGTGGGAGTCCAGGGTCCCGCTAGCCTGGGGAGAGGCGCGCCTACCTCGCTGCTCACCTGTCGGCCGCGTCCCTTCCGCGCGGGCGGCGGCGTCTGGCGCCTCCCGGCGCCTCCAGGGGTCGCGTGGCAGCCCCCGCCGGCGCTCCCCTCCGCTCCCCTCGGCTCGGCGTTGGTCACGCCCGGCGCCCCCTGCAGGCGTGGTGCCGATGGTCCGCTCTGGGCGGCCGTCGCGCGGCCCCTCCGCGGAGCGCGGTGGTTCGGCCCGCCCAGGCCGCGGGCGCGCCCACCTCCCCGGCGGCTGCGGCGCTGCGCCCAGCGCGGGTCACGCGCCCAGCCTCGTCGCCAGCCGGCCGCCGGGGTGCGCCGCCTCCGGGTGCGCCGCCCTGCGCTCGAGCCCGAGCAGCCTGGGGCGGGCCCGGCGGGCAGGGGCGCGTGGCCTCGGCGGCGAGCCCCGCCGTGGATTCCGGGAGAGCATCGTGGAGCAATGTCCGAAACGGAGCAAGGACCAAACGCGAAAGCCTGGCCTCCCTGGAGCCCCGTGGACTCGGCCCCCTGGGCTGTGGTGTGGGCAGGGGAGCATTCGGGCTTTGGGATTTTCAAAAAGTACCCCATGCACAGCCAGGGGAGACTCCCTGGTGAAACCGGGACCCAGACTCCGGCTGCCTTGAGGCTGTTCTGGCGGAGAACGCCAGGGCCTCCCTGCCGCTCCAGGCGGAGCGGGCTGTCGTTCAGTTTCTGGAAGCCCAGTACGCAGCAGCCATTCTCGGAATGGCGAGTCTGAGACCCTGTCCTTTAGGCCAGCCAAGGAAGCAGGTAAAAGTCACAGTGCGTTCATGTATCCTAGCCTCACACTCACAGAAGTGCTGGAGACCGAGTTGTAAAGAATGAGAGGGAAGTTGGTCGGGCTTGATGCCACATGCGTTTACTCCCACAGGGGCAGGCGGATCTCGGTGCGTTTGAGGTAAGCCTGGTCTATAGAGTGAGTTCCCGGACAGACAAGGCTACATACATAGTGAGATCTTGTCTCAAAAAGCAAGCAAACAACAGCCAAAAACAGCTGGAGAGGGCCCCGGCATGTGTGAAAAGACAAAGGGGCAAACCAATTGATAGCATTGAGGGGTGAGAAGCGGTGGAGCGCTGCAGGAGACAGCTGGGCAGGCTTGGATGGTGGAGACCTTATCATGACTTCGGGCTTGCCTGTAAATGATGGAGAGATTTCTTGCTTGCTTGCTTTTCTGTCCCAGGGTCTCTATGTAGCTCTGGCTGTCCTGGAACTCACTCTGTAGACCAGGCTGGCCTCAGACTCACAGAGATCTGTCTGCCTCTGCCTCTCCAGTGCTGGGATTAAAAATAAAGTGCTTTATGCAGAGGCAGGCATAAGTAAGAATTTTTGAAGTCAAGTTTGCATGCGGGAGAGGTGGAGAGAGTTGGTTGTTAGCTCTTCCAGCAGGGGGAGCCATGAGGAGGCCCCTGGTGCCTGCAGAAGCCAGAAAAGGGCAGTAGATCCTTTGGAACTGGAGTTAGAGGTGATTGTGAGCCACCAGGTGGATGCTAGGAATCCAACCCAGATCTTTCTGCATGCATGTAGTGCACAGACATACATGTAGGCAAAACACCCTTATACATGAACATTTTAAGATAATTTAAAAAATAAAAATAAGAGGTCATGTAGTTTCAGAAATTGAGGCCTCCATTTTAAAGTGACCAGCATTTGTCAGAAGAAAAATCCAAAGTATGCAGTCTTCTGCATAAAGAATAAAGCAGATACCCAAAGAGAAACAGACAAGCACTGTTTCAGTCTAATAGAAAGCCTCAGGAGGGGCTTTCTGAGTTGGGTTCCATAAAGACATCACCTGATTTAGACCGCGAATGTTATCTTTCTGGGGGGAATAGCCAGAACACACAGACAGTTTCAGTTTACATGGGCTAGGCCCACACTGTTAACAGCCTCCCAGAAACCTGGAAAGGTCACAGGACTGCTCACTGCACTTTTTCCTTCATGACCTTATTTACCACTGCCGTAAACCAATAAACAAGGAACACTTCCCTAGCCCCTGCGGTTCCAGCCTCAAATATATATATATTTTAAGATTTATTTATTTATTATGTATACAGTGTTCTGTCTGCATGTATCTCCACAGGCCAGAAGAGGGCACCAGCTCTCATTACAGATGGTTGTGAACCACCATGTGGTTGCTGGGAATTGAACTCAGGACCTTTGGAAGAACAAGCAGTGCCCTTAACCTCTGAGCCATCTCTCCAGCCCAATATTTTAAGATATTTACAAAGTGGTTTGGGGGATGTACTGGCTGGTTTTGTGTGTCACCTTGACACAAGCCAGAGTCATCAGAGAGGAAGGAGCCTCAGCTGAGGAAATGCCTCCATGAGATCCAGCTGTAAGGCATTTTCTCAATTAGTGATCAATGGGGAGGGCCTTGCCCATTGTGGGTGGAGCCATCCCTGGGCCGGTGGTCCTGGGTTCTATAAGAAAGCAGGCTGAGCAAGCCAGTAAGCAGCACCCCTCCATGGCCTCTGCTTCAGCTCTTGCCTCCAGGTTCCTGCCCTGTTTGAGTTCCTGTCCTTACTTCCTTCAGTGGTGAACAGCAATGTGGAAGTGAGAGCTGAATACACCCTTTCCTCACCAATGTGCTTCTTGGTCATGGTGTTTCGTCGAAGCAATAGAAACCCTGACTAAGACGGGAAAATACAGCATTTAGGATCCTGGAAGTGATCTTAGACTATTTTCCCTTAACCTATCCCCAACTTAACCAGAAGTTCTGCAAGTTGGTACACCTCAAATTCAAATCGAACTGAGATCCTCTGGAAGAGCAGCCATTGCTCCAGCCCGTTACATGTCCTTTCATCTCTGGTTATATCACAGACTAAGTTTCTCAGAGCTCAGATCTAATGGCCAGCCACAGTGAGTGACGTATCCACCCTGGCTGGGTACAGGTAGTGGGGTCAGCTAGTACAAGTACCACCACCTAGGCCCACTCATTCATCGGGAACTGCGTGGGAAGGCTAGTCACCAACGGATTCAATGTTCTTGATTACTAGAGAGGCAGGTGATGAGCAAATCAGTGATCTTGGTAAATTGTTGCATAGCCAATCCTCAGAGGTCTTTGGCTCTCTTTTTAAAACATCTTTTTAAAACCCCAGTTTATGGATTTGGAGAGATGGCTCAGCTGTTAAGAGCACTGGCTGTTCTCCCAAAGGACCTGGGTTTGACTCCCAGCACCCACACGGCAGCTCGCCTCCCTCGGTAACTCCAGTTCCCTTTCCCCCAGGGATCCAGTGCCTTCTGCCTCCATGGATATCACGCATGCACGTGGTGTACAGACATCCAGGTAAAAAACTCATATACATAAAAATAAATGAAAATTATAAAAATTGAAAGATACCCTCTATTTATCCATTGATTTCCGCCCCCCTCCCCACACATACACTGCTATGCCTTAGACCTCACCATCACTGTACCATACACAGGAAAATAAAATTGCCTCATAGTCTTCCTGACGTCACCTTTGGCTATAAGCCTAGCCTTTAATGGCTGAGCCATCTCTCCAGCCTTGTACCCCTATTCTCTATTAGAGAAGTCTGGGCAAAATCTTTTCAAATGGGATTCAAAACTGTCCACTGTTGCAACCATACCAATCTAACTCCCCGGCCCTTTGCTGTGTTTCATACAGCAGACTTCTTACAAAGTCATTGCACTAGCTATTTATTCTGCACGGGAAGCCTTTTCATAGATTTTTCTTTTGAAACAAAGTCTCACTGTGTAGACCTGGGTAGCCTGGGACTTGCTATGTTAGGCTGGCCTTGAATTCACAGAAATCTGTCAGTCTCTGCCTTCTGAGTGCTGGTATTCAAAGCATGCACCACCATTCCCGCTCCTGTGCATAGATTTGAAAAACTGTTTATCTCTTTGTGTGTATGCATGTATGTATGTATATATATGTGTGTGTGTGTGTGTGTGTGTGTATGTGTTTCTATGTTTATTTCAAACCAAGCTTCTGTTAAAACAATTGTAAACTTACCTAGTTCGTGGTGTTATATTATCATCAGTAGAAAATGGACATTGGATAATCAGAAATCATTTTGTTCTGTTTTTTTTTCTCTTACTGTATCTGCAGAATCTAGACCAGCACCCAAATCATGGAGCTCAGTAACTATTTACTGGATATGAGAATGTACATGATGGGATAGAGAGTGAAATTTCCGGAAGGCCCTGGAACCCTCTGTGTACAAATGGTGCTTTGAGACCTACAGAGCTAAGAGAGCAGCTCAAATGGAGCACATTTAGAGATCTAACTAGCAAACTTGAAGAGTGCGTCTGTTTAACGAGAGCCTTTACAGAATGGAGTGAGGGGTAACAGTTAACCATTTAAGGCTAAAGATTATGTTATATGCTTATAATTCCAGGCCTTGAGAAACTGAGGCAGGAGAATCACAGGTTCCAGGCAAGCCTGGGCTATGCTGGTAGATTCCATCTCAAAAAAATTTAAAAGCTACTTGCCTCTGTCTCTTTGGCTCTGAATTCCACAAAATTCCTGGTTATTTTCAGGTAGCCCCTGATGCCTGTCCCTTCAGCCTCCATTTAGTGATTAAGATGGCTTAAATGAAACCGGGGTCTTCTGTTTGGTTTTTTGAGTCAGGGTCTCACTTACCTATGGTTGGTCTTGAACTCATTATCTAGCTAAGAATGGCCTTTCTGATTTTCTTGCCTTTGCCTCCCAAGGAGTGATGTTATGGGTGTACAACAGCCAGGATTAATTTTTATATTTATTTCTGTTATCATTTTCTATGCTTAAATGTTTAGTCTGTCTGTATGTCTGTGCACTATGTGGAGGCTGGAAATCGAACCCAGGTCTTTTGCAAGAACAGCAAGTGCTTTTACTAATGAGCCAGCTCCTTGAATTAATTTTTAAAACTGAAAACTTTACAGTGCTTGCTTTTGCTTGTCTCTTAGCTTTACTGGATTGCAGGTGGCCATGTTCCCTGGGAAACACAGTAGAGCTCAGTAGATGCTTGTGTTGACCTACTCATCTCTCCTCCGAATTTTCTAGCCCTCATCTCTCCAGAGTTTGCGTAGGACGGTAGAGAGAAAAGGTAAAGAAAATCATTACCTGATGTATGCTGTCACAAACTAATTGTAGACCTTAGCAAATACCCACAGCTAGCTTTTCCTCGAGGGCTCCTTTGTTTTTCACAAATCCCCTTTTCATAAATCTCACCATGTAGCTCTGGCTGTCCTGGAACTCACTATGCAGACCAGGCTGGCCTTGAAGAGATCAAGCTGCCTCCCGAGGGCTGGGATTAGAGGTGCGCACCACCTCATCTGGCAAGGTGAAGACAATTGGCCCACATTCTCCCCTCTTTTTATCTGATTCTGAATCCCCAGACATTTGCCCGCACACCCACCTCCCTTCTCCTGAGGCATTACAGTTCAGATAGTCTGTCTGTCTGATGAGATAAAGCCACCGTGTGTCCTTTGTGCGTGAAGAGTCAGGCCAGGACGCATGTGAAGTATCAGGAGAGGGTGCCAACTGCTCAGGAGCTCTGAGGATCATGCTAGTCCAAACTCTACTTTTATAAATGCCTTAGGTAGGAGGCCGTGAGTAACGGTGTGCCTACATGGTTCTGGGGGAATACTTTGTCCTGGAAATCCATGGGAGCACACGGCGATCATCACTTCCTGCTCTGGCATGGGACACATAAACTTGTCTTGCTTTTTTAAAGACTTTCTAGTGAAAAGCAGAGTGTCGATATTTTGTGTTCCCTAAACATTTATCAGTTACGTCAACAGTCTGCTCAAATATTTCCTCATATCCTTCTCAGCTTGGATTGAACTGAGGCTGTAACTCAGAGCCCACTAACACTTCTCCCTGGAGGTATCTCTGACATCTAAATTTCTGACCCTTTTCTCAAAGTAGGTAGGCAATGCTGAGTCGCAAACTTGTTTTGCACACACATTCCCAAATGTGGTATTTAACGTTTGGTTCCTTCTGTTTCTGTTTTTGTTTTTGTTTGTTTGGCTCTTCTTGAGAGACTAAGGCTTGAAGAGTCAGGCCAGGACGCATGTGAAGTATCAGGAGAGGGTGCCAACTGCTCAGGAGCTCTGAGGATCATGCTAGTCCAAACTCTACTTTTATAAATGCCTTAGGTAGGAGGCCGTGAGTAACGGTGTGCCATCAAGAGGGGTTCCACGACCCCTAGAGAATAACTGGAAACTGCCCACAGAAGCATGAGCTGCAGTTCTGAAGGAGAAGGTAAGATGCAAGTTTAGGAAAAGTAAACAATGAAAAACATTAAGTGTTTGCCTTCTGTGGGATGGTGAGATTAAATACAGCCCCCCCCCCCACACACACACACCAACCAGTATGCAGTACTTTCTCCAGGGAGATCATCCATGACTTAGGTGAAAAGCTGGAGAAGCAAGCCGCCATTAAAGTGGGCCCATAAGTGATCAAATGCTCAAATTATGGGAAAGGTTTTCTAACATAAGGAAGAGGCACCCCCAAAGAGCAAGGAGATTGTGTTGTCAGTGAAGGTAAAGCAAGTGACCCACACTGAGAGCACATAAATATTAGCTAGACAAAGGAAGGATGTGGTCATTGTGGTTTTGAAGGAGAATGGCCCCTAAAGAATCATATATTTGAATCATGGTTCTCCAGTTGCGGAAGGCTTAGGAGGTGTGGCCTTGTTGGAGGAGGTGTGTCACTGGGGATGGACTTTGAGGTTTCAAAAGCCCATGCCATTCCCAGTTAGTGCTCTTTCTCTCTCTCTCTCTGCCTCATGTTTGTGGATCATGATGTAAGCTCTCATCTACTGCTTCAATGCCATGCCTGCCAGCCAGCTGCCATGCTCCACTCATGGTGGTCATGGACTCTCACCCTCTGAAACTGTGAGCCCACTCAGCTCTTTCTTCTGTAAGTTGCCTTGGTCATGATGCCTCTTCACAGCAACAGAAAAGTAACTAAGAAGAGAGAACAGAAAGAGCCAAGGCATAGAGGCTTCTGAAGATAATGGAACTGAAATAGTTTGGCATGTAAGAGTGGAAATCTGTGCAACAGAAAGTGGTCACCAGGACTGCAAAGCAGGGAAATTGTCATGGGCAGTAAAGGACTCTCCTCTGTGCTGTAAAATGATGGATTGGAAGGAAGCTAAATAGGAGGCAGGAGGCCAGAGGGGTAGATGTTATTAGTGAGAGCTGTGAGATCCAGACAAATGAGCAGGGTGGGGGTGGGGATTAAAGACATTTCTGACCCCGAAATGACGTAACAGCTGAACAGATCAGTTTAAAGAAATGGCAGGGCAGGGTCCAGCAAGACTTCGCGGAGTCTGGTTTGACAGTATTTGTGGAAATAAACACAGGCAAAGAGCAAGGCCGGTAGCTCGGGCTGTGATCCCAGCACTTGGGAGGAGGAGTCCGAGGGTTTCTGTGAGTTCAAAGCTGGCCAGAGCTGTAGATTAGGTTCCAGGTCAGCTTGGGCTAGAGTGAGATCCTACCTCAAACAGAGAAACAAACAAAGAGAAACATAGGTCTGAGGAGGTGGCTGAATTGGTAAAGCGCTTGCCTTGCAAACAGGAAGACCTGAGTTCCAGCCATGGTGATGCCAGGATGATGCCAGCCTCTGGGTGCAGTGGTACACACTTATCATGGTAGCACTTGGGAGGCAAGAAGATCATAAGTTGGAGGCCAGACTAGGTGAGTCAGTTCTAGGCCAGCTTGCGATCCTATAGCGAAGTCATACGATGTACAACTCAGTGGCGTTTAATAAATTAACAGATTGTAACTCGTCCCATTGAGTCCAAGTTTTTAAGGATAAGTATTAGGTTCACTAGATTAAAAAAAAAGGGTGGAGAAAAGTATTTGAGGATATGAAAATGATGTTCACAATGCCATGAAGACCAATAGATAAAGGTAAACGGAAGGGTGGTTGAAGACAAGGCTTGAGAAGACCTGATAATAGTGTCTAAAGTTTAACTCTATGAAGAAAGCGAAGTTGGGCCTAGACACGAGTGTTTTCCTTTCAGGAAGATTGATCTGGAAATAGTAATGAGGATGCTGCAAATGGAGAAGACCCAGAGAAATGTGTGTGTGTGTGTGTGTGTGTGTGTGTGTGTGTGTGTGTGTGTGTGTGTGAAGAGGTGATAATATCCTGAGCAAAGGTAATAGTGTTAGAGTAACAGGAAGGAAGAGAAACCAAGAAATAGAATGAAGAATTGTTATGACTTGATAGCTGACTGAATATGACCAAAAGAAAGAGCAAAGGGTGCCTCCGATCTGGTCACCCTGCCTGGGTGACTGGGGTGATAGCGATGGTGTCCTGTATGGGTGTGGTCAGTATAAGTTGGGCACGCTGTGTTTACACTTTGAGAGGTTCGACTAAGTGAAGGGTCCCAGATTCAGTTCACTATTTAGACCAAGATCTAAGAAGGGACGGGACTAGAGGGTTGAGAATTGTCTTTCTGTTGGTATGGGATGTCATGAGTTAGGATGAGATACACAGAAAACTTAAGCCTAGGACTGAACTCTTGGAACACATGCTGAAGGTACATGAACAAGATAGAACCATGTAGTTAAAAATATGTGGTCAGGGTGGTGGTGGCGCACACCTTTAATCCCAGCACTCGGAAGGCAGAGGCAGGCGGATCTCTGTGAGTTTGAGGTCAGCCTGGTCTACATAGCAAGTTCTAGGACAGTCAAGTCTACACACAGAGAAACACTGTCTTGACATCCCCTCCCCCCCTCCAAAAAAAATCCTTGTGTAAAAATGTGTGGTCAGACCAAGGCCAGCACAGACTTTAGGGGGCAGAGAAGTAGAGTGGAGTGGAAAAGGAGAGGGCAGGGAATGTGGGTCCCTAGGCCGTGCTTGGCTTGATAATGCTTCACAATGAGATTGCTCAGATTATATTACTGTCACTGCCCCCCCATAGACCAGACAAATCTCTTCACTCCAAATAAGCAATTTATTTCTCCATTTATTTCTCCACAAACTTCTTAGAAACATCTTTTCAAGTCCATACAATTTCTTCTCAGAATCATTTTATAGAAGACAAACGCTCAGCAGCAGTGGCTTACATCCCATTAGGAAATTATTTTCTAAATCCTGTGTTGTTCCCCTCCAGGTTCTAATGCCTGAATAAACATCAGTTCTTAGATCAAAGGGGTCAGAGAGGGAAGGCAAAACTTGGAGCTGTCCTATCCAGGCAGGACCTGCCTCCATTGTCTTTCCTTTCTTCTTCTTCTTCTTTTCTATTTGGTCCAGAAACTCTGCTTCAGCTTCTTCAGACCAAGTCTTCATGGCTGCCTCCTTTGCTGCTCAGGGCCAGCAAAACACTCACCCTGGCACCCTGAATCTTCCAGATAAATCTGAAAACGGTGTCTGGGTGGGATATGTTCACGTGGGGTTCTGGGAAGGTCTGCAGTTGCTCTGGGTGTGAGAGGGACAGGGCCCAAACTGAGATGCCTTGGCCCTGCCTTCTCCTTCTTCATCGCCCCTCTTCATCTCTCCCACATCTGCTTGTCTGGATGACAGTGTGGAAGGAACGATGAGAGGCGTGAACTTGCCTTGTCTTGAAATGCTGTGACTCTGGCTGATACCTGGGGCTGTTGTCTCTTCCCTTGCCTTTCCAGGGTACAGCTTTCTGGGGGATGAGGAAGCTGAAGGCCTGGGGTAGGTTGGTGCTGTTTCTCAAGACCCTCATCCCTTTTGACTAAGTTGCATAAATTAAAGGGAGGAAGAGCAATTGTTAACTGATTGAATGTTTTCCTAAGGGCCTCTGCTTTTTACAAGAACTTCTTGTTTGTTTTCAAGGCCGTGGACTTCAGTGTCTTGCCAGATGTGATGAGGTCCCCAAAGCCCTGTTTGTGGGAGAACGCATAGGCAGAACGTCGAAGGCTTGGGTGTTTTGCTTTGGTCTTGACTGTGGGTGGCAGTGGATGTTTCAAGCAAAAATGAATCCTGTTCAGAACCTATATCCAGAGCATGGGGACAAGGTTTTCAGAACGGAGGCAAAGGCAAAGGGGACCGGGAGTTCCGGCTGCGCAGGCTCCCTCCTCCACTCACCTTGTCCACATTGATAGGACAGAGCAGTGGTTTCAGGAAGTTGTAGCCAATCACAGGAATCATACAGAGGACCGTGCTGAGGATCAGACACAGCCACATCTGTGGCTGGTTAAGGTTGTTCCTGGCCACACCTGCAAACAGTGAACCAGGAAAGGAGAGGCTGACACAGCTTGGGGAGGGAGTTAGGGGTGGGAGAAATCATCCAGGGCATAGCTCCATTCTCCAGGCCCAAGAAGCAAGTTTCTGATTTCCAGACAATCTAGTCCCCTGAGAAGTAATATAACTGTGAGCAAAGTCACTATACATCTTTTACCTTCACAACTACTTAGCAGTAGTAGTGTCCCCTTCCTGGAAAAAGGTTGCTTTGGTGCCTGATACAATTCCCATGCCTTTGTCTCCCTCCAAAGGCTGGGCTGGACAGAGGGGAGAGGGAGGGTGGGTTACAAGAGCTGCCTAGTGCATTCACACAAAAACAAATACCGGGCGTTGGGGCCAGCATGACAGTTCAGAGGTCAGCATGTCTCCAAGCCTGACACCTGAGTTCCGTCCCTGGGACCACATAGTAGAGGTGAGAACTGACTCCTTCAAGTTGTTATTTCTCTCGGTCTCTCACATGCCCAGTAAATAATTATATAATAAATAAATGTGATACAAATTTAAAAAAATACAGAGCTTTGGAGAAGAAAAACGAGTTAGTGGACTGACAAGAGGCAGGAAGCAAGTCCACATGCACAGCATGAACGGCAGTGAGGAAGGGTCCGTGTAAGAGGCAGCAGCCTCAGCAGGAGGAGTTTGCACTGGAGTTTCAAGTCATTTGAGTGAAAAAATAAACAAAGACACAAAAAACCAAGGCTGGAGGGATGGCTCAGCAGTTAAGGGCACTGGCTGCTTTTCCAGAGGACCCAGGTTCAATTCCCAGCACCCACATGGCAGCTCACAGCTGTCTGTAACTCCAGTTCCAGGGGATCAGATACTCTTACACAGACATACATGCAGGCAAAACACATCCCAATGCACATAAAATAAAAATCACAAATCGTAAAACAAAGTCCCCCAAATGCTGCTAATAATTCTTGCCCTGTCACTTCAAGAGAGACTTGTGAAGATCAAATAATCTAAGATATTTGAAAAAATGGAAATTCTAAAGTTAAATGTTTTCCTAGGAAGGTTCTGCACCTTTTTGGAGCAGAGACTATTTCTATTCATATGTTATCTAAGCATCAAGTATGTAATCTATAGTTTCTCGGTACACATTAGATTAGCACTGTATTAGTCCTCTCCGATGCCAAACACCTGCTGGGCAGAGTCTTACCTAAGAACTGGAAGGTGCTGGGGAACATCAGACACAAGCCATCACTATACAGGAAGAATAAGACGCAGAAGTAGAGGCCCAGGCTACCCCAGGTGAAGGCATGGCTTATTATCGTCCAGGTGTTTGTCCTCAGGGCGATCTGAAAAGCACCAGCTCTTGTGTAAGCTGTATATAACTTCTCAGCCCCTTCCATTCTCTAAGCCCGCGATGGAAGGTGTTCCCTGCCACCCTCCCTCTCTCCACCTCCCTTTCTGGCAGACAGGTTCCCACCCCATCCCCTCACTCACTCCCGCTACACAGGGGCCACACCTGCATCGTCATCACCCAGATCAAGGTGGTCTGCACTATCAAGGAGAAGGACTGGAAGTCAGAGATGTCTTTTCCATCACTGCGTTCTGAGTTGAAGATGGTCCCCATGGGGACAAAGAAGAGCACGAAGGAACTGTAGATGCCATGTATCAAACACTTAATAAATTCCTTCTTGTTGAAATACAGGTTGTGCTGTCCTGGCTCATACAGCTCTGGGTAACACAGACTCCATGTTTCATTCACATCCTGGTAATATCAGGGGGTTAGGAGAAGGTCAGGACCTCACTTAGTGTACTGCAGGCTGCCCAGGATCTCCTCATGGAGTGCTTGAGAAGCAGGACCAGAGAACAGAGCAGTGACTACAGCCCTCTCTAGATGAGACCCTGTAGCAGAAAGCCTGGAGGCAGGAGGGTGGGCAGCGGCTGGAGGCGGTGAGGATGTGGGGGTGACAAGACAGACAGGCAGCTGGAAGGGAGGGGAGGAGCTTGGGGGAGGGGGAACAGGGGCCTAAGTCCCCAGGTAGAAGTGTTTCTTTGGTTAAATGTTCTTGTGTCAAAAGTCAGTGGGTGGAGGCAGGAAAACCAATTAGGATTAGCAAGTCCTTTGGAAGATGTTCCTCATCTACTGGAGACTCTAACTGGTGCCCAGAATGGAGGCTGGAGTAGAAGAGTCAGGGAGACAGCTATCAGGACTCTTTTTTTTTTTTTGTCCTTGCTGTCCTGGAACTCACTCTGTAGCCCAGGCTGGCCTCGAACTCACAGAGATCCGCCTGCCTCTGCCTCCCGAGTGCCGGGATTAAAGGTGTGTGCCACCACTGCCCAGCCTCAGGACTCTTACTATGGAGGGAATCTCTAACAGGTAAAAGACACTGAGCCCTGGGCTGGTCCCCTGTGTTCTGAGGTATTGTGCCCACGGCCCATGCCTGACTTTGAGAACGCCCGAGGCCGCCCGCAGCAGGTTGTCTCGTCCCGTGGCCTCTGAATAGGCCTGTCCTTTCTCAGTTCTTTGGCTCTGTCCCTTGCACTAAGTTTTGCAAGAGTCCTTCCTCACCCTCTGACACTGTCTAGGTGGTCAGCTCCTTTCCCTGCTCTGGAAATTATTTCCTTCACACTTGATTTTGGAGAGCCCACTGTTGATTTCTTCCTCACTCTTGGAGTCCAGGGTTTCAATCCTGTCGGAGAGACCTGCTCCTGGCTCTTACCTTTTCAAACAGACTCAAGCCAAGCACAGGGAGGGAAGTGTAGATCAGATTGTAGCAGGTGATGAACCAAGTGTCGTACACTGTCTGGAAGAGAACCAAGGAGATGGTTTTTTTTTGTTTTTTTTTTTTTTTAGATTTCTTTCTTCATAAAGCCCCAGCTCTATCCCCCCCCCCCCCAACGCCCTGACCAGTCCAATGTAACACTCTCCTGGTCCCCTACCTAGCATGATTGAATCTGGTGTAGAGTCCCAGTATTTCTTTGATATTACTCTAGAACCCAGATTCCTAGACTGAGGGAGGCAAGGCCATGCTGAGCTTCCAAGATTGACCTGAAACAACCCTACTATGCCCTGCACTGTCCCTTTGGGCATAGAGAGGATACAGATGGGCTTCCAGGGAAAGCTAGTCATAGTCCTGAACCTCTAGGCAAGTGAAGCTTGAGGTTCTTTCTCTGCTTGGTGGCATTCAGTGGCTTCTGTGGCCCTGACCATTTACTAACAGGGTAAGGGACAAAGATGTAAGGACTCCTCCAGTTGGGTGTTCCATCCTGGAACCTAGTGAGGGCCACTTTCCTTACTGTCCACAGGAGCCAGACCACTCCCACAGACCAGATAGGCCTGACAAGGACCGGGGAGTCAGTCTGCTCTGCCCACTGACTGGTGTAGGCATCTCACAAGATAACCAGTCCTCAAGCTGTTTATCTTGGGAAATTCCCGAAAGACTTCTCACAGGATGAAGGGCTCTTCTTATAACATCAAAATCCACATTTCCTTACTGAGTTGTGATTTCATATTCAAATGTGAAATTAATTTATCAGAGAAACAATTTTGTGCATGTTGGGGGCAGACCTAGGCAGCAATAGTTCTAGGTACAGGTGAACATCGTGACATCCTGTCTGTCATGATCCAGGAAGCTCCTGGAGGCTTGCCCAGTCTTTAGTCTAAGCTTCATGGATGATATATTTGGACTGTTGTCATTATTTACCTACAGACTTAGAATATAGCCATTTTAAAGTACCTCAGAAGCATGTAGAATGGAACTATTATAGCTTTATGATTCTGATGATTTAAAAATAAATATGGCTCTTCTATATTATAATCACAAAATTAAAACTAGTATTTAAAAGTGGAGAAGTCCAGTTCCCGAGGATCTGAAACACTCTTTTGGCCTTTGAGGGCACCAGGCATGTGCCTCAAAGTACACATACATATATACATGCATGCAAAACATTCATACATATGAAATAAAAAAAAATCTAAAAGTAATAAAAGTGGAGAATTATTAAGATACCATGGACAATAAAAACACAAAGATGACTTTGGATGCTAAGAGAACTTCCAGGTCCTCCAATTTTTCTTGATTATATATGTTGAGAACTCTAGTATCAGTGCAGTTCATGGGAGAGTTCTGAAGGTAGCAGTCAGTAACAGAATCCTGTGATCTGCAAATGTAAGGTCAATGTAGGTTTGGCCAGTGGGACTAATATAGGGCGGAGAGAGGGATGGCAACACTTCATATACTGGCTTCTAGAGAAAGAAAACTGTCCACGCCTGGCGAATAGGACGGGGAGTGCTACCCACTCTCTTACCTGAGCAGAGAACCCGTTGAAGAAGGCATACCAGAAGTGCACCAGTGTGAAGGCGAAGTTTTTGTAAAAGAAGTAGCTGAGGAACTTGCACATGCGATTGTAAGACCAGCGGCCATGCACCATGAGGAGGCGCTGAAGGTAGTGGAACTGGCTGAAGGAGAAGTCACTGTTGAGCATGGCCTGCATCCCTTCGTGGCCGGTGATGCCAACCCCAATGTGGGCAGCTGCAATGAAACCCCAGACATTTCTAAGCCGTGAAGACTGTTTGCTGGGTTCTTCCCCTGGGAGTGTAAAGGGAATGAGGAGATGCAGACCTTATATGTTACATTTGGAACTGTTAGGCCCAGGTAAAAATGGCATCTTCACAGTGGAATCTTTTCTTTTTGATTGACTGCCCTTTCCCGCGTCCTGGGAAGCCCCTTCTTCTGTATTTTGTTTTGGATGCTGTCATTCAAGATTGCTTGGTACAGCCAGCACTAGAAGGTTGCCCTCTGCCCCTCTGCGGGCCATCTGAACTCTTTCTAACTACTCGGATAATTGTGAGTTAAATCCCTTGTTATCCACAGCAGCTACTTAAATGGATTAAGAATACAGGGTGAATGCCAATCTAAGACAATATTTAATTACCCACATTTATCTAAGGGGCAAAATCTCACCTGTTCAGAGGGATATACAATGTATATACTTGGTTAGTGAGAAATAAATTCTTCTGGGGACTTAAAGTGACTTTTTTTGCTGGATAAAGCAAGATTGTATTTGATAGAAGATAAGAAACTGGATTTCCTAAAAGGTTTAATTACTCTGACAACTCACTATTCTGGTTACATTCACTGATTTTCTCATGTATACCTACATTATTAGGTTCATGTAACCCTACATTAGCTCAATAGGGTTAACTGAAATTTCTTTTTTCCAATTTATTTATTTGTTTATTTGTTTGTTTGTTTGTTTGTTTGTTCCTGAGACAGGATTTCTCTGTGTAGCCTTAGCTATCCTGGAACTTGCTCTGTAGACCAGGCTGGTCCTGAACTCTGAGGTCTACCTGCCCCTGCCCCCAGAGTGCTGGGATTAAAGGTGTGCAGGACCATGCCCAGCTAGGATAACTGAAGTTTCTAAAGTCTCAAAGACTGGAGCCAGAACACTTTCTAGAACCGAAGTAGAGGCTGGACTGTCTGGTAACGTTTCCTGTGTAAGATTTTGTTCATACCTCACAGATCGACATGTTTCTGGACATGCACTTGAAATTTAAACCAAAAATTTTTTGCTATTTGCTTCTTCTGGTATGAATTTCCATAAATCACCCACTCCCCTCCACAGGGAGCACAGCAGGTTCTCAGGAGCACGGCCTTGAGCCCACAGACTGAGAGCCTGACCCTACAGAGGCCCTCTCTGTGGATCCAATGCCATCTCAGATGTAGGGGTGTGTGTGTGCTCATGTGGGGTCATCTTCATCATACCCATGAATGAATCTGAGTTTGTGCATGCCTATGGCTGCGGATTTAAGCGAGAGTTCCCGGATAAAGGAGTGTAAATGGGGTTGCAAACATTAAAGGCACACTTGGTAAGTTAGGCGGGCACGAGTCAACAACACAATACCAGTCAGATCAGTTTTGTCCATGGAGGAAGGGAGGGTAAGCCATGGTTGGGGACTGCTGCCCACCGCCCCTCACATGCCTTTGATCATGCCGATGTCATTGGCCCCGTCCCCGATGGCCAGGGTCACTGCCTTCTTGTACCTCTTCACCAGGTCTACCACTTGGGCCTTCTGAAGGGGGGTCATCCGGCAGCAGATTACCGCCTTGCACATGCATGCTGTTCGTAGCAGCTCCAACTCCATGTTTCCTTCTAGAGCATAGGCCTGTGGCACCAAGACACACTTACTCATGTGTTACCCCAAAGTCTTTCAGGGTTGGACCTTCCCTTTGTCTTTCCTGTCTTTTCTAGGGCGAGCCTGGCTCCTCACAAGGTGCCCTACCCCGAAGGGGCCACCTCTTGAGTCAGTTCTAGATGTGAGTTAGTTTCCTCGCATCTGGCCCAGCCTTCAGGGGGAAACCATTTATGGCCTCTCCCTGGGTTAAAACAGTCCGTGGTCATTAGGCCAAGTGACTTTTGAAGGGTCCTGTTCTGCTTGTTTGCCCCTTTCCCAAAGTAGCAAGCCATGTTAGTAGGAAAAACTTGAATAAAGAATACAGGAAGACTTTTCTTTGGCTTCTTTTTCTTAATATACTCTTGTCTAGAGTAGTCTGGAGGAAGATGTCTTTCAGGGAAGAGTAACCCAGGGAAGGGGAGAAGGGTGACTCATAAAATAGAGAAGGGGTTTAGTTTCCCTGAGTTGGGTTGGACCTAGGATAGAGTGACTTGGGACAGAGGAACAGAGTGGTAGCTCTGTGCTGCCCACCAGACTGTAGCCGCTGATGACCAGGCCATAGTCGCCATTGGGTGTCTCGTCAAGTACTCTTATAGGCATTTTGGGTTTCCTGGTAAGATAAATGTTTACGGGATCTGGTTCCAGCAGAGACTCGGGTTTCATCTTGTTCCTTGCACTCCTGGAAACCAAAAAAACCACGGTCAGAGTCTCATCTGAAGCCCTACAACGTAGGAAGAAAAAACACATCCAAGGTCAATGTGGACAAGGAAGGTCCCAGGCCTCTCCAGAGCAGCAGGTGGCTTTCGACTCATTTGAGGGAGGCCTCTGCTTCCACATCCACAGTTCTCCACCCACACTCTAAGTCCTTCAGGCCACGTGCTTCTTTATAAAATTATCTCAACTCTTTTGGGTGTTCTGTCTGTTTCCCTTTCCTCATTTCTTCTCTGTCCCTTCTGTGGAGGGGACCACATTTGGGGACAGGGGAGAGGAAGCTTGGGTCTAGACTGAGGCTGTGTTCCTGTGTGTACCTGAGTTCTTGCAGAACACTTTCCCTGTCTGTGCCTTCCACCATGAACACCCCATCCATTTCATCCTTGAATAACCTACAGGCGTAGGCGATGTTCACAGCAGTCTCTAGGGAAAAGGGAAGACGTCTCATTTTGACTGGCACTTACAGAGGCCTTACAGTGCACGCGCTTGGACAGAGAGAGTAGACTCAGAGTCCACTCGTCCATGTTTACCTTGGATACAGTTAAAATGACATGCGTTATTCATGAACCAGGGGAGACTGTAAGCGAACATTCACAGGAGAATTTGTGAATTTATTTATGAATAGCCAGGATCATTCAGAATCAGTCTTCTCTAAAAGGTCTCTCCTTATTGGTGAGTGTGTGTACGTGTGCCATGGCGCGTGTGTGGGGGTCAGAGGGCACCTTGCAGGGGTCTATTCTCTTCTTCTGCCATATGGGCCCCAGGGCGTGATGTCGGTGGTCACAGTCTCGGTGGCAAGCCCTTCATCCTCAGAGCTTGCCTGTGGGCATGTTCCTTTGAACAGCACTATTCCTATTTTTATGCTAAATTTTATGAGAACAGAGACATGCTTGAGTTGTATCATTTCTTTTATATTAAGAAACCTAGGATTTGGAATAAATTAATGCTAAAGAAAAAATAAAAATAAAATTAATGCCCAAGTGCAATGAGAATGTGTAAGAGAGATGCAATTTTCTCAGAAACTTCTCACTGGGAGTTCCTAAAGGATTCAGAGGACTGCAGGAGAAGCCAGGGTATTTGAGTAGGAAAACAACCCAGACCCAGAAGTAGGAATTGGGTTTGGGGGGACATATGAAAGTAATGGCCACAACAGGGGAGATAAGGATGTGGGAGTAGCAACAGACTGTCTAGGTCCTTGAAGGCCAACGAGATGTTTACATCATGAAGTCGCTGTAGGTCCCTGGGCAGCAGGTTAATACACAGTTAGTCTATGTGAGGGTGATACAGTTGACGGCTGTGTGTAGACTGTGCTGAAATTCGTAAGGGCAAGAGGCAGAGAGAGCAGACCGCAGGGACGAAGGCTGAACAAGGGTGGTAGCAGTCAGGATTTTCAGAAGAGAGGTGGAATGTGGTAAGAGAACAGTCTTTGGGACAACAGACAAGGTACTATCAAAGACGACATTATCAAGTTCTCATATGGTCCATTCCCTCCTGATGGGTCACATCTGACTTGTCTCTGTCACCAGTGACCACCACTATAGAGTAAGTAACAAAGTACATACGAAAGTGGGAAGGAAGCCGGTGTCTAGCAGGGACTTGGCCACACAAAGAAGGAAAAGATGGTTAAACTGGGCAGCAAGGGGGTTGTCCAAGTTGGTAGTTTCCTTTACCTTGCTTATCGCCAGTTAGAACCCACATTTTGATTTTGGCTTTGCTCAGGGTGATAATTGTCTCAGGTACTCCGCTCTGAAGCTTGTCTTCTATGGCTGTGGCCCCTAGTAACTTCAGAGAGGAGACACTGGTGAGTGAGGTCAAGGATGAGAGCTCCAGCACTAAGTGCTTATGCACCCCAGCACTCTGAGCTGACTCTCCTGGCAGGGGGGGTCCCTGAGGGAAAAGTCAGCACGAGATGCCTCTGACACACTGCTGTTGTTTGTTTGTTTGAGACAGGGTTTCTCTGTGTAGCCCTGGCTGTCCTGAACTCACTCTGTAGACCAGGCTGGCCTTGAACTCACAGAGATCCGCCTTCCTCTGCAAGGAATTACAGGCATGTGCCACCACACCTGGCAACATGCAGTTTTTAACCACACACTGAAATCAAAGTTAGAAACACAGCATTAGAAACTGGAGACAGAAGAGCCTTGCACAAGTCATATATGAAGCTATGTGCTCACACCAAACCTGAGCTTCCTGTACCACAGCGCGTTTCCTGGCTGGTTTGCGCCCACTGAGCCCACCCGAGACTCTCCACCTCTCTGACACTAAGCCTTTTGTTTATAGTATTCCTACGGTGCTGACATGGGGGTGGCCCCACAACTAAACTGAGGAGCAGGAGAATGACAGACTAAGGCAGAACAGAAGAAGTAATTTCTCTCTTCATAGCAGAGCCAGCCTGGTCAGTCTGGTAGCCAACAAATACATACCTCTAGGGTCGTCTTAACCTCTCTTTTTCTTCTCTTTTCTTTTTTCTCCCCCCTCTCCCGCGACAGTGTTTCTTTATGTAACCCTGGCTGCCCTAGAACTAGCACTGTAGACCAGGCTGGCCTCGAACTCAAGAGATCTGCTTGCCTCCCGAGTACTGGGATTAAAGGTGTTAAAGGCGTGGGCCACCACCGCTAGGCGACGTCTCTTTTTCTTATGTCTATAATCAACCCATCTGCAAATTCTATTGACTCTAGAAGAACAGAGCAGGATGCTGCCCACGTTGTAACTACCTTCTTGTTGGCAGCTGTCTGTGCAGAGTGGTGGCTGGAGAGCTGTCACGTCCCTCCTGGGGGCTCCGACCCTTCAGGAGCAGGGGCCACACTGGCCTCTGAGGACGCTCACCTGTGTCTGCGGCCTCTGTTCTGCCTCCTCCCTGGTCCCGTTCCAGCTGCTCCGCTCTCTAACAACTTAAGCCTGCCCTTGCTGGGTCTTTCCTATTGCCATCGCCCATCACGGTGTGTGAAGAGCTGGTTTGCACAGCTAGGGAGCGGCTTGGCTTGTCCGCTTCCCGAGGATTCTCTCAGATGTCTTCTCCACAGAGCAGACCAAATGCCTTGTAATACAACAGTGCCTCTGCCCCTTCAAACCTGAAGCGCATCTGACTTTCTCTTCTGACATTATTTCATTTTTTCCCCTGTAATATTTTCACCCCCTAACATACTATATATCTATTACCTTTTGCCTGTTTTCTCTACCGGTACATAGGACACAGTGGTTCATAGCAGCACTTGATATATATGTTGAATGAGTAAATTATTTTTGTCTTGATTATGATATTAATTCCTACTGAATCATCGAATCTGTATATTATACAGATCTTTCCTTCTGGATTCATTCCTCCTTTCTTCTCTTTCTTCCTTTATTTTGAGACAGAATCTTCATCCGCTATGTAGCTAAGGATGAGCCTGAGGTTCCAAGCCTCCCGCCTTCACCTCCCGAGTGCTGCAGTTACGGGCTTGTATTCCCAGACCCAGCTTTATGCACACTCGGGATGGAGCTCAGAGCTTCGTGCTCGCCAGACCAGCACTCTACCAACTGCGCTGCAATCCTAGCCCTAGACTATGTTGTGGGTTTGTTGTTGTTGTTGTTTTTGTTTGTTTGTTTGTATTGAGCAGATTTTGAGGGATAAGAAGAAGGACTTTTTTAAAAAACTATAGCCAGAAGAGTTTTTCATAATGAATTTAGAAGATTCTGGGTATGTTCAATCAACATGGAGCCCTGTACTTAGTTTCCCAGACACAAAATTTTGGGGCTTTCTTATTGAGCTTACCTACTTCCTCCCAGAGAAAGGCCCGTGTGCTGATCCTGTGGAGGTCACTCTTAGAACGCTTGCTCAGGCTACGAGCTGCCATTCCCACATCTCTGCCCTCAGTCCGTCCCGAGATCCTCACACTCACCATTAAGTTGCTTTCAACTTCTTCATAGACCATAGTTAATTTTCTTTCTCGATCCTCGAGAGTCAGGCAGGCTTCACTGTGCTTTTTAATCCACTTTTGGAAAAATGCATTATCCAATTCTCGGTAAGCTACCATGAGGGTGCGCAGACCCTCACTGGCAAAATCCTGGAAGATATATATATATATATATACACATATACATATGTGTGTGTGTGTGTGTGTGTGTGTGTGTGTGTGTGTGTGCCAAGCCTGAGCTGGTAAGGCAGAGGTAAGGGACTGGCAGACTGACCACAGGGCCCATCTGCCTGTACAATAGAGTTTCCTAGTTAGGGCCATGTGACTAGTCTTGTACTTTCTAAGCAAAATGTTCCAGGGAAGCCAAGTGACTGATACGTGTACGTAATCACAGCACTTGAAGGAAGATCCTAAGGTCCAGGTCAACCTAGGCTACATCTAGAGTTCCTTCTTCTAAGATCTGGATAATGATATAATATATAATATACTCCTTATAGAGAGGATAATGATGATGATGGCACGAAAAGGGAGAGAGTAATAGACTAAGAGGGGGCTGTTATAAAATGATGTTACGTAATAAGGTGTTACCACTCTTTGCAAATACACATTCAGTTTCCCCCTCATCCTTTCTCCATCAAGTACTCAACGAACAACTTAGAGAGCACATGCTCACAGTCTGTCTGCATCTCATTGTTTAGCTGAGCTGCTGCTGTAGACAACTGTACTAATCTGGGGTGAGTTAGTATGTTCATTCCTTGGTCACAGATATATCTTAGTTAGCCATAGGCAGCCATGCTGCTGGAGTATAGCCTGGTCATAAGGAGGCCTGGGTGAGAATGTGGGTAGCTTGGAGCAGAACTCACCCATCTGAGGATGGGTTAGAGCAGATTTTATGTATCGAACCTCCAAATCACTGTGAGTCTGGTCTTACCGCTAGAGTAAAGGGAGTGAGAATTCACTGGCATTATAAGATCAGAGAAAACACAAATTTGTTCTTTTTTTTTTTTAAATTTTTTTATTATTTATTTATGTATATGGCTTCTTTATCTGCATGTACAACTTTATGCCAGAAGAGGGCATCAGATCCCACTAGAGATGGTTGTGAGCCACCATGTGATTGCTGGGAGTTGTACTCAGGACCTCTGGAAGAGCAATGGCAATGGTCTTAACCACCAAGCCATCTCTCCAGCCCCACAGATTTGTTCTTATTCCTTGTTTAACTTCTCAGTTGACGTTAATTTCCAGGTATAAACAGTGTAAGGCAATATCCCTAGGGAATGCCAAGTCTTAAGTATTTGTGCTATAGGCAGAGAAGGTCTCAGGAGACTTAGGAAGGGTGTGATAATGGCAGAAGGTGATTCTGTATTGGATATAGGTTAGAGGACAATACACCAACAGATTCATTAATCCATTGACAAATCACTCTGCAGAATATGCTAACATCTCTCATCTCTACTGGTATATTTTTCTTTTCTCTTATCATGGGCAAAACATGGCCTGGTGCCCAAATCCTTCCTGCCACCTGTTTTTATGTGGCCTATTTGCTGATTCCTGTTTTGCTGGGCCTGGGGCTGTGCTTGTGTATTGGAGTTTGACTCCTACAGGTTTGTGTTCAGATGGTTAGTGTGGTTAAATCGCATTATAAGTGACTGTTGAAGTTGGCATCAGGAAACATGTCCAAAGGTCTGAAATGGTTTTATGACCATCCTTTGAAGCCAGGCTGGGGAAAAGCCATCTGTGAAGGTGTTCTAGATAAGAGAGCAGGCCATGAGAAGACACCAGGGCCTGAATGAGAATAAGATGGAAGGGCTGTTTTGGGGAGGACAAAACTCACTTCTTAAAACTTGAGATATGGCTGGCAGGATGGCTTAGTGGGTACAGGCACTTTCTGGCAAGCCTGACAACCCTCGGGCTCACGTGATAGGAGAGAACCAACTCCTACAAATGGATCCTCTGACCGCTACCCTGGGGCCATGGTACTCACTCACCCACAAACATACACAGATAAATAGATTTTAAAACCTTGATATATAACTTACATACTGTAAGATCCACCATTTTAAAACACACGATTTAGTTTATGATTCATCAGTTTGTAGAATGCTCACCATTATCTAATGCCAGAACCTCCATAAACCTCCAGAGAAACACATGTCTATTAGCAGTCATCCTCCACTCCTTTCCCCCAACCCCAGAAACTGCTAACTCACTTTTTTTTGTTTTACATTTAAAGACATTTATCTGTCTATCATCTATCTATCTATCTATCTATCTATCTATCTATCTATCTATCTATCTATCTATCTATCATCTATCTATCATCTATCTATCTATCTATCTATCTATCTATCTATCTATCTATCCATCCATCCATCTATCGTGACATACACATTCTCTCTCTCTCTCTCTCTCTCTCTCTCTCTCTCTCTCTCTCTGTGTGTGTGTGTGTGTGTGTGTGTGCGCATACGTCAGTGGACAACTTGCAGAAGCTGGTTCTCTCTTTCCACGCTGTAGATCCTGACTCAACTTATCAGGCTTGATCTGCTGAGCCTGGCCAGAAGTTACTTTCTTTCTGTGTAGTTTTCTAAGGTGAATCAGATCTTCTGATAATGTGATCTTCTGTCTTTTTCATGTGGCATGTTTTCAAGGTTCATCTATGGCAGCATGTACTTCGCTTTGCAGGAAAAAAGAGCACATTTTATTTATTCCATTATCTGTTGATGGACATTTGGGTTACCCCAACCATTTTGCAGTTATGAATGATCTGCTATAAACAGTCATCTATGTTTTTTCTGTGGATGTGTTTTCATTTCTCTGGAAACAGAACTAGGAATGGAATTCTGAGTCACATGACAACACTATGCTTAAGTTTTCTGAGGAAATGCAAGACTGTTTTCCCAAATGCCATTATACCTTTTTATCAGCAATGTATGAGGGTTATATTTTCCTACATCTAGATGACATTTAGTATGGTCTGGTCATCAGGTTTAAACCACCCTGGTAGAGAGAAAAGTGGTATTTCATGTTTTTTTATTTGTATTTTTCTAATAACTGATGATGCCAGCATCTTTTCATGTGTTTATTTGTTCTCTGACTCTGTCCACGTGGTAAGGCATAATTAAAAAGTATTTTCTAAATCTACTTTATGAACCACTTTACTGATCGGCTCCTCCCCCTCCGTCCTGTCTTGTTCTTTCCTTATACTGCTGGCCTTTTACACATACAGGTAGAGCATTAGAAATCTCGGAGTGTATTGATCTGCTTTCCCTTTCTTGTGACAGCAAGCTGAGGTCACTCTCTTTTCTCTATGATATATTGTAAATGCTAGTAGGTAGAACTAGAATAAGACAGTGAGCGGGAGGGTGCCCTCGAGGGTTTGATACCAAGCCTAGTGCTTGTGTTCTGCTCCTTACCCTAAAAGTAGCACGTCTGTGGAATAAGGCCTCCATGTTCTGAAGCAAATACCAGGTCTGTAGGACCTCAGGAGGCAAGAATCATAGAACTATTCTGATCACTGTATGTGATCCTGCAGACATGATCCTCGTTATGCCTCTGGGGTCTTGTCCCACATAATTCTTTAACACAGAAGTTGGAAATGTGAGAACACAACAAAATAAAATAGTTTTAGTCTTTCTTTGGTCAACCCCAAAATAAATGAATGAATGAATGAATGAATGAATGAATGAATGAATAAAATTGATGCAACACATACCCATCTAGAAACACCCTAAAACAGGGACACGTTACTGGTCAAATCATGTGAGAAGTTGCAGAGAGAGAACCACCCCCAGGTGCCATCTGCGTCCACCTCCACACTTACATCTAAGTGGTCCATGGTCACATCACTAAGGGACGCACAGGAGGGGTGAAGGAGCTCATAGATGATGGTGTCTGCTCCCTTGCAGAACAACATGACCCGATTTTCAGGTGTCCGAACTAAAGATGAACAGATTAAGCAAAATAACCACATAGGCCTACTGCTTAAAAATTTGTCTGGGTTCATTGAGGGATAAAAGGGGACTGTTCCCCCTAACATTTGTTTCTAAGAACTCAATGGAGTGGTCACACAGGACAGATCATGTAGTAAGGGCCTGATAGTGACAGAGAAACTTTTCAAAACAATTCTTCTGTGGGTCAATGTCCCCCAGGAAGAGTCTGATGCAGACTATTATTTAGTTGTTTTCGTTTTCCTTCGTGAGGCAGGGTCTCACTATTATCTGAAGCTGGGGCTTGGAACTTGCCCCCAAATATTTTTAAATATTTTTGTTCTATAGTTGGCTGAATCTGTGACTCCATGGGCAAGGAGGGCTGACTACATTATTGGTTCCCATTTCTTATGCTGTGTTCAGGCTTTATGGGTTAATTTTATGTCCTCATCTTAGATTTGAACATACTGGCAAGTCACTAGCAGAAATACTAGAGAAAGGACTCAGCACTTGGTAGCAAGACCCTATTTATATGTAAGAGACAATTTAAAGGAGACAAGAGAGAAAGTGTGTGTGTGTATTTGAGGCAAAATATCTGAGGGAAGTCATGTGAGTGGGAGAAAGGATTGATGTGTAGATGAAACAAAAAGTCAATATGCAAATGTACGCAAAGGACAGAGAGAGACTGACTGAGAGGGAGCACCCACCACCAAGAGATTGACTGAGAGGGAGCACCCACCACCAAGAGACTGACTTAGAGGGAGCACTTCTCACCAAGAGACTGACTTGGAGGGAGCACCCACCACTAAGAGGGACTTTGAGGGAGCACTTATCACCAAGAGACTGACTTGGAGCACCCACCAACCACAGACATCCTCTTGCGCTCATTGCTGAAGTCCAAAATAGCCAGCAGCTGGTAAACTCGTATTTTCCCCATTTCGATCACTGTGATTGTCTCAGGTGTGCGGGAACAGAACACAAAGCCAAAGTTCCTAGAAGCAGTGACCAGGGCACCTTCATCTGGTGACTGAGCCTGGTACACCAGCTCACCTGACAAGAGACGAAAAGGTGACAGAGCCTGCAGAGGTGAGCAACTTAGTTCACCCAGAAGTGAGACCACATTTCCAGTGGCTTACAAAGAGAGCCCAGAAGGGGATATAATTCTTCAAAACTTCCTTACATGCCTGGCCCTAAAAGGTTAAGAACACTGGCTGCTCTTCAAGAGGACCATGGTTCTATTCCCAGCACTCACATGGTGGCTCACAACCATCTGTAATTCTAGTTCCAGGGGATCTGACGCCCTCTACTGGCCACTTTGGGCACCAGGCATGCACATGGTACACATACATACAGGAGAAATGCCCATACATATAAAAATAAATCTTAAGCCGGGCATGGTGGTGCAAACCTTTAATTCTACCCAGGAGATGGGGGCAGGAGGATCTCTGTGAGTTTGAGGCCAGCCTGGTCTACATAGTGAATTCCAAGACAGCCAGGATTACATAGAGAAACCTTGGCTGAAATGAAAGGACCCAGGTTCAATTTCAAACACCCTCATGGTGGCTCACAACCACCTACAACTCCAGTCCCAGGGGATCCAATGCCCTCTTCTGACCCCACAAGCACCAGGCATGTAAGTGGCACACAGACATACATGTAGGCAAAACATGCATACACTTAAAATAATAATAATAATAAATTAAAAACATTATTTTAAGAAGGAAGACTTAATAATGAATAAACAGTCATTTCTCATTCATTGTTTTAAAAAAAAGTTTGGGTAAATTAATGGATGACTTTGTCACACTAAAGAAGCTAAGACACATGGTGATGACTGAGACATACTGTAAGTGACAGGACAACAACTCAACTCACCTTCCAGCAAGTCCGCAAAGACAGTGGGACTGGTCAGATGGATGCTTCAGAACCCACAGAGCCTCAAGATCCAAACCTCTCGGGGGGGCACCAGTTCGACCCCTATCCAGTGACTGACACTTTCCCTAAACCAGCTTGCTACCCCCTTACCATCGCACTGCTGGCCAGCACGCCCTTGTTAGGAATCCTTCCTTAGGTTAGACTGTTCAGAGTGTATCACAGCACCCTACTTCAAGCAGTCCCGACTTCAGAACAGTCTCAGTCCATGAGGCTCAGGCCCGCGCTCACCTTCCACCTTCTCTTCGGACATCACAGTGTGGCACAGTGAGAGGCAGAGGAAGAAGAGGTGCACAAAGTGGTCTTCATTCCTCACGGCTTCCACCAAAGTGTTATCATAGAATGAGAACTTAGGGTCGGCCAGCTGGTTATAGGAGAAGTCAACCTTGTCATTCTGGAACAGAAACACAGAGCGGAGTTCTCAGGCACAGCCGCACACTTCCCAGAATGTCACATTGGGGTTGCTTCTGGGATGTGATGAGCTCTCTCAGGAAATGGGAAGGGGAGGGCAGGAGAGACGGCAGAGGTTCCAGTGCGGGTGCAGGTTGGCCTGCTGACCTGGGCTGTCGCTGTGCTGGGAGGAACCTTCCCGCAGGACAGGCGTGGCTTGGTGGACCTCCTGCCCCCTTGCACCCCTGCTATTCTAAATGATCAATGGAGACCTTGAGACTTGACTTTTCCTGTTTCCAAACCCATCTGATAATCAAGTGCGAGGGTAGGAAGGACTGACTGCTCTCTGTTAGGAACTGGTATCTGAGAAAAGTCTTATTCCTGGTTTTGTCTGTCTGATTTAGGCGGCTGAGGAAAGAACAGGTCCTGGGTGCAGTGGTGTCACTGTAGTGGATCCCACAGGGACGAAGTGGGCTGGAGACTAATACTGGAAATGCCTGTGACAAGTTTCAGTACATGCTTGTTTACATATTAATATTGCCTGACCTGTAAGAATACCTGGCTCTTCCCACCTCTCTCACAGTTTGATCTAGTTTCTTTCTTTTTTTTCTTTTTTTCCTTTTATTTTATTTTACAATACCATTCAGTTCTTTTTTATTATTATTATTATTATTATTATTATTATTTTATTTTATTTTATTTTACAATACTATTCAGTTCTACATATCAGCCACAGATTCCCTTGTTCCCCCTTCCTGCCCCCTCCCCTTCCCCCAGCCCACCCCCCATTCCTACCTCCTCCAGGGCAAAGCCTCCCTGAGGACTGAGATCGACCTGGTAGACTCAGTCCAGGCAGGTCCAGTCCCCTCCTCCAAGATTGAGCCAAGCGTCCCTGCATAAGCCCCAGGTTTCAAACAGTCAACTCATGCAACGAGCCCAGGACCCGGTCCCACTGCCTAGATGCCTCCCAAACAGATCAAGCCAATTGACTGTCTCACCTATTCAGAGGGCCTGATCCAGTTGGGGGCCCCTCAGCCTTTGGTTCATAGTTCATGTGTTTCCATTCATTTGGCTATTTGTCCCTGTGCTTTATCCAGCCTTGGTTTCATCAATTCTCGCTCATATAAACCCTCCTCTTTCTCACTAATTAGACTCCCGGCGCTCCACCCGGGGCCTAGCCGTGGATGTCTGCATCCAGATTCCTCAATCCTTGGATGGGGTTTCTGGCACAACTATTAGGGTGGAAAGGAAGAAGTCAAGCTTTCCCTATTTGCAGATGACATGATAGTATACTTTAGTGACCCCAAAGATTCCACCCAGGAACTAATAAAGCTTATAAACACCTTCAGCAACATAGCAGGATACAAGATCAACTCAAAAAAATCAGTAGCCCTCCTATATACAATGGACAAAGAAGCTGAGAAGGAAATCAGAGATACATCACCCTTTACAATAGCCACAAATGACATAAAATACCTTGGGGGAACACTAACCAAGCAAGTGAAGGACCTATATGACAAGAACTTTAAGTCCCTGAAAAAAGAAATTGAAGAAGATGTCAGAAAATGGAAAGATCTCCCATGCTCATGGGTAGGCAGGACCAACATAGTAAAAATGGCAATTTTACCAAAAGCAATCTACAGATTCAATGCAATCCCCATCAAAATACCAACACAATTCTTCACAGACCTGGAAAGAATAATACTAACTTCATATGGAAAAACAAAAAACCCAGGATAGCCAAAAGAATCCTGTACAATAAAACAACCTCTGGAGGCATCACAATCCCTCACTTCAAGCTCTACTATAGAGCTACAGTAATAAAAACAGCTTGGTATTGGCATAAAAACCGACATGTGGACCAATGGAATCGAATTGAAGACCCTGACATTAACCCACACACCCATGAACATATAATTTTTGACAAAGAAGCCAAAAGTGTACAATGGAAAAAAGAAAGCATCTTCAACAAATGGTACTGGCATAACTGGATATCAATGTGTAGAAGGTTGCAAATAGATCTGTCACCGTGCACAAAACTCAAGTCCAAGTGGATCAAGGACCTCAACATAAATCCAGCTACTCTGAACCTGCTAGAAGAGAAAGTAGGAAGTAGTCTTGAACACATTGGCATAGGAGATCACTTCCTAAATTGATCTAGTTTCTTTCTATTTAGTCCTTGACTCAATTTGTGGATCCAAATTCACTATTTGCCTAGTTATGGCCTGGCCCTTCAGACACGGACTCTTATCCCCATTTACGTCAGGCCACTGGCAGTCATGAACAAACGCTGGCCTGAAGACTGCAGTCTGTTAACATGTCTGCCTGGTCCATACCAGAATTTCCGCAGATCTTTCTCCGGTTCTTCATGGTTGCTCTACTGCCTGCGCCGGGCCCCGGTATTCAAGCACACACAACGCTGCAGGGAGGGAGGTTGAGGCAGGCAAACTAGCAAGAGTTTTGTCAGAGGAAGAAGTCTTTGGATCCAAGATCTAGACTTAGCCAGTCCTAAAGACACGAGCTTTAAAGAGAACCGCTCACACAACATCCCCTAAGGCTTTTCTAGAATTGGCTTCTTAAACCGGCACATTCTCTGAAGTGACAGGCTGGGAATAAGGTTGGAGAGGAAGGCAAGGACGAGCTCCTGCGTTACCATATCATTTGCAATATAGCCTCCCAGCCACTTTGCATCAGGAGTGAGTGACCAATCAAATCGGTCAGGAGGTCTTCTGGAATCTGCATACAGAGTGTATTGAAAGTAGCGGGATGAAACAGGGACCAGCCAGGAGACCATGAGGTGATTCACGAGAGAAATGATGAAGAACGAACAACAAATATTAAATCAAAGGTGAACTTGAAAACACAGGGAGCTGGAATTGGTGTAACAAGGGTCAGAGGAGAAAAAGATGGAAAGAGTTGAATAATTTTATATTTCCCAGTTGAACCACTAGATAGAAAGTGCAACCCTTTACCAGGACAGACCACCCAGTGGGCTGAGGAAGCATGTGACAGTCAGGCAGCTGGCCTCACGGGTGGCAATGCAGGGGGTCATTGACACATAATTTTGAAGCTCAGGAAAGTGATCCAAGCAAGTGTGTGTGTGTGTGTTTAATCTTTCCTCCCAGATAAGTAATATGTGATGATGGAAATCAAGCTGGCACTGACCTGGAAGCTTCCTCCCTACTTGATAGCTTTACAGCTAGCTGCAAGTTACTGTGCACATTACAGGGAGAAAAGTATTCATTAGTCTTACCCAACTGCTAACCGTGCTAGCTATAACAACAAAATGTCCTGGCAAAATATGCCCGGGGGTGCACTCATGGCACAAATGTGATGGCAGGAACCAACCACTTTCTGACTGGATTGGAGGCCTGTTCCATAAGACAGAATTCAAGCCTGGCACTTTTAACAGGGCCAAGAACCCGAGGCTAGGTAGGTCACAGGCCATAGGGGAGAAACTACTAGTATTACTCTGCTAAAGGGACATAGCATTACACTAACTCCTAATGACTACTCCAGACCCAAGGATTAGAGCATTCTTCAGCTCTCATCAGGGAAGCCTCTTTCTTCTTCGGTAGGTGGTGATTAATATAGAGACTCACAATTGGAAGGCTTTTGTTTTGTGTGGGATGACTCATCCCTAACAGCTTTCTGAGAGCCAACCTGGGTCTGCCTAAGGGCCTTAGCAACAGCAACTGAGTCATGATCTGGAGATGACCTGAGCCAATGAGAGGCAGCCATGTTATACCAACAGATGCATATTCATCAGACCTCCCCCCAGGGTGGGGTGGAGGGTATATAAGGCTTGCCTCTTCCTGAATAAGCTGAGATTGTTGTTTCGACATTCTCCCAGAGTCTGTGTCATTGACTCTGTGGCTACTTGGCCCCCTCCCCGAAAGGAAACAACAGCACAGGACCATGCTACAGTTTTGTTTTGTTTTGTTTTGTTTTGTTATAAAGTACAGACTGGTTTTCCATTTCCTACCTCAACTCTTTGGCTGGATGGGAACAAGGTGGAGACTGGAAGTTAGAGTTTGCTGTATGTAAGTGGCTAAGGGTTTAGCAGGCAGGGATAGTACAAGGGATACCCTGAAGGTGAGGATGGATATTCTAAGAAGAGATGTTTAAAATTAAATCCACAAGTAAAAAGTGAGTTCCACTTGTTAGAAAAACAATAAAAACAAACTAGCTAGAGATAGAAAGATAGTTCTACAACAGTGGTGACTAGGAGTACATAGTATGTCAACAAAGGGAAAAGGTCAATATAGTAAAAATAATTTCAAAACTCAATATGTTAAAACCATTCGATTTATTTATGTGTGTGTGGGTGTTTTGCTTGCATGTATTTAAGTGGACCACATGCATGTCTGGTGCCTGCAGAGGTCATAGAGTGTCAGAAACTCTGGGACTGGAGTTACAGATGAGCCACCATGTGGGTGCTAGAACTGAACCCAGGTCCTCTGAAAGAGCAGCAAGTACTCTTAACTGCTGAGCCATCTCTTCAGTCCTCACCATCAAAATATTTAAAGACACTAAACATTGAGCCAATGAGATGGTTCAGCAACTTGAATTTGATCCCAAGTCCCACATGGTAGAAGGAAAGAACCAATTCCTGGAAATTGTCCTCTGAGCTCCACATGCACACTGTGACACTTTTCTCAAATAAATAAAAATGTAATTAAAACAATAAGAACCAAAAAACTTAAAATGAGAACAATAGTGGTAACAAATGCATTGGGGAAAGGAAAAATTATTTTTACTACATAAAGTCCACTTATAAATAAGAAAAGAGGGCAAAGAAGATGAGCAGACCTAAAAAAATTAAGTGGGGGGGGGAAGAAGAGTACACAATGATTCAGCATAATTGGTAATCACAGCTTGGTAAATTAAATACTGAGATATTGGATGGGAGGTATGGATACTAAGCCACAGGGGTCAGGTAAAGGGCACACTCCTAAGAGTGTGGCTAGAGGGAACAAATTGTGCTATACATCTCAAAAAGATGGAAAAGGAACCTTCTGCATATATTAAACATGAAGAACGGTAGATGCTTGTGATATATTTACCCTGACTTGAACCTTACACAATGTATACATATATTAAGACATCATGCCAGGTGTGTAGTGCACACCTTTAATCCCAGCACTCAGGAGGCAGAGGCAGGCGGATCTCTTCAAGGCTAGCCTGGTCTACAGAGTGAGTTCCAGGACAGCCAGGGCTACACAGGAAACCCTGTCTCGGAAACAAAAAGACGGGTGGTGCTGAGTATTGTCTTCCAGGATCAGTGTTGCTTTGCTCATGGAGTCTCTTCACAGCAACAGAACAGGGACTCACTCAGTACATATATTCTTTATGACCTAACTTGAGTCTTCCCTGCTGGGTTTTGGTCTTGTTTTACTTTGTGTATTAGTCAGGGTTCTATAGAGGAATAGAACTTATAGAAAAAATAATATATGTATATATAATTTACATATGCACACACACACACACACAACCGAGAGGGAAAGAGGGAGAGGAGGAGGGGAGAGGGAGAGAGAGAGGGACAATTTACTAGAATGTTACTAGAATGGCTCACAGGCTGCAGCCAACTAGTCCAACAATGACTGTCTACAAACAGAAGGTCCAAGAATCCAGTAGTTGGTCAGTCCATGAGGCTGGATGTCTCAGTTGGTCTTTAGTCTGTACCAGAATCCCAAAGAAGTAGGCTCTAATGTTAGTGATGGGATCGAATTATAAGCTTCCGTATTCTGTCTTTTCATACGTGGCCAGCAGAAGATGTAGGTCAGATCAAAGGTGGATCTTCCCATCTCAAAAGATCCAGATTAAAAGTGGGTCTTCCACTAAATGATTTAAGAAAAAAAAAAATCCCTCACAGGTGCACCCAGCCACTTTGTTTTAGTTATTTCAGAAGTAGTCAAATTGACAACTAAGAACCCATCACAAGAATAGCCATCAGAAGTACACCCCTTGTCAACCTGACACACAATCATAGCTCCTTATGTTGTGACTAATTTCCCAATGACAACAATAATGAGGTCATTATTATGCCTAACATGATATAATTATCTATGTACAATTACAAACACATTATATATTAATCAGGTCATAATTATACCTAGCATGATATAACTACCCCTCGTACAATTGTAAATGCATTATAAATTTTAGAAGATGTGGCAATGTTCCTTGAGGGATATTCTTTTAGTATATCAAACTTAAATATGATAACCACTGACATTCTCTTGATTATATGATATTATATGATAAAGAAATCAAGAAAACACAATTCTCTGTACAAATATATTCTTAACAAAATATGACAGAAACACCCATGTCAATTAAGTCTTTGTTTCTGCAACTGGTCACGAGGCCTTAGCTGGTATTTATAGTTACCTTCCTGTACTACCAATTCTGTATTTCTTCCACTCTCAGCAAGACTCTCTTCCTGGAGTGACCCACACCTTCACTCCTGAAGAGTCTTTGTCGTCCTGCCTGGAGAGGCTGTTGTAGTTCCCCATTGACTTCAATCACAGGACATGGGAGCACCAGGAGATGCCCATTCTCAACCCATGGGTTGTGACCCCTTTGGGGGGTTGAACGACCCTTTCACAGGGGGTTGCATATCAGATATCCTGCATATCAGATGTTTACATTATGATTCATACCAGTAGCAAAATTATAGTTATGAAATAGTAGTGAAACAATCTTATGGTTGGGGGTCATGCCAATGTGAGGAACTATATTAAAGGGTCACTGTGGTGGTATTGTGTTCCCCAAAATATTGTGCACCCTAATAAACTTATCTGGGGTCAGAGACAGAACAGCCACTAGATACAAAGGCTAGAAAATGGCGGCACACACCTTTAATCCTAGCACTCCAGAGGTAGAAATCCCTCTGGATCTCTGTGAGTTCAAGGCCACATTGGAAACTGCCAGGCATGGTGACACACACCTTTAATCCCAGAAAGCGAGCCTTTAATCCCAGGGAGTGATGGTAGAAAGCAGAAAGGTATATAAGGCATGAAGACCAGGAACTAGAAGCATTTGGCCTGGTTAAGCATTTGGCTGGTTAAATTTTCAGGCTTCTAGTAGCAGTTCAGCTGAGAGCCATTGGAATGAGGACTCAGAGGCCTCCAGTCTGAGGAAACAAGACCAGCTGAAGATCTGGCAAGGTGAGGTAGCTGTGGCTTGTTCTGGTTCTCTGATCTTCCAGTTCACCCCAATATCTGGCTCAGGTTTGATTTTATTAATAAGAACTTTTTAAGATTCATGCTACATGTCACAGCATTAGGAAGGTTGAGAACCACTGTCCTAAAGGATCTCTGCACTCTAGAGATAATCTTAGTTACCTCCACTGTGGAGAAGCAATCCAATTTCCTCTTGATAATCTGGGCCAATCACCCCTCCTAACACTCTTATTCCTTTATCTTAGCCTGTTGGTTTGAGGGCATTAGAAGTCCAAAGTGGCCAGGGGGAAGTCTGAGCTTCCAGTTCAGCAGAATGTTTGCTGTGTCGTTGTCCTGACAACAGTGTTCCCCTCTCCGAAACCAAAACTTCTAGGCCAGCAGAACTTAGGGTTGTGGGAACAGGAAGCGAAAACTTCCCTAGTGGGTCACTAGGGGTGATAATGAGTAGAACCATTCCCCTTTCCACCCCTTGATTCCTGGCTAAGGGAGAAACCTTACCACATATGGGACACTGATTGAAAGCATACACTGAGAGCCCTGCCCCAGCCCTCCATGCTGCTGCTACTGGTCATCCTGGGGAATGGTGCCCTATCTGGGGCTTTGTGTTGGTCTCTGCTGTCGGCAGATCTGGCACTCAGCAACAGTTGTAGGCAGGTCACCTGGAGAGTGGAAGTCCATGTTGTCAAGCCCATGCACAAGCTCCATCTCTGCCACCACGACCACGTTGTTCATGGGCCCACTGGGCAATGACAGGGATGGCTGGGGAAAGAGACTGACTGTTCACAGAATGGGTCGTGCTATCCACCAACTATTAAACTCTTCCTCAGCTGAAGTCACCTTTTGATGAGAATTGATATGGGGCACAGTATCTTCATATCCTTTGCCCATTCAAAGAGATCCATCCATATACTTCTTCCCCAGATGTCTTTCTTATCAATTTCTAGTCATGTTCTTTCCAAGTCCCTGACCACCCAACCAACCCACTGACTACAGCGCATGAATCAGTGAACAATCACACATCTGGCCATTTCTCCTTCCAAGAAAAATATATAAACATGTGTACCACCCAAAGTTCTGCCCATTGTGAGGGTTTCCCTTGGCTGGCATCTTTCAAGGTTGTCCCAGGAAGGGGCTGTAATGCTGCAGCTGTCCACTTCTGAATGGTGCATGCATAGAATACAGAACCATCAGTAAAGCAGGTCCAGTCTTCTTTCTCCATCAACCTATCATAGGGCACACCCCATGAGCCTGGGAACAGAAGGTACCGCAACAGGAGTGGAAACCATAGGCTTTTGGGCAACGTCTCCGTGTAACTTCCTTGTGCCTTCAGGACTTGCTTGTGCACAATCACATGTATACCACTTCCATTTGGTAATGGATTGCTGCTGTGCACGTCCTATTTTATGACTTGGTGGGTCAGATAACACCCAGCTCATGATGGGCAGCTCAGGTCACATGGTAACTTGGTGGCCCATTGTCAAATGTTCAGATTCCACTAAGGGCCAATAGCAGGCCAAGAGCTCTCTCTCAAAGGGAGAATAATTTTCTGAGGAGGAAAATCCTGAAAGTCTCTTCTGTGATTCACCCACCGGGGCCTGCCAAAGGCTCCAAGCAGCATCCCTCTCTGCCACTGACTGCTCAAGTACCCTCAGGTCTGCTGGGTCACATGGTCCAAGTGTAGAGAGGCCCTCACAGCAGCCGGGACTGTGGAAGAGCCTCCTCCTCTTCCAGTCGGGACTGTGGAAGGGCCTCCTCCTCTTCCAGCCCCTCAGCAGCCGGGACTGTGGAAGGGCCTCCTCCTCTTCCAGCCCCCACAGCAGCCGGGACTGTGGAAGGGCCTCCTCCTCTTCCAGCCCCACACATCCCCTCAGCAGCCAGGACTGTGGAAGGGCCTCCTCCTCTTCCAGCCCCACACAAACTAGCAGCTTTCCCAGTCACTTGGTCTATGGGCCGGAGTGACACACCCAAGTGAGGAGTGTGCTGTCTCCAGAATCCAAACAGACCCACTAGACATCGGGCTGCTTTCTTGGTGGTGGGAGAGGCCAGGTGCAATAACTTATCCTTCACCTTAGAAGGAATCCCTGCCTGCCCCACACCAGGACTCCTAAGAATTTCCCCGAGGTGGAAGGCCCTCATATTTTGGCTGATTTTTTCCCCATCCTCTGATGTGCATACGTGTTACAAATCCAAAGTGGTTGCTACCTCCTGCTCACTTGGTCCATACAGCATAATGTTGTCAATACAGTGAACCAGTGTGATATTTTGTGGAAGAGGAAGACAATCAAGATCCCTCTAACTAAGATATGACATGGGGCTGGAGAGTTAATATATCCTTGAGGTAAAATGCTAAAGGTATACTGCTGGCCTTGCCATCTGAAAGCAAATGTCTTCTTGTGGACTCTATGGTCAGGTACCAAGATAAAGGCTTTTGCTAGATCAATAGCTGCATACCATGTACCAGGAGATGTGTTCATCTGCTCAAGTAAGGACACCACATCTGGTAGAGCAGCTACAACTGGAGTCACTACTTGATTGAGTTTTGATAGTCAGCTATCATTCTCCATGATCCATCTGTCTTCTGCACTGGCCAGATAGGCCAGTGGTAGACCCACCGCCCCACACTAATTTTTGTAGTTCATCCAGGGATGCAATACTGCTTTTGATTCACTATCTTCCCTGGTGGAGGCAACTCTAAAGGCTTCCATTTAGTCTTTCCAACCACAACAGCCCTCACTCCACAGGTCACAGGACCAATGTGGGAATTCTGTCAACTTCTAAATATATACACACACACACACACACACACATTCTGGGACTGGGAAAATAACCACAGGATGAATTTGAGGGCCCACTGTACCCACTATAAGTCAGACTTCAGACAAATCTCCATTAATCACCTGACATCCATAAGCCCTAATTTAACGGGAGGGCCACATGTTTCTTTGGGTGTCCCCGAATTAGTATCTATTTAGAACCAATATCTAATAGACTTGAAAAGCCTGATTGTTTCCTTTCTCCCAGTTATCCTTGTAAAAGGCTGCTGGTCCCTCTGGGGAGGGATTGGGGAAAAGCTAATAACAAAACTCTTAAGTATTTTATCAAGTCCTCTGTCAGGGGAACTCGGCTGTCCCTTCACTCAAGGGGTTCTGGGTCTACAAGCTGGCTCAAATCTGGAAATTGGTTCACAGGCCGAAATTCTCTTTTGCCAAGTCTAATTTAAGTGTTTTTTTTTTTTTCACTTGTTTGAAAATTTTTCTGCTTATACAGGTCAAACAAAAATTTGGTGGGCTTCTTCTCTATTTCAAGCCTGGAAACACTGTGATTGATTGACCAGTTCCAAAGGTCCATACAAGACAGGCCCCATGAATCTTATGGACTATACTTTCTAGCTCCCCTCTAAGAGCCTGTTTAGGCTGTAGTCTGGTTCTAGTATAGCAGCAGCTATTTGTGGACCCTGAGGGACATCAGTATGTCACACACAGACACACACACACACACACAGACACACACACAGACACACAGAGAGAGAGAGAGAGAGAGAGAGAGAGAGAGAGAGAGAGAGAGGGAGGGAGGGGAGGGGAGGGAGGGAGGGAGGAGGGAGGGAGGGAGGGAGGGAGGGAGAGAGAGAGAGAGAGAGAGAGAGAGAGAGAGAGAGAGAGAGAGAGAGAATAGCATTTATGGAATGGCTCAAGGCTATTGTCTAACTAATCCGACAATGGCTGCCTGTCAATGGAAGGTTCAAGAACCCAGTCCACAAAGCTGGATGTCCAGCTGGTCTTCAGTATATGTCAGAATCCCAAAGAAGTATGGTCTAACACGGTGGAGAGATGGACTTGCCAGAGAGACTGAGGACAAGCAGGAAAAGAGAGCAAGTTTCCTTCTTCTATGTTTTTACATGTCCTGCCAGCAGATGTGGGCCGGATTAAAGATGGTTCTTCCCGCCTCAAAAGATCCAGAGTAAAGAGGGTCTTCTCACTTCAAATTATTTAATTAAGGGCCCCACCCACGAGGCCAGGGCAGTGGTGGTGGAAGAGACAGCCAAGTGCCTCCCCTGGCCTTGTGGCCCTGGGCAGCAGCAGCCGGCACACTACAAAGAACAAATACGTGATGGAGAGATGAGAAAGACAGAAAAATGGAGTGGCATGTGTGCTAATGGAGAGAGGCGGAACTGGAGGCCTGCTGATGGTGACAGGTGTGAGAGAGGCCCGAGGTCTACTTGCTGGCTTTGCCCAGGAGGGTCTGCTTACACCAGCCTGGAGTTTGTGCAGACAAACCCTGAACTCAGCCCTGAACCTGCCCCCGGCTGCACCATCCCCCGGCTCTGGGGAGCAACAGAGGCCCGAGATGAGGAAAGGTTCACTTTTCGGTTTGAACCTTCTCAATGGACCACGATGCTACCAGAGGCCATGTTAGTCTCAGTGGCCCTTGCTGCTGCCCCGGGCTGCAGTGACACCTGAGATCCATGGGGACATGCAGTCTGTATCAGTGACAGTGCTGCAGGCAGTGGTGTGGGTTAGGAAGGCGGGCTCAGGCCACTGCAGGGCTCTCCTCAGTTGATGGCTTGTGGCAGGATGCAGGCAGAGAAAGACTCATCCTCCCTCAGGAGGCTGGCCACTAGGAATCTAACCATGCTCCAGTGAATATATGGACAACACAAAATGGACTTTTTTCTCTTGATGGGGTAGGTTACAGGGAGGGGCAGACATGGAAGACTGGGAGGTGAGCATATCAGGCTGAATGATATAAGATTCCCAAATAATCAATAACAATAACTTAAAATTATTTAATTAAGAAAAAAAATCCCACAGGTGTGCCTAGCCACTTGGATTTAGTTATTTCCAGATGTAGTCAAGTTGACAACCAAGAATAATGGTCACACTTTGGTCCAGTATCTCCTCACCATGCTCCCTTTCCTCGCTTCTGCAATGGCAATGTGTATTCTGTGGCATTGTAAGTTGGAAGCATGTGATCTAATTTTTTTTTTTTTTTGGTTTTTCGAGACAGGGTTTCTCTGTGTAGTTTTGCGCCTTTCCTGGATCTCACTCTGTAGACCAGGCTGGTCTTGAACTCACAAAGATCCACCTGCCTCTGCCTCCCGAGTGCTGGGATTAAAGGCATGTGCCACCACCACTGCCCGGCTGATTTTTTATTTTACAGTAAAGAGATTGCCCAAATTCAGAAAAGACTTTGGACTTTGAAACTGTTTTGAGACTGTGAAAGACTATGGGGACCTTTGAAACTGGACTCAATGCATTTTGCATTACGATGTGGCTACAAGCCTATGGGAGCCAGGGAGTAGAATGTGGTGGTTTGAATGAGAATGTCCCCCATTGGCTCATTTATTTGCATGCTGGGTCCCCAGTTGATGAACTCTTTGGAAGGATTAGACCGATTAGGAGGTGTGGCCTTGTTGAAGTAGGTGTGGCCTTGTTGGAGCAGGTGTGGCCTTGTTGGAGTAGTAGGTGTGGCCTTGTTGGAGTAGTAGGTGTGGCCTTGTTGGAGTAGTAGGTGTGGCCTTGTTGGAGTAGTAGGTGTGCTGCTGGGGTTGGGCCAGAGTTTCTCCCTCTGCCCACTGCTTGTGGATCAGGATGTAAAGCTTTCAGCTACTGTTCCAGTGACATGCCTGCCTGTTTCCTGCCTTAATGATCAGAGACTAACCCTCAGAAACTGAGCAAGCCTCACTGAAATCCTTCCTTTTATAAGTGTTGCCTTGGTCATGGCATCTCTTCACAGCCATAGAACAGTGACTAAGGCAGTGATCACGGATTGTTTTGAGGAACTGATCTACATAGATTCTGTTGAGAGAGAGAGAGAGAGAGAGAGAGAGAGAGAGAGAGAGAGAGAGAGAGAGAGAGAAGAAGGAGGAGGAGGAGGAGGAGGAGGAGGAGGAAGAGGAGAGAAGCAAAACACAGCAAGCCAATACCAACAAAACTATTTTCATAAAAATTTCTCAAAGATAGGCCGTGTATACACATTCTTTACATTTTAGGCCACTAAAAGCTTATTATCTCAGGAGTAGAGACTGAACTGTGTAAAAGATCCTCTCCTCACTTCCCAAATGTATGCCACAAGAAGCTGTAATTACTCACCGGAGAGCCTGGCACACACTGTCCATTGGCGTCATAGGAATAACCTATTGGCAAGTAAACAGAGCAGAGAGGTAGTGAAGGATTTAAAGGAGGTTCTCAATCTTATTGTGTGTGCTATAAACCTGCCATTTAACTGCTGTGAAGTTAAAATACAGCAGCACTAATTACATCCTCAGCATTAGCGATTTTCATTCCCATATATCTGCAGTGTGTTTGGCAGGGCTAGGGCTCACTCCAGAGCCTCTTACATGTTAGGTGCTCACTCTACCACTCCATTTCCAGCCCTCAACACTGTGTAAGTACTTCAAACAGAAACGCCCCATTCCTCCTCACTTCTAGCCCCTAGCCCACCTCTTGCTTCTCACTTCTGTGGATTTTCCTGTTCCAGATTCTTCCCCTAAAGGGAACCAAGCAACATTTGTCCTTTTGTGTCTGGCTCATTTTCTTAGTGCCTGGACTTGAGGTTTATAACATGGGTGGTACCAGGTACCAAACTCATGATTGCTTATGACCAAATCATATTTCATATATTTATGGACTACTTTAAAACGTCTATTCATCTGTTGATGAGTTATGGGCTATTTCTACCTTTGAGCAATGATGCTGCCATGAATATTCATAAACACCTGTTCTAGTCTCCTTTCCACTTAGGAGGAATCTAGAAGGGGACTACTGGGTAATTTAAAAGAAGGCTTTATTTTACTATTTTTTTGTGCATGCATGCACATGTACACTTATGCGTGGAGGCCAGGGGACAGCCCGGCTGTCACTCCTTAGGGCACGCTATCCACATTTTTCTTTTCTTCTTGCCTTCACTTAGTTTTTTGTTTTTTTCAGACAAGGTCTCTTATCAGCCTGGAGCTTTCAGCATACAAGACTGTTTGGATGAAACTAGAAAATATCATCCTGAGTGAGGTAACCCAGTCTCAGAAGGACAAACATGGTATGTACTCATTTGTAAGTAGATACTAGATATAAAGCAAAGGACAATCAGGCAACAACCCACAACTCCAGAGGAGCTAACTAACAAGGAAGACCCAAAGAGGGATGCATGGACCTCCCTGGGAAGGAGAAATAGATGAGATCTCCATGAGTAAACTGGGGATGAGGGGTGGGCAATGGAGGGTAGGGGATGGGGGATGAGAGCATAGGGAATGGGATGGTTGAACTGGGAGTGAGGGAGGGGGAATGCAATGACAGAGATATCATGATAGAGAGAGAGAGATCATGGGGATAGAGAGAAACCTGGTGCTAGGGAAGTTGCTAGGAATCCCCAAGGATGACCCTAGCCTGGACTACTAGCAATAGTGGAGAGGGTGCCTGAACTGAACTGGCTTGCCCCAGAGATCAGATAGGTCTGATCATCTAACTGTCATCACAGAACTTTTCTCCAATGACTGATGGAAGCAGATGCAGAGATCTACAGCTAATCAGTAGACAGAGCTCCAGAAGTCCAGTCAAAGAGAGAGAAGAGGGATTCTATGAGTAAGTGCATCAGGATCATCATGGGGAAACCCACAGAGACGACCAAACCAAACTAGTGGGAACTCATGCAAGTTGGATCAATGGCCATGGAGCCTGCATGGGACTGGACTGGGCCCTCTGCATGGCCAGACAGTTGTATAGTTTGATCTGGTTGGGGGACCCCTGGTGGTAGGATCAGAATCCATCTCTGCTGCATGAGCTGGCTTTTTGGAGCCCACTACCTATGGTGGGACACCTCGTGCAACCTGAGGCAGGGGGAAAGGCTTGGACTTGCCTCTACTGGGTGTGCCTCCCCGTGGGAGGCCTTGCCTTCTTATGGGAGGAAGTGGGCGGTGGGTTGGGAGGGGAGGCTGGGCGGGCAGGAGGAGGGAAGAGGGGGATCTGTGACTGGTGTGTAAAATGAATAAAAAATTTTTCTTAAAAAAAAAAAAAAAAAGAGCCGGGTGGTGGTGGCGCAAGCCTTTAATCCCAGCACTTGGGAGGCAGAGGCAGGCGGATCTCTGTGAGTTCGAGGCCAGCCTGGTCTACAAAGTGAGTTCCAGGAAAGGTGCAAAGCTACACAGAGAAACCCTGTCTCGAAAAACCAAAAAAAAAAAAAAAAAAAAAAAAAAAGAAAGAAAGAAGACATGGTTGTTAACTGTGGTTGGTTGATATACTATACAATAGACTCAAAAACGTACTCTTTCTCAATGAAAAATTTCTACTCTTTTATTACTATCCATCTGATTTTATATTAAAATAGCTGAGCATATTATTTTTCTTCAAGATATTGGGGACCCCTTGAGGTCAGGGACTAAATCTTGTAAATCTGGTCTTCTTAAAGCATTAAACAATGGATTGTATCTACAAGGTGCTAAATAAATGTGTTTCTGTTAGATTTAATCTAATCACATTATTTCTCCCTTCTCTTCCCCCTCCAGATATTCCTATATAACCTCCCTATTTTCCTTCAAATCCGTGGCCTCTTTTCTCATTAATCGCTATTATATGCATATATATTCGTATATACATATATATTCCTAAATGGAACCTGTTGAATTCATACAATGTTACTTGTATATATGTTTTTAATGCTCTTTGGCACTGGACAACACACCGGTGTGCTCCTCTCTGGGGAAGAGCACCTTTCCCGCCCCCAGCTTGGTTAGTAAAGGGCTGTGAGAATAGAAGGTAAATATCATTTCAGAGGCTTTGTAGATGTAGTTATATGTGAAGCAGCCGGTCAGGCAGACTCTCTCAGACTCAGGGAGAGCAGGAAAGCGCACATACCGTAGGTCTTCCCATTGATGGAGCATTTGTTGAAGATCATCACATTCTCAGTCAGAGTTCCTGTCTTGTCAGAGAACACATATTTAACTTGGCCGAGTTCTTCATTGAGGGTGGTAGTGCGAGCCTGTGCTGGGGTGTTCTTTGGTGCATAATACATCTGTCGATCCCAGTTGATATAGTAACTGTTTCCCAGTCTTATTATTTCAACACTAAGGAGAAAGCAAGAAAAGAAGGGTCCTGGTCAGAGCAGGACAAGCAAATATATTATTTTGGTTTCCTTCTTATAGGTCCATGATAGATGAGACTCTACATGTAAAAAGAGTATCTTCCCTGGGGACCTACCTCCTGAGGACTCTTCCACCCACACTAGCCAGCCCATTGTCACTCTGACCTGGACTACTATAATGCAGTTCTCTCACCAGGACTCTGACACAGCTGATTAATTTGTCTGAGACACACTTTGCTTCCTCTCATCTTCTGCAATGTATCCAGAAAAAGTCAATTAAAAATACCTTTGGAGTAACATTTAACTTACAAAAGGTTATGTGGGTGTAATTAAAAAGGTTATTATTGCCGGGCGGTGGTGGCGCACGCCTTTAATCCCAGTACTTGGGAGGCAGAGCCAGGAGGATCTCTGTGAGTTAGAGGCCAGCCTGGTCTACAGAGCGAGATCCAGGATAGGCACAGTATTTATTAGAAAGATCTCGTTAGGGTCTTTATTGCTTAGGATAAAAACCAAACTCTTTTGCTTGTAATTTATGTTCTTTTGGCTCTAACACCTTGGTCCAATTTTGAGAAAACTTCCACACCTTGTACCTGTGGACAGCCCACTTACTGTATTCTTTCCTCACTTATTTTTCAAATAGAGTTGAGGATTACCTTTCCTGCAAACTGTCGTAAGCCTCCCTGGGCAGAACTAATACATTCCTCCTTAAAGTGTTTGTAATACTCATGCATATTTTGATTATAGAATTTGTGAATTGTACCATAATTATTTATTGGTTTCCACAACACAAGCAAGCTTCTCTAAAAAAGCTATGCCTTATTGCTCAGTTTTCTATCTCTAACACCTAGTAGAGGACTTGGTACATAATAGGTAGTCAGAAACATTATTAAATAAAGTAACTCAGTTATGGAGAATGCTTTCTGGGTTGGGATATCAAAGTTCATGTTTTAGGAGACTTGGAAAAGAGGACATGGATACACACACACACACACACACACACACACAGAGCCAAAAATTAGTTCTTTAAAAAGATAAATAAAATTTATAAACACCTACCCACACTAATCAAAGGAAAAGGGAAAAAACTCAAATAAATAAAATTAGAGATGAAACAGAACTGTTACAGCACACTCCAGTGAAAGCCAGAGAAACATTATGAAAAGTATATACCTATTGTCTTAGTAACTTTCTATTTTTTTGAAGAGACACTATGACCAAAGGCAACACTAATAAAAGAAAGCATTTAATTGGGGGCTTGCTTACAGTTTCATAGGGTTAGTCCATTATCATCATAGCAAGAAGCATGGCAGCAGGCAGGCAGGCATGGCCCTGGAGCTGAGAGCTTTACATCCTGATCCACAGGCAGCAGGGACAGAAAGAGACACTGGGTCTGGCTTGGGCTTTCCTCTAACAAGGCCACACCTACTCCAACAAGGCCACATCTCCTAATCCTACTAAACATTCAAATTTATGACCCTATGGGGGCCATTCTTATTTAAACTACCATATCTATTTTCCAATCTCTCTCTCTCTCTCTCTCTCTCTCTCTCTCTCTCTCTCTCTCTCTCTCTCTAATGGGAAAATGTATTCTGAGTTCTGCATAGCTGATATGAGAGTGAATGTTTAGAACCCACGTCATTGGTAAGGAAAGGCTGCCTGGTGTAGTAAGCAATACCAAGTTTGTGTGTCTTTTTATTAATTGTTTCATGTGTTTGCCTGTCACTTACAGGTTACTTAAGGGCACAGGCTATTATCCTTTTATATAAATCTCATACTATCTAGCACAGTGTTCTAGACATAAAAGACATTGATGCAGTTTTTAGATACTCCTCAGAGTGTTTTATACACCAAGACTGTGGAAAGAAAAGTGATTAAGAATACATAGTGAGCTAGGAATGGTAGAGCATGCCTGAAATCCCAATACTGGGGCTGAGGCAGGAGGATTTGAAGTTTGAAGTCAGCTGGGGGAACATAGCAAGCTCTAGTCTTAAGAAGAAGAAGAGAGGAGAAGGAGAGGAGAAGGAGAAGGAGAAGAGAAAGAAAGAAAGAAAGAAAGAAAGAAAGAAAGAAAGAAAGAAAGAAAGAAAGAAAGAAAAAGAAAGAAAGAAGATAGTACGTTCTTTCTGAAAGATCATGCTCTAGTTGGTAATTGCAGCAGTATTTTACAGTCATCCCCTCCCCTGAACACGACAATCCCTAGACGCCTACCTGACATAGAGGGAAATGGGAACCATGGTGTTGAGGACTATGAAGTAGGACCAGAAAACCAGGGCAGAACTTGTGGCTGATGAAGCGATGTAACGCTGCCATGGGAGAAATGCCTGGAAGAAGTAGCCTTTGTGGCTCTCCCAAATGCCATGTCCAATGGACAGCAGAAGGCACATTGCACCCAAAGCCAGGAAGATCTGTGGAGAAAACAATACAGAATGCAAAATATGAATTAAATGAACATCTAAGGACTGAGCTTCTTCATTCCACCTTCTGGAGTCTTAGCTCTCCTGAAGTGTGTTTCCTTGGAGACAGGGAGACACTAGAGCAGTATAGGGCGGAGAAGGAAGCCCAGCAGGGGTCTTCCATGTGAGTTTGAAGGTAGGTGCTAAAAATTAGAATACAGTAAGTACTGACGGATAGGAATCATGCCAACTCTTTTACATGCTGCTTAATATTGATGACAACTCTGACAGACGAGGAACTTGATATTCAGAGTGGGAGAATGTTCTACCACAAGCATTTAGATGCCGAATAGAAGAAACAGGTTCAAAACAGTGCCAGAGTCCAAGTTCTTACCGCTCCAGTAGTGATGTGGGGGAGGGGCTGTCACTTTAACACACTGAATTGTGTGGCTTTGGCAGAAGCTGGGGAGAGGATGGTGAGGAACCTAGAGTGAGAGTAAGGAAGATGGAGGTCACGTGAGCAGTTCAGAATCCGCTCAAGTGGGAAGGTGAGGAAGATGGAGGTCACGTGAGCAGTTCAGAATCTGCTCAAGTGGGAAGGCAGACCTGGGTCCACTGAACCTACAGCCCCTCAAGGGCAGTGACTAGAAAGAATCAAAGTCTTGGGGACTGACGCCGACTTGATTCCTTCAGGCTTACTTTTAGGAGGGCTGCAGCTGCGGCAGGTGGGAATCCCATTGGTAGTGTCTTGAGACCTCCATATTGCTCTTCACAACGGCTGTGCCAATTTATAGTCCACCTTATAGTAGAGCTTAAGAATTCCTTTTTCATGGTGTCCTTGCTATTTTTTTGTGAGCCACCATGTGGTTTCTGGGAATTGAACTCAGGACCTCTGGAAGAGCAGTCAGTGCTCTTAATCTCTGAGCCATCTCTCCAACCCTTCCTTGCTATTTTTTGTTTGCATGATGATAGCCACTCTGACTGAGGTGAAATGGGGTCTCAGGGTAGCGCCCATCCCCTAATATAATTTGATTTACATTTCCATGATGGTCAAAGATACATATAGATAGTTCTTTACACTTCACTCTTTAATTTTTATTTTACACATTACAGATGTTCTGCCTCCACATATGTATGTGTACTATGTACATGTCTTGTTCAGCAGAAGCCAGAGAGGTCATCAGACCTCCTTGGAGTGAAGTTATGGACAGTTGTGAGCTGCAGCATGGGTGCTGGGAATTGAACCCGGGTCCTCTGGAAGAACAGCCAGTGCTCTTAGCCACTGAGCCATCTCTCCAGCCTCCAAACTGTGCATTTATATTGCACTATTTGTCTAGTTGTTGGATCAGAGGCTGCAAGTGATTTCCGGACAGACCATAGGAGTCATTGACATGGTTCTGCTGCTGCTGCTGAGGCTGTCACATGCTGCTCTGATTCCTGACTCCTCTCCGAAAATTGAGAATCTTCTCCTTTTCCTGCTTCTCTTTCTCCTTTTCCTCCTTTCTCTTCCATATTTCTCCTCCTCCTCTCCTATACCCCCTTCCTTTTGAGACATGGTCTTGCTATGCAGCTCTGCTGGCCTGGAATTCACTGTAAGTTCCAGGTAGTTATCAACTCACGATCCCTGGCTACAACCTTTTGAATTTCTTCACATATGGTTGACATGCAACCACTTAATACTAAATGTATTTCTTTATCACGTTAAAATGTTCATGCATGTATACGCTGTATGTGGACGCATTTCCCTCCCATCTCTGATGCCTGCCTTTCTCACCTCTCTCTCCTTATCCCCTCACTGGCTTGGAGCTCACTAGTTAGGCCAGCCTGGTTGGCCAGCAAATCCCTGAGACCACTGAATGAAACTTACAACAGCTAGTGGGAGTAGATGTGGATGCCTCCCCTCAATGGACTTACATGCTTCACAACTGCAGTCATCTACATACTTACATACATGATTCTTACAGCATCTTACAGACACACTGGATTCTCAGTGTGTTTGTCTCTCATTGGGGAGATAAAACGCACTTGGAAGAAGTACCTTAAGGAGGGATTTATTCTGACAGTTTAGGCATGCAGATCGTCACGGGTGGGGAAGGCTCCATGCTGGCACTGTACGTCAAACTGCTCACATTCTGGCTCACAGACTGGGCAGCAGGGGCTGGAGCGGAAGTGGAGCCAGGCTGCAACACTCCAGCTGTCCCAGTGGTTCTTTCCTCCAAGCAGAGGAAGGTTCCATAGTGTCCCCAAACCATAGGGGACAAAGCAGGGCACAAAGTGCTCAAGTGAGCCTCTGGGGACACTTTACCCACAAACCGTAACATGCGATACATGACCTCATGAGTCATAGACTTGTCTTTGCCATTTTCCCTGTGGAATTGTATATTTGCCAGTTTTCAGTTACAATTAATGAATTTGATTTTTATTGTTTATATGTACAATAAAGCTGTAATTAATAATGTGAAAATACTCTAAAAGTTAAAAATCCCTTCACAGATGCCAAGTACCAACTGCCCTTCAGACGGAAACACGGACGGCTGAGTTTGTCTAGGCTGACAGGAGATGCCCTGCTTTGAAGATGACCTTTGATCAAGTGACCTAGCCTACTGGGTGACATCACATGCTCCTGATGTTGTTGAGAATATCACTTTCCTTCATTACTGACTGTGATAATCTACTTCATTAAAAAAATCAAGCTACGGAGCGCGGCTTACTGCTAAGGCTCAGTGCTCAGCAGTAGAAGAAGACAGAGGATGCTTGTCTCTACTCTTAACACCCAACAAGCCGGCCTAGTTTTTTACAGCTGGATGTATCTAAAAGGACTTTGTAAAGGAACTGTAGTTTTAAAACTTTCCTTATTTCTAATTTTGCAGTGCTGGAGATTCCATCCAGAGCCTTAAACAGACAATGTGAGTACTTGACCACCGAGCCCCAGCCCTAAGACACTTCTCATACAAAAGAGAAAAGGCAGTTTAATTTAGATACCGATGAGAAGTATATAGAAAGCAAAGGCATTTAAGATGTGTTTAGATTCTAACAATAGAATGAAAACTAAAACAAAAAGCTAAGAAATTAAGTGTAGATATCACCAGAACAGCTCAGCTATGCAAAGAAGTTATTTAAATAATAAAGTTAATTTCCATCCAACAGGAACTGGCTAGAAAGGACATAATTATTACTAGTCTTCAATGTAAGTTTCTATTATTAAAGTTGATCATTATATATTATAGTGCTTTAGATTTTGTTGATTTTATTTCATGATATAAAATTTTAAATTAACATACAAAGTACTGCATTTCCCTGTGGCATGTTCATACACATGCATCATTGTACTCTGTTCCAATCTGTCTCCCTCCGCTTTCTCCCTCCCCCATCCCGACTGGCTGGTTCCTGTTCCTCCCCATCAATAGTTCTCCCTTTAGCTTGCACATCACATGTAATCCTATCACCTCCTTTTCTCTCCATCTCTTAGGACGTCTTTTCCCAGAGCTGGAAAGATGCCTCTGTGGCTAAAAGAACTTGTTGCTCTTTTAGAGAACCCAGGTTTGATCCCCAGCACCCACACGTTGACTTACATCATGGAGTAATCATCCATTACTCCAGTTTCAGGGGATCTGATGCCCTCTTCTGAGCTCTGAGGGCACCAGGCATGCATGTGGTGCACATGCATGTGGGCAAACACTCATACACATAAAATTAAAATTTAAAAAATAGACTCCACCAGGAAACTTCTACAGCTGATAAACATTTTCAGCAAAGTAGCAGAATACAAAATTAACACACAAAAACAACAGCCTTCATAATACAGATGACACACATACTGAGAAATCAGGAAAATGGTACCTTTCACAATAGCCCCCAAAAATAATACCTTGGGATAACTCTAACCAAGCAAGTGAAAGATACGTATAATAAAAGACATTGAAGGAAGAAGCTGAAGACATCAAAAGATGGAAAGATCTCCCATGCTCATGGATCAGTAGACCTGGTAGAAACCTAGTGCAGTGGAAACTTCTGGAATCTATGCTGGTGGCCCTAGTGAGGTCTCCTAGTAATGGAGGATATGGAATCCAAATGGCCATTTTTTGTTTTTGTTTTTGCTTTTGTTTTTTGAGACAGGGTTTCTCTGTGTAGTTTTGCGTCTTTCCTGGAACTCACTTTGTAGACCAGGCTGGCCTCAGCTCACAGAAATCCACCTGCTTCTGCCTTCCAAGTGCTGGGATTAAAGGCATGTGCCACCACCACCTGGAGGCCATTTTTTTGTAGTCAGGCAAGGCTTCCAGTGGTGAGACTGGGTTACATTCAGTTGAATTGTTGGTCAAGGAGGTTCTGTGGAAATCCCTAAACAACCCAGGCTAATACTAGGACAGAGGGTTGCTCCCTGAAAACTGACAGCAGGCCCTGTTGCTGAGGACAACTTCCACACAGTTCACTGAACATAGAAAGGTCAAGTTGGTGCGGACTGGAGCTTCAACCCTATAGTCTATCTAGCCTCTTTGGCCCAAGAAGGTACTCTGCAGGCTATGGAAAGAGAAACCTAGATACTAACCCAGCCACAAAACCCTCCAACTACAATCTGTCCTGAGTGCAAGATGTACTGGAGTAATGGTTAGGCAGAACTTGTGGGAGCGGCCAACCAATGTCTGGTTTGAGGCCCATGCCACAAGAGGGAGCCCATGCCCTACCTTGCCTAGAGGGCCAGGAACTGGAAACTGGATAAACCAGAAACCTAGGGTGTGTGTGTGTGTGTGTGTGTGTGTGTGTGTGTGTGGGTGTAGGATTATATATATATATATTATTATATATATATATATATATATTTCACATAATGATATTCTGCTATACTCATAGATTAGTGCCTTGTACAGTTGTCATCAGAGGCTTTCTCTGGCAGCAGATGGATGGGAGGGGTACAGAGACCCATAGTCAGATGTTATGCAGAGAGAACATCAAGTCCCTCCCCTTGGAGATGGAGGAGCCCCATAGACAATGAGGAGGGAAGACTGCAGGAGTCAGAGGGGATGGAGGACCCCAGGAGAACATGGGCCAGTGAATCAACTAAGCAGGGCTCACATGGCTCACAGAGACTGAAAATGGCAAGCGCAGGATCTGCACGGGGCCACACCAGGTCCTCTGGGTGTATGTTACGGCTGTTAGCTTGGTGTTTTTGTGGGACTGCCTAACAGTGGGAATGGGCGTGTCTCTGACTCTTTTCCCTGATCTTGGGGCCCTTTTCCTCCTATTGGGTTGCCTTGTCCAGCCTCGCTAGGAGGGCTTTTGTCTTGTCTTCTTGTACCTTGTTTTGCCCCCATTGGCTCTTGGAGCCTGCTCTTTTCTGAGGAGGAAATGGAGCAGGAATGGATCGGGGAGAGGGGAAGTCGGGGAGCTAGGAAGAGTGGAGGGAGGGAAACTGCTTAGGATGTAGTGCATGAGAGAAGAATATTTTCAATATACAAGAAAAAAGAGAAAGAAAATGGCTGTGGTAGTTTGAATGTAATTGGCTCCCATAAGGTCATGGGGAGTGGCACTATTAGGAGGTGTGGCTTTGTTAGAGTAGGTGTGGTCTTGTTGGAAGAAGTGTGTCACCCTGGGGATGGGCTTTGAGGTCTCTTGCTTAAGCTTCACTTAGTGTGACAGAGAGTCCACTTCCTGTTGCCTTCTGATCAAGAGGTAGCCAGCACCATGTCTGCCTGTACACCATCATGCTCCCTGCCATGATGATAATGGACTGAACCTCTGAACTCTAAGTTGCCACCTCAATTAAATATTTTCCTTTATAAGAGTTGCCATGGTCACGGTGTCTCTTCACATGACCATCTACCAAAAGTAATCTACAAATCAATGCAATACCCACCAAAATTCCAACACAATTCTTCATACAATTCTTCATAGAAATGGAAAAAAACCTTATTTATTTATTTATTTATTTATTTATTTATTTATTTTGTTTTGCTTTGCTTTTCAAGACAGGGTTTCTTTGTGTAGCCTTGGCTCTCCTTGAACTAGCTCTACAGACCAGGCTGGCTTTGAACTCACAGAAATCCACCTGCCTCTGCCTCCCAAGTGCTGGGACTAAAGGTGTGTGCCACCACCACCAATCAAAAAGTAAAAAAAAAAACCGCGTGATGCGCATGCTTTAATCCAGCACTCGGAGCAAGCAGAGTAGTGATCTTTTGAGTTTGAGCTATCTGTCTACAGAGTGAGATCCAGGAAAGGCACAAAGCTACACCGAGAAACCCTGTCTCGAAAAACAAAACAAAAAAAAAAAAAAAAAAAAAGTAGAAAAAAATAACAAAACAAAATAATCTTTAACGTCATATGAAAATGCACAGAGACTAGCCAGGCAGTGGTGGTGCATGCCTTTAATCCCAGCATTCGGGAGGCAGAGTCAGGTGGATTTCTCTGAGTTTGAGGCCAGCCTGGTCTACAGAGTGAGTTCCAGCACAGCCAGGGCTGTTATATAGAGAAACCCTGTCTGGGGTGGGGGGACAAGAAAAGAAAAAAATATGCCATCTATGTTGAGCAAATCAGCAACCTAGAAAATGGGGTGGTGTGGGGAAATCTACTAATTATTCACCTAACAGAAGGTTAGTGTCAGAATACACATAGAATAAAAAAACAAAAACAGAAAAACAAAAAACTGAATCAAAAAACAAACAACCCAGTTAAAGAATGGGATATGGAACTAACAGAGCTCTTGAAAGATGAAACACAAATAGCTGAGCACCACTTAAAAGAATGTTGAACATTCTTAGCCATCAGGGAAATGAAAATTAAAACTACTTTGAGATTTCATCTTCCCCAATCAGAATGGCCAAGATCAATAAAAACCCAGACAAACAAACTGTAGCACATGCCGGCAGGGATTCAGGGAAGGGAAGCACTCTTTCATTGCTGGGAGGAGTGTAAACTGGTCCTGGCACTATGGAAGTCAGTGTGGAGGGTCCTCAAAACGCTGAGAACTGTCCTACCACAAGACCTAACTCTACCACTCTTGGGCATATACAAAAGGACTCTACATCTTAATACAGCGATGCTTTTTCATACATGTTTATTGATGCTCTACTCACAAAATCCAAAAATTGGAAACATTCTAGATGTCCATCAACTGATGTGTGGATAATGAAAATGTGGTACATTTACATAATGGAGTATTATTCAGCTATTAAGAAAAATGAAATTATGGTGTTTGCAGGTAAATGGATTAGAAAAAAATCATCCTGAGTAAAGTAACCCAGACCCTAGTAAACCAATACTCTATGTTTTTTCTTATATATGGATGTTAACTTTGGATGTATGCTTCAATCAGAAAATCTACAGAGGCTGGGAGCTGGTGAGGGAGCAGGGGGGAGGAGGGAGTCGTCCAAGGAAGAGGAAATGGAATATAGTGTAATCAAGATTTAAAGGGAAACCAGGATAGGAGCATTAAGTGGAGGGGAGGATGGAGAGTAGGGCAAGAGCAGGGAATATGGGCAGAGACAACTAGCAGTAAAGGCCTTTTCAAAAGCCATATGTAAGCGTACTACATGGACGTTCCTAAATACACACACACATGAATTTCAGTAGTTCCCGTATAACGAGGGAGACAATATTCCAACTGTGCATTTCATGCCAAGTAAAACCTCCAATGTGGAGAAGGAGTTACATCTTGTTGAGTCATTGGCCAAAGGGGCCCATAGATGCCCCCTAACATCACAGGCTATTGCCAAGGCTATTGGTTACCCTCCACAACCTGATGGTAAGGCCTGACTGCTGAGGACACCACTTACATACGTCATTAACCATGGGGAAATGAAGCTGGTGCCCACGAGAAGCTTCACCTCTACTGACTAGCATTCATGGCTCTGGAAGGTACTTTGCACACTACCAGAGCGGAGAAGCAATCAATTACCCAGCTACATGCCCTGTGGCCTACAATAGCACACGCCTGCAGGGTGTACCCTTGAAACAGTGGAACACTGCCGTGGGAATGACCAGCCACTTTTAGAAAACGGACTTAAGGCCACTCCATGAGATGGAGGCCATATCTGAAACTACTAGAGCGGCACGAACCCAGGACTAGCTAGGTCATGGTCCTGAAGCCAAACCTACTACTATTATTCTGCTTAAGGAGCACAGTAATAGAATGACTCCTAACCACATACTCTATCCCTACAGATCAGCGCATCATTCTTCCTTCACAGAAGCTGCTTCTTTCGTCAATGAGGATTAACACAGAGACACACAATTGGAAAATACTCGGGAGATGAGACTTTGGAGCATTCAGCCCGAAATGGGAGATCATGGTCAAGGCAAAAGAAAGTAAGAGCCAGAAGTGGTGGAGACTCCAAGGACACAACAGAGCTGACACACACACTTTAACTCATAGAGACCATGACAGCATGCACAAGACCTGCAGAAGTTCAAACCAGACAAAACCCCAGCACAGAAAGTAGACACAACGTCCCACCCTAATGGGAGCTATTTCCAGTTGATGCCACTAGAAAAGGGTAAACCAGCTTTCTCCAGTGGAATGCCCTTGGGTACATCGACCATATGCCGGGGCAGGACCTATGCCCAGGGAGAGCTGGCCAACATAAAGTGGACCCCAGGCTCTTTTGTGTGTGCAGTTTCTGTTTTGTTTTGGTGTTTTTCTCTTATTAGTTTTTCATTTGTTGTGATCTTTATTTTTTTTTATTTTTGAGAGATGAGGAGGAGCATGAAGTAGAGTGGGTAGAGAGGTGGGGAGGATCTGAGAGGAGTTTAGGGTGGTAAATAATATTTAAAAATTGTATGTACATTTTTAATTAAAACTAAAAAATATCTTTTCTCTCTCTCATGACTCTCCCTTTATTAGTGATTTTCAGATTTGTTTTCTTTTTTAGCAGAAGAGCCTCTATTTTTCCAATTGAAATATTATAGAACAGTGTAATGAGAAGCTGTTCTACTTGGAAGCAGAAACTCAGACAAGGTCAGAGCAAACGCTATCAGATCTTCTCCTGCCTCTGCAGCAGACTCCTCTGAGGAATGCAGCTTTAAAACTACCAGTTCAAATAAGGTGTTCTGTTAGTGTCTATGACGGGCTATTAAAGGTAATGATCAAAACTGATTGAGAAAGTATCTTCATTTCTAAAGTAGGGCCCTTGATTAACTCTGGTCCCACTTATCAAAGGCAAGAGTTTCGTAATTGCCATTATCTTGAATAGAAGGAGTAACCCGGACTCTCTAGTCATTGAGTCTGTTCCTTCCTGGCTCACAACTTAGCTTGTGGGGCCATGACACTTCTTGTGACTTTCAAACAACTACATTCTGACTTGGAAGTGCCAGCCACTGCTGTGGATGTATGTCTATGCAAAGAAACCGGAGAAGGTGTTTAACTTACCCAGACCACAAGGACATTCATGAGATGGTCTATGTGTGTCCGTTTGAAGGTGGACTTGCCGCTGTTCTGCATTAATTTGGTGTCTGGCCCTGAGCAAAATGAAGAAATCCAGATCTTAGAGTCACTGAATATACTCAGAGCTTGAAATTGTGTTGACGTATGGCTTTATGTTCACTTGTTCGAACCTCTCATGTAAATCCAATCAACGGTACACCAGAAGGAACCTGTTTGCTAAGTGTCCACACTGACTCCCCTCTTAGCAGCACCTCAGCCGTCTCGGTTCTACCGAGGTAGACCGAACATCAGTTACCTGAGCGTCCCTTGTCACCACCTGGCTTATTTAGCTTGGGAAAGGCATTTTCTGATAGAAGACATCTCTCGCTTTCTTGTGAGGGAAGGCATTGCTGAGTCAGGCTATATTTAAAAGTCTGAGAATAGAAGAAAGGAAGTGGGGATGATGGGGATTTTTTTCTGAGGTGGAAGCTGGGGAGTTGAGCCTTCTCTGTGGCTGAGAGACACAGATGCCATGTTCCTTTATACCCACAGATAGTGAGTAAAAGAGCCTTGAATAGCTATGGAACTGACTTGCAAACAATGAGTTAGAGATATTGCTAGCTGTGTGAGAGAAAATATTCATAAGGGGTTTAGGAAGAAACTGTAAGTAGCAATTTCTCTGGCCTTTTCTCATCTGACTACCGTTTCTACATGTGCTCTAATGAAGGAGCGCCACCCGTGTGCTCATGGGGGGTAGCTGGCTTTTCGGCTCTGTGAGCAAACACTGAGAATACACAGCAGAGGCGGCAGCGTTCTAGCCTCTGCAGCATTCCTTCACAGGCTGGGGTTTTTGAGAAGTTCGAGGCGGAGTGTGGCAGCTAAGGGATCATATTTCCAGGGTCTATAGCCTGGTCTCCTCTCCCTGGCTTTCGAGAGGGATGTAGAGATCATGGCAGGACTCCAGCACTGCACATCAGGAACAGCGAACCAAGTTTGCGCGAAGTGTTTCAGGATGCTCTTTGTGATAGGAGACTCCTGTACGAACTCCCCAAAGTTCACTGTTAGCATTAACAAAGCAAGAGTCTGGTGGGAACTAACCCATGCTGGCCTTCCTATTGCTTTGGGGAAAACCTCAGCTGAACAAATGAACTATCTTGGAGTGGTTTTCCTTTGTGTGGGTAACTGCTGACCTAGTGAAGGAAGTGAGTCTACCTTACATCATTTGGGTTGGAAACCGAGCAGCTTAGAAGCTGCCATTCCACAACAAGAACCAATAAACAAGTTCTGCCAACGCTTCCTTGGACTCTTAAGCTACTCCAAAGGGTATTTGTCTTATTTTCCATAGAAGGAGAACTAGGAGTCTCATGTTCAAGAGTGGATGCTCTAGAAAAGACCTCCAAAAACCCAATTTTAATAATATTCTCTACAGTAAATCTCCGTTCTTCCTACTGTTGTTATGGTTGTGTTAAGCCTACATTTCAAATATCTCCTAAAAGCTTAGTTGATGAAAGATTGGTCTCCAGTAGATGGCGCTATCTGGGGTGGCAGAAACTTGATGGTCTGGAACTCAGGTGGAAGAAAGCTATTAGGGGCGTGTTCTTGAAGGTCCCTCCTCTCGCTCTTCTGCGGCTCAGCTACCATGACATGAGTGGCTTTGACCCATCATGTATTCCCACTATGATGTTTGGCCTTGCTCCAGGTCCAATGCTAGGGTCAAGCAACCCTGGACTAACACCTCTGAAACTGAGTGAAAAGTAAGTCTTTCTTCCTTTAAAGTATTTGCTTAAGATACTTTATCACAGGGACTGAAAGGAACGAAGTTATCGATGTCTGTTGCCACTAGGGTGCAGAGTGGAGCAGAGGCTCTTCCCAACCATGCCACGGACCAAGGAAACCTCTCACTACATACTGTGGGTTGTGATTCTAAATGACATCTCGAGATGGGCCACTCACATGGTGCTTTTCTCTTAGATGAAGTCTCCATGTCATATTTTATGTCCTTTTCCATAATGAGCACCATCTACACTCCCTTTTTACGAGAGTAATCTCTGTGCAATCTTCCATCCACATGCTAATTCTGTTGTACTTTATCTATATGAACACCCTCTCCTGTGTCCACACGTGGCTGGGAAGACTCATGAATGACTTAGGGTGCTGAAGCACAAAGCCACGCTCTAACAAAGGAGGAGCTGGGAGCTATGTTGGGAGCACACGTCTGGAACAAAGTCACGTTCCCCTCAGCCACCTGTTAATCCAGCACTCAGTCATCGTTCTGATATATGCTTGAATATTGTATCTGAATCCTTAGAACTAAATACCCACAATGGGGTGGTGAGCAGGGCTCTAACAGGCTGGGTCTGGCTATGGCCGCAAGGACACATACCAGTATAAATCACCAAACCGTAACACCAATCCGTGTTCCTGATGATGCAGCCCCGGAGCAGTAGCTTGTCATGGCCCAGGAAGTAGTCTTCCCCCAGATAGGTCAGGACTCCGGAAAACTTGTCCAACTTGTTATTGGGAGGCTCGCATCGAATTTCTCCTGCAGAGAAGTAAAGGGGGAAGAGTGCTAGCTCTGTAACCTTGGGAGAATGCTCACGGAAAAGCAGGAAAACAACATACAATGTATAATACAACAACATACACTACAACATGGTTTTTCTCAGCTGCCCCCTATCCTGCACTAAATTCTTTTAGAAAGGACAAAAATATTTCAGGGCACCAAAATAAACAAAGCGATAATTCTGTATTGCCATGGATCATCAGAGAAACTTCCATCAGTATTGCCAGATCAGCATCAGTGAAGCTGAAGAAATGAAAATATTACTCTAAAGTGAACCTACTATTTCTTTCCAAAATAGAAATAGTTGACTTTTTCCTGATTAGTAAATATATTCTTTGTAAATATTTTAAAATTTATTGGCTTTATTTACTTTGCATGTCAGAGGAGGCGGGAACATATGCAAATGATGGATATGGGGACCAGAGAGCAACATGTGGAAGTTGGTTCTCTCCTTCCAGCATGTGGGTCCCAGATATCAAACTCAGGCTTGGAATATTCTCTGAGCCATCTTGCCGAATCTCCTTTGTAAATATCCATAACATGCTAAAATAACCAAGAATTTTTTTTTGAGGCAGGCCTTACTATGTATCCCTGGTTAGCCTGGAACTCACTATGTAGACGAGGCTGGCCCCAAGCTCAGAGAGTGCTGGGTTTAAAGGCTTTTGAGAAACATTGTCATCTACTTATTGTCTAGAGAAAAGTGTTATTAGCCTTTGATTATATACTAGAAGCTTTTTATCCCATGCACGAATGCAAACATTTCCCCCAAACATGTTTACGTTATATGTATATGCTGGCTTTTGTAATCTATAATTTTCCCTATTATGTTGTGTCTGTTTTTTCCATGTCAAAAATTATCAACTTGCATATTGTTTAAAATGAACTGTATAGAGTTCCTGTGTGAATGTGCCATACTTTATTTAGCTGATCCTCTGCTGATTAACTAAATAAAGCTGTGGGCAGGCAGCCTACTTCCCGGCTCACCATCAAAGGCAGACAGCAGCTCCAGGTTATCCTCCATTTCACTGGTCACCGAGATGGCCTGCTTCACTTTCAGGTTGGTTTCCCTAGAGTAAAGGTCACATGTTCATCAAATGTATGGGACAGAAACACAACCAGAGCACAGGACCAGCTTGTGCTTCTCATTAGGTTTTAGAAAATAAATGTTGCCAGCAGAATGTGGGCTAAGGGCTTGAGTTGTTTGAGTACCTCACACTAGTTACTCCTTGTTCTCATGGGCAGTAGGCGGAGAGAGAACCGACTCCCTGTCACTCTTCCTCTCATACCCTGCAACAACTTACCCCCTCGACTTTAACCAACACAGAGAAGTGGCTGTTAGGAAAGCTAGAGGAAACCCGGAGGTGGCATGCATCTGCTTCCTTCAGGAACATGGAGCAGGTTCTGGTGAGAAGCTGCTCATGCTTCTGAGGAAATATAGTCTGAGTTCATAAATATTTACAAGGTCCATGGAAAGATCACAATTAACCATTTTTGGATGCATAATGCACAGAGATAGTAACAACTAGAGATTTCAAGAAGCTTTTGGATGAGGTATTAGTCAGGGCTCTTTAGAGGAACAGAACTGAGAGAAAAATACACACACACACACACACACACACACACACACACACACACACACACACACGAAGCAGATTTATTAGAGTGGCTGACACACTGTAGTCCAGCTAGTCCAACAATGGCTGTTTCCCAATGCAAAGTCCAAGGATCAAGTGCATGAGGCTGGCTGTGTGGTCTTCAGTATACGCTGGAATCCCAAAGAAGTAGGCTCCAATACCAGAGAATTGGGAGTGAGGGCAAGCAGGCAAAGGGGAGCAATTCCTTCTTCCATGTCCTTTATACAGGCTGCCACCAGGTGTGGCTCAGATTAAAGGTCGACTTTCCTTCCTCAAATGGTTTCATTAAGAAAAATCCCTCTTCCTCACAGGTGTACCCAGCTGCTTGGGTTTTAGTTCATTCCAGATGTTGTTAAGTTGACAACCAAGAATGGTTATCACAGGCACAAACAGGAATGTAGGCTGATACAAAGCTCCATGAGACAAGTCTCTGAAATGGCCTCCATATTCCCAAGTAAGACCTTAGCTTACTGTGAGTAAATAAAGGTCCACTTTAATTTCTTTTTAGGACACAATTCTTCTTTGTTTAAATTGCCTCCTGGAAACATTGCAACTCCATTCTGAAATTTTGCAGTCCTATGACTCTCTTTCATGCTAGTCAACATCACAGGATACAGGTGTCCCTCACTGACTTCAGGCAATTGGTTCAAGGACCCCACACAAACACCCTAATCCATCATTTGCTCAGCTATCTTTTATAAAATGGTCCAGCATTTGCATATGACCAATAAACACTCTCATCATACAATGTAAATGCTATGTAAATACCTGTTCTATCTTATTTTTAGGGAATACTGATGAGAAAAAACAATCTGTGCATATTCAGTACAGAGGAACCTTTTTTTTTTTTTTAATATTTTCAGTCTGCAATTCTTAAAGACAAGGCATGGAACTCACAGACAGGGATGGCAGACTGACCCCAGTTTAGAGATAGAGAATTTGGGGCTCATTTTTCCAATCCTGTGCCTGACGGATGCTTGTTATTGCTGCCCAAGCTCAGACTTAGACCTGAGGGTTCCGAGGCGGTGGCTTATTGTCTTTTCTCACTTGGGTCTCTTTAGTCTTCTGGCACCTAAACCACTATTATCACCTGGATATAAAACTAGCTCACTGCATCATGCTTGCCCTCTAAGTGGCTGGGTTTTCTTACTGCAGTATCAGGAGAAAACACTTACCCATCCAGGTCCGCTGTTTCAATGTATGTCAGGCCGCAGGGCTCACTGCTGGAGAGTAACAGTATGTCTGCCTGTAATCAGAAAAGCCAGAGAAGAGGAACCCAAGGCTGGCCCCTGGCCTACAGTGGGATGGAGAGCAGCCCCTCCCTCCGGGACAGATGTCCACTCTAAGAACTTGGCAGACTCTTGGCTACTCTCATTATCCGTGACCCATCACTGGTACCACACACATCTCTCCAAGTTGCTTCATTTTACCTAAAGCCGTGACAGGAGATAGACAAGAACGAGCTTCCTGCCGGAGGAGCCCGTGACACCAGGGCAAAGTGAGGCCCCGAAGGCTGTCAAGAGGGGTGGAGGCAAACAAGCTCCAGGGCTCCCGACCTCAACTCAAGGAGAGAAAGGAAGGCAGGGCCAGAGGAGTTACTCACTGTGACAGGGTGATCGTTTTCTAGTTTTATTATGTCTCCCACTTGAACATTCATCCATTTGTCCTCCTCAACCCTGTAAGAAAATGGGCCTTGACTTTCTGCTCTGAGAGTTTCCCCAACATTCTGTTTTGACAACTAGACAAAACAAAGCAAAAAGAAACAGGAAAGGCCAAGATGAATGAAGACACATCTCAGGAGGGCCACATTCATTTGGGCAGTCAAGAGCAAGCTCTGTTTCTTTTGACATATCTCTTTCCCCAGCAATTAGCTTTCTTCTTCAAAGGCAGCCATTATATTTTAAAAACTTTCCTAGAAGCCAGGTGGTGGTGGCGCACATCTTTAATCCCAGCACTCAGGAGGCAGAGGCAGGCAGATCTCTGTGAGTTTGAGGTCAGCCTGGTCTACAAAGCAGGTTCGAGGCCGGCCAAGGCTACACACAGAAAAATCCTGTCTTGAAGAACAAAAAACAAACAAACAGAAAAACAAAAACAAAACAACAACAAAAACCTTTCCTAGAAAATATCAACTCATAGAATCTTCTATAACACATATACTTCAAAGCCACACAGTAAGGTTTTTAATCCCAGTATCTGCGAGGCAGAGGCAGGAGAATTTGGGTGAGTTCAAGGCCAGGCTGTTCTATATAGTGAGTTCCAGGCCAGCCAGGGTTTACACAGTGAGACTTTGTCTCAAAAAATAATGTTAAACAGCAGGTACCTTACTTTCTTCATTTTTCATTTAATAACACAACTTAGAGGACATCTATAGATGTGGCTCATTCTTTTATTAAAAAGCTAAAGTGTATTCTATCATGTGGCTTTGCTAATTTCGTTTTGTTCTCTCACTGGGTTACCGTTGACCCTTCAAATCCTCATTTCCTATCAAAGGAATGGCAGTACGAGCAGATTCAACAACACTGGCTCTCTTCCCTTTTCCCCTCTTTTGTGCTCCAGTTTTCCAACAGCACTCATAGTCACTTTCTCTCTGATAAAGGACACAGATATATGCACACACGCTCCCATGGGCGCATGCATTTGGAAACATGGCCAGCCCTTTGAACAATTCTATTATGCCAAGTACCCAAAGAGCAGGAAAGAGAGGGCACATCCATCCTCCATTTCATTTTTCAATGCAGGCTTGTCACATGCAGTACTTTACTAGATACACGAAGACATAACTTTTCCCAGAACACTTTTTCTGCAAAGACCACTTCTTTCCAGAAAATGCCATGTTTATTTTATTTAAAAATCATTTACTATAAATTTACTCTTTGTTTTAGGGATTTTTCTGGTAGAACTGAAGAGTAGAAATAAGCTGTGGAAAAGACATCTGAGAATTTTTAAAAATTTATCTTAGTTTGACATTTACTCTCAAGGGTTCTCTAGGCAGGATTTTCACCAAAGAGAAATAAAGAAAAAGCCGGGTTATAAGATTCTACCTTCTCCTGGAGACCTGAAAAGCTGTTATTTTATTGTATAAGGAGCTGTCAAACTATTACAAATGTATTCCTGGATATTATAATAAAAACGGAGGCCAGATTAGGTAGAGAGGAAGACAGTCCCGCTGAACGGTACCTCGCAGAGTTCGTAAACATCCTGTCCTTTTCATACTGCAAACACTTAGAAACACTGGGTACCACAAAGCCAGTACTCTTTCCAAAGCAAGACTGCCCTTGAAGGAAAAGAGCCAGGCAACAGAAGGGTGAAACCAGAACAGGAGGCATGCTCTGACGCTGCTCTCACTCTGGACAGGCGAGGGACTGTCCATTTTAATAACCCTTCCTCTGAGTTTCAGTTTCTCCCTCTATTGTGACAAGAACAGACTTAGGATCTTGAGAGGCCACGGACTGAACTCAGAGCTTCTCCTAAAGCCAAGATCTTCAAAGGACAGCACCATTCGTGAAAAGGCAGCCTAAATAACAAGCTGCTCACTGTTAAGTCAGCTCATACAACTTGATCTGGAGGGCTGGGGGTTGCTAGGTGGTGGCCAAAGAGCAGGGTGTGGAGGCTGTGGCAGGAGGACTACCATGGGATGGAGCCTAGTTTGGGTTACCGAGTGGATTCTAGAACAGCCTGACTATAGAGTGAACCCCTGTCTGAAAAACAAAAACAAAAAAATCCCCAAACCACCAAAACAAAAGTCGCAACTTGCTAACAGCGGTTGTCTCTGGAGTCCTGGCCACAGACACACCTCTTCTAGCTTTCCTTCTAGTTGCTTTCTAGAAAGCAGCCATTTTGTATGAGCTTCCCTGTATGTATTAAACTAAGTGGACAACGACTGCTCACAAAGTTTAGCCAGGGCCTCTGGGGAACTCTTAAACTAACTCTCTGACAAATTCCTCTCCAAAAATCTTGTACAACCTAAGTATTTGAGCTATCCGAGGGAGTTCATCTGACTAAATGTATTTGGTCAGTTTCCAATACACCCAGTTCTGTCTTTTTAAAACTGCTGTCCTTTCCCTTTTCAACAGTGAACCACCAATTTGGTATCTCCAGAATTTTCAGCCATTTAAAACACTCGAGGAAGCAGTCCACTCTGGTTAAGAGTCACAGAGGGGTTAGATGTCCCAAAGCATGGATAACTGGATGACCTGATAAAAACAGCAGGTGTTTAGTATCGGCAAGGCCACTGTGACAGAGGCTGGGCTGTAATCTTGACTCTGTCAGGTCTGCGTTTTCCCTCATCATGTTTCCGCTCACACTGATCACTCTTCTTCCACACACTTCCAACTTCTTCAATCCTTCCCACTCTTTGAACCTCCCCTGGAAGGTGTCCCTTAATCGCTCTGTCAGAGGTGACTCTATTAGCTTGCCATACCTCTTAGAATGGCTTTCACATTTTGCCTTGTGTAGGAACATGTCCGCCATAGCACAGCCACAGAGTCAGCCCAAGCGCTAGCTTTGGTCGACAAATGGCACGCTGGACAAAAGGCCACAGTAGACTAGCCAGTGAACCATACCAGAATCCTTCATGTCCTAAAGGCCAAAGTCTAGAGGCTACCCACTCTGACCATAATCACTGGCATATTAATTTCATGCTATAATGTGTCAATTGCTTGGATATATTATTTCATTTTTATTTTCTCAGGCATATTCTAAGACAGAGAATATTATTTCCATTTTATAGGAAAGAAGTCCAGAGAGATCTCAGTTAATACAGCAAGTTCTGGGAATGCTAGAGCATATCTGCAGGCAAATTCTTAGAACATGTTCCTAGCATACATGAGGCCTTGGATTTGAGCCCCAGCACCCCAAAAAGAAAGATTTCAATTAAACAGAAACAGATTCTTTTTAAGTTTAACAGGAGGCTCTTTTCACTGTCCTGAATTATCTTTTTAAAGTACCGACCTCATCAAATTTCAGGACGGTTCCTACCTACCCTGGCTTTCCTAAGGGACATACCTGCCGTTCACCAGCAATCAAACTTTAGGACTGTTCCTACCTACCCTGGCTTTCCTAAGGGACATACCTGCCGTTCACCAGCAATCAACTTTCAGGACTGTTCCTACCTACCCTGGCTTTCCTAAGCGGACATACCTGCTGTTCACCAATCTTTTTTTTTTTTCCTAAGGGACATACCTGCCGTCCACCAGCACCAAAACGGAGCGGTTGTTGACTTGCTTGTCACTTTGGTGTCTTTTCTAAAATCACACAGAAAATGTTCAGGAAATAGACACATGGAAAACAGCATGTACAATTTAAAAGTTTAAAATAGTGCTCACTACAGTTCTTGTTTGTGATCCCCCTTCCATATCCCAACCCCCCCCCCATTAAAACCGGGCTAAGAGGCTAATTTTCAATGGAGGCTTGGAAGGAAGGTATAAAAAGAACTAGGGAACGAAAGAGACACAGTCTTTGTGCTAAAAGTGTGTGTGTGTGTGTGTGTGTGTGTGTGTGTGTGTGTGTGTGTGTGTGCCCTAGAGCCTGGAGCTTGAAAACAGATGACTCGGTCAAGAGCTAAGAGGACAGGATGCAGGCGGACAGCACTGGGGAGTTCTTTCTGTACAAAGAACCTGGGACACACAGAAGCACTTCAGCGGATGTGCCGAGAGAAGGGCCGATATTCAGAGGCAGCGAGAGAACACATACAGCACATGCCCCAGTGACAGGATTCACAAGAACCACCCCCTTCAAGTGGGGCTCTTCCAGGACTGGGAAGGGGCAAGGCGGGCAGAATACTCAGTTTTCCATGCTTCGAGGTTCTCCCAACATTTAATCTAAAGAGACCGAGTTCTGAACCAGAAATGGCTGGGTTGCCTTATGTTGGCAAGTTGAGTTTTCAGTTCTCACTAGAAGGAGACGGTACCAGGGATGTATGTGGTTCTGAGCTAAAATGCGTTTATACAGCACAGTTTGTTTGTCTGGGTTGTGACTGAAATTTAAACCACTACATGTGCTAAGCCTATATTTTACAGAGTTAAAAAGAGTAGGAAATGTCATACTCTTAAACTCTGGTCCATAACGTGTCTTGACAAAATCAGGCCTCTTTGAAGACACTGCAAGGCTGGCTTCCCAAACCCCACCTGCAGGTTCCAGATCCAGGCCGACCCCTTCCAATTAGCACTGGCTGTGGCAGGCCAGTTTCTCTTTCCAAGGCCAGGAAAAGAGTGGGTCTTTGATAACGTCACAGGGCTCCTAGCTGTGCATGCCACACAGAAGTAGCATTTGGAAGGGAAATAAAGAACGCTGGAGAGAAGGGGAATGTGGAGGGAGAGAAGAAAGAAGGGACAGGAAAAGGAAGGAACAGAGGACAGAGGGGAAGGGGAAGGAGTGTGAAGTGGGAGGAGAGTCAGATGAAGAAAGGTGCCTGCAGAGCCAGAGAAGCTAAGGGCTGGGTTACTGAGAAGAGAGGGAAGAAAGTCTGGAGGAAGGGCTAACAGTGGTGGAGCAGGAAAAAAGCCCCTTTCTGGCCAAGCAGGGACCAAGCAGAGTCATGGGCTTGTGGACATGATATAACCTCTGGGATAGATAGGGGAACAAGTATGAGAAACATCTCTCTGTTTAGCATTTCAAGGTAGCTCTGGAAGTCTTCTTGCCCACAGCCCGATTACTAGGTATAGTGTGGGAAGCCCCGGAAGCTACTTCACCACATCATCGATGGCGTCCTTCACGCCGGTTATGGAGAGCACCACGATCAGGGGTATCACGGTAGTGTACCACGCCAGGGAAGAGATCTGAGGAATCAACTTTGAGAAGGAAATAGAGAGGTCTTAGGTCGGGAATCCTAAAGAATAACACACTTCCCCAAATTTCTTGCCCTCACCATCATTTTTACCTCTCTGGGTTTATTATTATAAACCAAAAGGTTATAGTTACTCTTCACTTGTTATAACCTCCCTGCATTGCTAAATTCAAGTAAACATTTCCCAAAAAGGCTGTAAGTTGCCACTTACATGTTGTGAATGTCTCTGCCTAATGGGAAAGAGTCATTTCCTCCCCAATAATGAAAGGTATCGGAAGGTAGAGTGTTTACAGTTTATATGGCAAGGATAGAGAGATGGCTCCATGGTCAAAAGCACTGGATGCTCTTCCAGAGGATCCAGGTTCAATTCCCAGCATCAACCATCTTCAATTCCAATTCTAGGGGTTCTGATGTCCTCTTCTGCATGTACCAGGCATGCATATGGTACAGAAACGTGCATGTAAGCACACATACATAAAACTAAAATGATTTGAAAACACTGGGCATGGGAAGACCATGTATTCTCCCACATTTTCAGGACAAGGGAGGGGGAGACAATCTGTCCCCTTCTCTCAATATGAGGCCACCCTACATAGATCCCTCCCCTGTGCTGGCTCTCTTGTATTCTATAACATTCTTTTCCCTTGGTATGTGTCAACTCCTATCACAGCGGAATAGGATTGTAGTTAGAGCTGGGGTGAAGAATCTGCTTTCTCATGGTCAAGCTGAACTGCGGCTGTACAGTCACACCGAAGGAACTCCCGCCCCATAGGACTCCTTCCTTTTGTCTCCTTCATACAGAGGCTTGCTTCACACGGATAACCCTGACCTCTGCTGTGCTAGGGAACTGGTCACAGGCCCCAGCCATCCATCTGTCAATGTCAAATAAGAGCATATCTTCCAGTCTAGGTACTGATCACATGACCTGACCCCAGAGAAGATAAGAAAACACTGGAAAATGCCTTAGCAGGCCATACCTGTAAGAACAGCAAAATAAGGAAATAAGCATTTGCAAGTCTCTGGAACTGTTCAAACAGGTTCATGGGCAGGAAGTTAAACAAATTGTATTTTGAGGTCTTGATGGTATTGTCCTATAGGTAAAATACAAAAACAATAACAACAAAAAGCAAACATAAGTGGAAGAACCAGGAAGCTAGCTCAAAACTGGTCTGTTTGTTCCCTCAATACTCAGAATATAATTGTTGAACGTAGCTATATATTAAACCTGTGGCAGGAACTATGAATACAGAGGTGAATGAGACAGGGTCACAGTTATGGAGAAAGAGAACTAACATTTGTATAACTGTATTGAAATTCATATCCATCATATAAGGTGAATGTTACCACATCCCTTTTATAGATGAATGAACTACAGATCAGAGACATTAAACAACTGTATAGCGCTTCAAGGTGAGTAAGGCGCGCTGTAGTCACATTTAGGTCTGTATGATATCCAGAGCTAGTTCTCCTCTATCTCACTACTTTGTTTTCTGAACAGAGAAAGGGAAAGTGCCTCCCACTGCCACACTGTACCATGGTTATCATCCAGAACCTCTAACTCAGAAGTCATAAATTAATATCCTGCAGGAACCAAAAAATACATATGGTTATGTAGTCTTCATATACTGAGAGTTATATGTACACATGGTTGTGTGTGTGTGTGTGTGTGTGTGTGTGTGTGTGTGTGTGTGGCTATAGATGCAGGAAACAACATGTAAGACACTCTTTGAAGTGGTGTTATATGCCTGTAATTCTAGCACTTGGGGGGTCTGAGAGAGACGGATTCTGAGTTCAAGGCCGGCCTTCTTTCAGAAGCCAAGCCAAACCAAGGAAGGCAAAGCACTGTTTGTGACTAAGGCTGGAGATTACCCAAAGGGTCGTTTAAAGCTAGATCTGAAGAGGACATCCTATATAACTGAAAAGAGAAAAAGTAGAAAGCTATTATGAAATTAGGACTCTGAAAAATATTAAGATCCAGATAATGTAAAAATATAGAAAAAGGAAAATATGCTCATATTTCCTTATGGACACTCATATTTTCTTTCTTTCTTTCTTCCTTCCTTCTTTCCTTCCTTCCTTTCTTTCTTTTTTCTTTTTGTTTTTTCAAACAGGGTTTCTCTGTAGTTTTGGTGCCTGTCCTGGATCTTGCTCTGTAGACCAGGCTGGCCTTGAACTCACAGAGATCCGCCTGCCTCTGCCTCCCGAGCGCTGGGATTAAAGGCACGTGCCACCACCGCCCGGCCCATATTTCCTTTCTGTATGAAGGCACCAATGAGTATATGAGAAACTAACCTATAAGGGAGCAGATGTGAACAAAGATGGAAGCTGAAGCACGATTTTATAAAATGTTTGCTATGTTATGAATTACTTCATAAATAAATGAGTGAAAAATGAAAAATCAAATAGGAAATCGGGCAAATCATTAGTAGGTAGTTTTAAAAAATACAAAAGGCTAATTAACAAAAAAGATGATTGATTTCACTAAAAAATCAGAAAGTATGGGTAAGAAATGTCGTTTTTTTTTCCTGGAGCTTATGCAGGGACACTTGGCTCAGTCTGGGAGGAAGGGACTGGACCTCCCTGGACTGAGTCTACCAGGTTGATCGCAGTCCTCGGGGGAGGACTTGTCCTGGAGGAGGTGGGAATGGAGGGTAGGCTGGGGGTAAGGGAGGGGGTGGGAGGGGGGAGAGTAGGGGAACCCATGGCTGATATGTAGAACTGAATGGTATTGTAAAATTATATATATATATATATATATATATATATATATATATATATATATATGAGAAAGAAATGTCGTTTTTTTCATCTAAGAGCTGGCTGCAAAAATGTGTCACCATTTTTGTTTTTTTTTTTTAAATGTGTGTCCCTTTAGGCCTAGGCAATTCACTTCCAGAAAGCTCGTAACATTTACACACACAGACGTGCCCACTGATACACATAATGAAGTTCACCTAGTACCATTTACCATAGGAAAATACTGGAGACACTGTGAATGTTCACGCACAGAGGCCGGCTGCACAGGTTAAGGTTCATCAGTAAAATGGGAAACAGCACCTCAATGGAGCAAATGGAGCCGGCGAGCGTGTGCTGTCATGGAAGTCTAGGCGACACAGGAGATCTGTGGGAGCATTTGTACGAAAGCCAGAAGACTTCTTTTCTGGGCGTTACACATAATACAGAATCCCAGACATGTTCTCCCGAGTGAAGGACTGGGTTAATTTTGCCTTCTGGGCTTTCATTGCACCTTGTATGACAGAGGGGCTTAAGCTGGCATTTAGGCTGTCGCTTCTGCATCAATAACAAAGTCTTCCTTCCCCTCAAAAGGAGAATGTTCAGAACACTACCCACCTACCCACTTCTGAAATAGTGGCAGGCAGGAGACTTACCGGATAGTCAAAAAGAGAGTTGAATTCTCTATTGTTGGCCTGCAAAATTCTTTCTTCTGAAAGGAGAAGGAGAGAAATGGTGAGACCCACATCCCTCTCGGTTAGCCTGAGATGTGAAGACTTCCCTAGCTCCTCACACCTTCTTGCTGGGGATATCTGTTTTAAGACTACTCCAGTTTTCATATGATGATTTTGCCAGGTGCTTGTAGTTAGCAGACTCACTCATATGAAAACTGGATGAGTTACAAACTATAATAAATAGTGAATCTGTTAAGATGAATATATATATATATATACATATATACATACACACACACACACACACACACACACACACACACACACACACACAGAGCTGTCCCTCTGTATCTGTGGGGTTTGGTTTCAGGTCTCTATGGATACCTAATTCATGAAATTCTTAGAGAACATAATGTAGTGTTTTCATGTAATCCATGTAACCCTCCTTCAAATTTCACATCTTCTCCAAACTAAACATAATACTCAAATGAATTTAAATGCCATTTAAATACCCATTAAACTATAGTATTTAAGGAATCATGACAAGAAAAAAATTCCTTAAATATTTAGTACAGATGCAATTTTTGTTTCAAATATTTTCAGTCACGGTTGAACCTATGGATTTGGAGCCCATGTATGTGAAGAGTATGTATAGATATAATACATAGCTGTTGCTATCTACCCACTAGAGACTTATGTCCTAAGGAAGCATTTCTTCAGTCTTTAATTCTTCCTTAACTCAACAGCATTTGAATTTTTGGCAGGGGTAAGGAGACCCTCTTTATGTCTTAGTGTTGTCGGATGAAGCAAGTACCCTCCCTGGCCATCTTCAGACTCCTAATCCTAGTGAGAAAAACAAATATCCAAGTGCAGAGATACACGTAAGCATACAGGGTTTGGGGGTGTAAAGAATAGATGAAGCAGGATGCACAAGTATTACTGGAGGGAAAATGTCTGCAATTGTCTATCTGTCTGTCTATCCATCCATCATCTATCTATCTATACTGTGTGTATATGTATGTAGAGGGAAGTTTTTTTTTTTTTTTTTTTTTTTTTTTTTTTCGAGACAGGGTTTCTCTGTTACTTTGCGCTTTCTAGGATCACTTGTAGCCAGGCTGCTCGAATCAAGATCGCTGCTCTGCTCTGAGTGCTGGATTAAAGCGTGCCACACGGGGGAAGTTTTTCTAGACCTTGTAATCAAGTTAATAATGCATCTTTAGATTATTTAAGACTATGCATTCAATCTGCTGTCCTACTGTGTATTCAGCTTAAGTTTAACCTCCTTTAGGAGAACAACGTAAACCTCACCTTGCCTTGGATTTCCAATGCAATCAGCTTTTCAACCTAAGCTAATGTATAACTTTAATCTTAAACTATATATTTTCCATGCCCCTAACCCAGAAGTAAGTGTGTGTGTGTGTGTGTGTGTGTGTGTGTGTGTGTGTGCGCACGCGCGTGTGCACAATCTTACCAAAGATGCCTAAACAAGGCTGGGTATATAGCCAGCTATACAGATTATAGTTTGTTCTAGGGGAGTCATGTATCTATTACATTCATTTTGTGATGACCATAATTATTGATTCCTAGGAGTATTACAAGCTGCATAAAGATAGAGAAGCTGTAGACTCACAGGAATGGGACTGAAATGATGTTTTCTCATACCTTGTTTTGATGGCTAGTGGCTTATTTGCAAGAGCTTCTGCTAACCACTGTAGCCTAGGTTTTCCAAGGTGGTGGAACATGTATGACCCAGATAATGCAGTCACATCCGGGGTTCAGAGCTCCTTCAGTCATGGCCTGAGTTCTTCACGTTAGAACCTTCTTATGGGTTCTAACAGCTACCTGGCTGAGGTAGAACACCAGGCAGTACTGCTAAGATTATCTACTCACTGCATAGGTGATGTCCATAGTTTATTTGGTAGTGGTGTATAAAATCCATCTTTCCCATTATACTTGTCATTTATCCATCCAACCATATCCCACCTACCAGCATAGCCACTCCCTTTATTTTTATTATCATTTTACATTTGATGAAGTTCTAATATTTTTGCTGAATTTCATATTTCTTATTAGATTTTATTTTACTCTTTTTTAACTTAGCAAAAGTTTGACAGGCTTTCTCAAGTACTCCTTTGGGGCCATGTGCATGCCTATAATCCCAACACTTGGCAAGTTGAGACAAGGAGAATATAAGTTTGAGACCAGTATGGGAGACCTATCCCAAACCCTTTCTCCTCCCAAAAGCAAATAAAGATTAATTTAAACTCCTTTAGAACTTGTAAATAATATAAGAAAAAACTAAAAGAACTAAGTGTTCCCTATTGTTAATTCAAATATTACTACTATTTGATTATTCCTACATGAAACAAGAATGACAGGATGTGGTCTATGCATGGGAGATTAGAATTAGAAAAGATTGGAAATCATCTTAGGTAAGAAGAGTCTAGAAAATGTTCTAATGAAGAAGTTCTGCTGTACAAATAAAAGGGGCAAACATAAAACTCAGGGCTGAAATCAATAAACTAGAAACAAAAACAATACAAAGAATCAATGAAACAAAGAATTGGTCTTATGAGAAAATCAGTAAGATTAACAAACCTTTATCCAAATTAACTAAAAGGCAGAGAGAGAATATCAAATAAAAAAATTAGAATGAACATGGGTGTAGTGGGTAGCCATTCCAGCTTGGATCTGGAAGTTCCAACCCCCATTGAGACTCTGGCAACTGTCACACCTATGAGGCGGGGCCAAGGGAGGCGTCTGGAGACCCGAGACCTGGATGGGAGATCTTTCTCTTTGTTCCTGGACCCTAGATGGTGGAGGTTGACTGAGCAGAGCTCCAGAGAACACCGCTGGACTGCAATACACCTTCCCCAGACCCCCACAATCTACCTATTCCTTCATTTGTAAGTCACCCACTAAATAAATCTTCCTTTTAACTACGTGGAGTGGCCTTAATAATTTCACCAATACAGGGGGCATAACAATCAGCACTGAGGAAATCCAGAGTATTATAAAGGCACACTTTAAAAACCTGTACTCCACCACATTGGAAAATATAAAAGAAATGGATAATTTTCTTGATACATACACTTACCAAAGTTAAATCAAGATCAGATAAGCAATTTAAACAGACCTATAAGCCTTAGTGAAATAGAAGTAGTCATTAAAAGTTTCCCAACTGAGGAAGCACAAGGAGCAAGCCAGTAAGCAGCACTCCTCCAAGGTCTTTGCTTCACTTTCTTTGGGTTCACGCTTCTGCTCCTGCCTTGACCTCCCTGTATGATGAACTATGACCCAGACTTGTCAGCCAAACAAACTCTTCCTCCAAGTTGGTTTTCATCAGTGTTTTATCCCAGCAGCTGAGACCAAAGGGAGACATAAACATTGACATAAGTGATGAAGCATCTGCTGTCTAATGGGTGGGGGTGATCTAAAACAGTTATAGCAAGGGAAGTGAGATGGCAATGAGAAGAAGAATGGTCATTTGTGAATTAAATTGCCTCTGGACAGCTGAGGTTCTGTCTCAGCAAGTACTCCAGGTGGCCTCCAAAGAAAGTGAACAAAGACCTCGCAGGAGTGCTGCTCACTGGCTTGCTCCTTGTGCTTCCTCAGCCTGTGTTCTTCTGCATCGCAGGACCGGAGCCTCAGGTGTATCACCACCCAAAATGGGCTGTGCCTTCCCATACCAATCATTAATCAAGAAAGCAAGTGCCCCACAAACATGCCTACAGCTCAATCTAAGAGAGGAATTTCCCAATTGAGATTTCCTCTTTCCAGCTTGTGTCAGGCTGACAAAATCTAATGAATACAGTTTGAATCTAAATAAAACCCAGCCTAGCAAACAGTTCTCTCTTTCCCATAGTTTCCTGATCCTCCCATGCAAAATGCAACCCCTGTTCTTATTCCTGAAACCATTAATATATTGTGCCTATATTTTCATCATTTCCCTGTCACACTGACTCTTAACACCTGTAAGAATCATATTCCCTTTATTATTAACATACAAGCCTGCAAAGGATTTCACAGTTTTCTAATAGCGTCTAAATGAGTCTTTGCACTGTTCTGCCTGCTTTCCCATAATGCATCACTTTCCCCTTACATGTCAAGTTGAAAGCTCTGGTTCTAGTCTTAGACAAGTTTAAGATTCCAATTCTACCTCCAACTAGTTGTATAATTTCATACTGTGTATCTCTGGGTATGTTGCCTTATGAGTGTAATAAAAAAGTAATAAAATCTAAAAAAAAAAAAAAAAAAAAAAACCCAACTGAAAAAAGCCTGGGGTCAAATGGGCTTAGTGCAGAATTCTACTGAACTTTCAAAGAAGAGTTGAGGTCAATCTATATTCCCCAATTATTCCACAAAATAGAAACAGAAGTAACATTGCCCAATTCATTATTATGATGCCATAGTTACCCTGATACCCAAACCACATAGAGACCCAACAGAGAGAATTGCAGACCAAAATGCCCTCGTGAACATACATGCAAAAATGCTTACAAACTGAATCCAAGAACACATCAAAAAGATCATCCACCATGATCAAGTAGGCTTCATCCCAGAGATGCAGGGATGGTCCAACATAGGTAAATCGATAAATGTAATCCACCATATAAACAAACTGAAAGACAAAAACCATATAATTGTCTCATTAGATATAGAAAACATCTTTGACAAAATCCAATACCCCTTCATAATAAAAATCCTGGAGAGATTAGGGATACCAGGGACACACCTCGACATAATAAAGGCAGCACACAACAAACCCAGAGACTGCTTAAAAACAATGGGGAGAAACTCAAAGTGATTCCACTAAAATCAGGAACAAGACAAGGCTGTCCATTCTCTCCATACCTATTCAATATAGTACTTGAGTCTTAGCTAGAGCAATAAGACAACTAAAAGAGATCAAGGGGATACAAATTGGAAAGGAAGAAGCCAAAGTATCTTTATTTGCAGATAATATGGTAATATAAATAAGTGACCCTAAAATTTTCACTGGAAAACTCCTACAGTTGATAAACCCTATCAGCAAAGCAGATGGATACAAAATTAATTCATAAAATAAATATACACAATGACAAATGGACTGAGAAAGAAATCAGGGAAACAATACCTTTCACAACAGCCTCAAATAATACAAAATATTTTGGAGGTAACTGTAACCAAGCAAGTGAAAGACTTGTATGATAAAAACTTCAAGTCATTGAAGAAAGAAATTGAAGAAGATATCAGAAGATGGAAAGATCTCCCATGCTCATGGATAGATAGGATTAATATAGTAAAAATGGCCATCCTACCAAAAGCAATCTACAGATTCAAAGCAATCCCCATCAAAATCCAACACAAGTCTTCACAGATCTTGAAAGGACAATTTTCAGCTTCATATGGAAACATAAAAAAACCAGGATAGCTAAAACAATCTTAAGTAATAATAATAACAATAGACTGTTGGAAGTATCACAATCTCTGGCCTCGAATTTTATTACAGAGCTATAGCAATAAAAACAGCATGGTATTGGCACACACAAAAAAAAAAAAAAAAAACAAAAAAAAAAAAAAAAAAAAAAAAAAAAAAAAAAAACAGACATAAATCTACACACCTATGAACACTAATCGTAAAATCAGCACCTCAACAAATGTGCTGTCAAACTAGCTGCACGTGAAGAATCCAATAGATTTATCTGGTATAATAGTCAGCTACCTTCAACTCAAATGGTGCTGATCAAAAACCAGATACATGGCTGGCATGTGGAAGAATCCAAGTAGATTCATACTTGTCGCTCTTATACATATCTGTGCAGTTATGCTACACAAAACTCAACTCCAAATGGACAAAGACCTCAACATAAAAAAAAAAAAACCAGATACACTGAACCTGAAAGAAGAGAAAGTGGGGAATAGTCTTGAACGCACTGCCACAGGAAAAGACTTTTAGAAAAGAACGTGGATAGTATAGGCACTAAGATCAATTAATAAGTGGGACCTCATGAAACTGAGACGCTTTGGCATGGCAAAGGGTACCATCATTTGGATAGAATGGGAAAATACTTTTACCAACTACACATGTGACAGAGAACTAATATCTAAATTTTTGATTTAAAAAACTCAAAAATTAGATATCAAGAAAACAATAACCTAATTTAAAAATGGAGTACAGATCTAAACAGTGAATTCTCAAAAGAGGAAACTCAAATGGCTAAGAAGCATTTGAAGAGATGTTCAACAACCTTAGCCACTAGGACAATAGACCTTGCCTTGGAGGTGGTGGGAATGGGGGGTGGGTTGCGGGGCAGGAGGAGGGAGGACAGAGGAATCTGTGGTTGGTATGTAAAATGAATAGAAAATCTCTTAATAAAAAAATTATTTTAAAAAAAAAAAACTACTTTGAGATTCATCTTACACCCATCAAAATGGCTAAGATCAATAATATAAGTGACAACTCATGCTGGTGAGGATACGGAGTAAAGGAACACCATTCATTGCTGGTGAGAGTGCAAACCTGTACTGCCACTATGGAAATCAGTGTGGTGGTTCCTCGGGAATACGCAAATTGATATACCCCAAGATCTAGCTATACCACTCGAGCTTATACCCTACATGCTCCATCCTACCACAGAGACACTTGCTCAACTATGTTCATTATGACTTTATTCATAATAGCCAGAAATTAGAAACAAGCTAGATGTCCCTCAGCAGAAGAATGGATAAAGAAACTGTGGCACATTTACACAATGGAGTTATTACTCAGCCATTAAAATGATATTATAAAATTTGCAGATAAATAGATGGAACTAGGAAAAAGCATCCCAAGTGAGGTATCGCAGACTCAGAAAGCAAATTGTGGTATGTATCTGATAATGTGTGAATATTAGCTGTTAAGTCAATGAAAAAACTATAATCCCTAGAACCACAGAGGTTATGTATAGAGTAAAGGACTAGGGGGGACAGACAGATCTCATTAGGAAAGGGAAATAGAATAGATGGTTATGGATGAATTAGAGAAGGGCTGGAATCAGAGGACCAAATGGGGAGGAAAAGGAGAGAGGAAGATGAAGGAGAGAATAAGGGGAGAGAGACCTAAAATTAAGGTTTATTTGAAGAGTAGTATGGAAACCTAATATATTAGAAACATTCCAATATATATGTATGTATGTGTGTATATATGTATATACATATATATGTATATATGTATATGAAAGTGATCTAAATGAAGTTGCCAAATAAGGGGAAGACAGAGTCCCAAATGCTCATCTCTTGTCACCAAATGAAGTTTCCAGTACCAAGATTGGGTTACAGCTAATTGAGTTGGTGGCCAAAGGGGTCCCATAGGACTCCCCAAACAACCCACGATGTTGCAAAGACTATATATAGGTTCCTCTTCACAAACTTACGGCAAGCCCCCCATTGCTGAAGACAACATCGACACAACTCATTGAACATGAAGAAGTCAGGCAGGTGCCTACCTAGAGCCGTCACCCCTATGTTCTAGAGTCTTTGGTACAGGAAGATACTCTGCACTCTACCAAACTGTGTTTGAATGTAATTGGCCCCCATAAGCTCATAGGGAGTAGCACTATTAGAAGGTGTGGCTTTGTTGGAGTAGATGTGGCCTTGTTGGAGTAAGTGTGCCACTTTGGGGGTGGACTTTGATGTCTCATATATGCTCAAGATATCACCCAGTGAGACATACCACTTCCTGTTGCCTGTAAGATGTAGGACTCTCAGCTCCTTCTCCAGCACCATGTCTGCTTGCATGCCACCATGCTCCCTGCCATGACAACAATGGACTGAACCTCTGAACTAAAAGCCGGTACCTTAACTAAATATTTTCCTTTATAAGAGTTGCTGTGGTCATGGTGTCTCTTCACAGCAGTAGAAACCCTAACTAAGACACAAATACAAACACCAAGTCTGCCATAAACCTTCGATCTACAATGGTGTCCTGCCTACAAAATATGCTAGGACAGTGGTGGCACAAAGCTGGTGAGAGTCACCAATCAATGTCTGGTCTGACGCAAGGCCTGCTCCACGAGATGGAATCCATACGCAACACTGCTTGGGTGGCCAAGAGTCAGAGACTAGACAGCCAGGGACCTAAGGCAAAACCAAATATCACTGCTGGTCTAAAGCAAACAAACAGCAACAAAGTGACTCCTCATGACATTCTCTATACTCGCAGATCAGTGCCTTGTTCAGCCATCATCAGAGAAGCTTCTTCCTGCAGCAGATGGGAACAAATACAGAGTCCTGCAGCCAGGCATTATGTAGAGAGTGAGAGACTGTTGAACATTCAGCCCTAAAGGAAATGTCTCCATCAAATCCCTCCCCTCAAGGCTATGGGAACCCATGGAAGAGGAAGCAGAAAGAATGTGAGTGGTACACCGGGAAAACAGGGCCCTCTGAATCAACAAGATCAAAGCTCACATGAACTCCGAGACTGAGGCAGCAAGCATAGGGCCTGCATGGGCCTTTATATAATACGATTGTTTCCAGTTTAGTGTGTTTTTTTTTTTTTTATGGGATTCCTGAGTGTGTGAGTGAGTGGGGCTCTGATTCTTGGGCCTTCTCTTGGGTTCCTTTCCTTCTGTTTGTCTTGTACAACTCTGATGTGATAGTTTTTGTTTTACCTTATTACATTTTATTTTTATGTACTTTATTATTATCCCTTAGAAGCCTGTTCATTTTCTTTTTCTTTCTTCCTTTTTTTCTTTTAATTTTATAATTAATTTAATTTTACATATCAGCCATGGATTCCCCTTGTCCTCCCTCCTCCGCCCCTACACCCCCACCCCACCCCACCCCGCCCTCCCCCAATCCACCCTCCATTCCCACCTCCTCAAAGGCAAGGACTCCCCTGGGGCCCTGGGGATTCAGCTCAGCCTGGTAGATTCAGGTGTTTTTTGTTTTTGTTTTTGTTTTGTTTTTTTTTGTTTTTTTTGTTTTGTTTTTCAAGACAGGGTTTCTCTGTGTAGCTTTGGAGCCTGTCCTGGAACTCACTCTGTAGCTGAGGCTGGCCTTGAACTCACAGAGACCCTCCTGCCTCTGCCTCCCAAGTGCTGAGATTAAAGGCGTGTGCCACCACTGCCCAGCTATTTGTTTTCTAATGAGAAACAGAAAGGGAGCAGATGTGGATGGGAGGGGAGGAGGGGAGGAACTTGGAGGAATAGAGAGAAGGGAAACTGTAATCAGGATATGTTATGTGAGAAAAACAATCTACTTTCAATAAAAGGGAAAAAGAACTAATAAATAATTAAAACTTAAAAACAGAAACAATCATGGGGGTTTCTTAAACTTGGGGAAAGGGACAAACATCTAGCTCTGGTTTGTGGTGAATGTGGAAAATATTTTCCATTGCAGCCCATCAGTGATGACATGGCTTCACAAGACTTGTGCTAAAAGCTGTGAAATAATGGGACTAGAAGGCCATGTGGTGTTCCAGTAGCACTGAGAACTTTAAAACACATCAGGTTTCCAAAGTAGTTAAGAATATGGACAAATGGATCAGGCTGCAAGGGTTCAAATCCTAATCCTCCACTCACCAGCTGTGGAGCCTTGAAGAAGTCATTTAACCTCTTTGAGACTCATTTTCTTCATCTGTAAAATGGAAATGGTAGGAATACCTACTCATAAAGTTACTGTGAGGTTGATGAGCTAAGGCATGTAATGCACTTGAAAATAGCTCTTGGCTCACAAAATACGCTCAGAAAATAGCAGCAATTACAGCTGGAGCTTTGACTGGGCTGTGAGTGACTTAGGACAAGTCATTTTTCCATCTCTGGGAGCTTCAGCTCCTTTTCATGTAAGATGAGACAGCCCAGCCTGGTGAGAGGCTGCTGCAGGACATAGAGAGAATTCAAGACTGGCCTGGGATATACAGGGAGGCTCCCTCGAAAAAACAAAACCCAAAACCACACAAAAAGTGGGGTAGCTAAAACCTACCTTATATGCCAATGTGAAGGTTAAATGTGAGGGTGTGTCTGAGGTCTGTTTCCAGACTGATCAAAGTATACTTTAATGTTATGTTTGTTCGTGATCTTATGATAAAGCATATTTCATGAACACTGATATAGTTGTCCATACCTAGAGCAGATTTTATTTAGTTTTAAAACTATATGTGTGCGCGTTTGTGTGTGTGTGTGTGTGTGTGTGTGTGTGTGTGTGTGTGTGTGTGTGTGTGCAGGTGCCCACAGAATCAAGAAGAGGGTGTCAGATTCCTACAGCTGGAGTAGAGGCAGTTGTGAACCACCCAGCACGGGGGATGGGAACTGAACTGGGGTCCTCTACAAGAATGGTATACAGCCATAACCACTGAGATATTTCTCCACTCTCTAAAGCAGGTTAAAAAACTGGGGGCTATAGAGACGGCTCAGCGGTTAGGAGCTCTTGCTGCTCCTGCAGAGGACCTGAGTTCAGTTCTGAGCACCCACAGGGCTGCTTACAGCTGTTAGCAGCTCTAGTTCCAGGGGATCCAGTGCCTTCCTCTGGCCTTTATGGACTCCAGGTGTGCACGTGGTACACAGACATGGCAAAACACTCATACCCATAAAATAGAAATAAATCTTAAAACCTCTGTGTGCACTGTGTCTGTGCACATGCGTGTGTTCTATGTATGAGTTGATGCACACCTGTCAGCACCTGCCTGTGTGCCAACCTCCCACTTCATCTGAGAAGGACCTTTTGTTAATTGCCCCACCCCACGCCCCAGGTCAGACTGGTTGGCCCCGAGCTTCAGGGGTTTCTTGTCTCTGCCTCCTCCAGATATGACAGGAGAGCTCTGAACTCGGGCCCTCATACTTGAACCGCTGGTTTTTCACCTCCTGAGCCCCTAAAGTAGGTTCTGAATCCTCAGTGACCTAAGGGGGCTGGGCTAGCCATGTCTAGGGAGAGGACTTCTCACTCACTCTGCAGGAAAGTAGAGGCAATAATAGAAGTGTCTGTTTAAGGATACACTCGGTTTGCATTCAAATGTCAAGGATGAAAAAAAAAAGTCCAGTTTTTATATAATACTGATGTAATCCAATCTCAAATTTTAGGGGTTAAGGGTACAGAAGATTAGAAATTAATCCAGACAAGGTGGTCCTAGTCTCATGTCTGTTGCTGTGATAAAACATTGACCAAAAGCAACTCCGAGGAGGAGAGTGTTTATTTGGCTCCTGTTCCCAGGTCATGGCCCATCACTGAGGGAGGTCAGGGTAAAAACTCAAGCAGAAACTTGAAGCCAGGTGTGCTTGCCTTTCCACACAGTGTTACCCTGACTACGGAACTCGCTCACAGCAAAGGGAGTTAAACAGGAGCCGTGAGGGATGGTGCTTGCTGGCCGGCTCACAGACCCAGCTAGCTTCCTTATATCGCCAGGGCCACAGTGGGCTGGGCCCGGTCACACCGGTTAACACCCAGTCCCTCACAAGCGTGCCCACAGGCCAATCTGGACAATGCTTCAGTCGAGATTACCTTCTCAGATGATACTAGGCTGGGCAAACAGAGAGTAGAAAACTGACCAGGATAAAGGTGGGATCTAATATTGAAAAATGGGTTTGGAGAGATGGAGCTTGAAAAACATGGTATGCTGGAAAGTGAGTAATGAAGAGGAAAAATGATCCAGAAAAGAGGAAAACGTGGTTGTCTGGTTACGCATCTGGCTCAGGAAATTATGAGTGAATATTTGCTTGCTCAAAATGGGAAATGAATACAAATGATATTTTCTAGGTAAAAATGAAGTGATGGTCAAGAGTGCAAGTCTCTGGCTAGATTAATCAAATCTTCCTCTCCTTCTAGCTCTCTACATTCAGCCCAGGTACTAGGAAGGGAAACTGAGGAAAGGGCTTCTAGATGCAATGCTACATAAGTAGGAGAGGTGATTTCAACTGTTACTTACACAGTCCCTGTAATGGAAATGTCCTTTTCTCTCTTGTCTAAATATAAGCTGCTAGGGGAAGGGTATCTCTTTGTATTAGGAATACTGGAATTTCTTCGATTTCAAATAATTATGATTTATGGTAGTCAAATCACAATATAAAAACAGGATCGTTAGGAGCTGTTTTAGTTAGCAGCTGTGTGACTTATAGTCTTGGGCACACGAGAACATTTATCATCTCTTCAAACTGAGACATATGGAGCGCAGCCACCAGATGACGTTCTGCATATGTAACAACGGCAGTAGCCAAGCGGCAGAGCAGAGCCATCGGAAGAAGACCCGGATCTATGGCTCTAAAGAAGATGCAGTACATGAATTTGCTCTTTCATTACAATTTCATTCCATTCCATAGCAGTTGTGTGTCCAGTGGGCTACAGCCACTCACCGATCAGACCGAAAACAGCCTTTCTTCACTAAACAGGTCCTTAAAATAAAGAAAATAGGATCCAGAGTCTCATTGTGTAGCTCATGCTGGCCTCAAACATGAGATCCTCCTGCCTCGGCCGTTCAAGTGCTTTCATGGTGCTGTGCCACCAAGGCCAGCCGAGATCCACTTTTCTTTTAGGTTGCATATATACCAATGATATCATGTAGTATTTAATTTTCTTTGCATGGCTTATTTCAGTTACATAATGTTCTTCAGGATCATACATGTTGTCATAAATTATAAGATTTCCTTTTTTTTTTTTTAAATAGTTGAACAGTATTCTGGTTACTAAGTCTGAGGCAGCAATGGGGAAAGTTTTGGGAGGTGACAATTAAAGGGTACACATTTTCAGATACAAGGAATAAGTTCAAGAGAGCCACTGCTCAAATATGATAGCTGTAGTTGATAATACATTGCATCCTTAAAAAATGTTGAGAGTAGATTTTTAGTGCTCTCACAAAACAAACAAACAAACATGACTATGCAAGGTAATGCAGGTTAATTAGCATGACTTACTCATTCCAAAATGCACGTATGTATTTTAGAGTATCATGTACACATTAAATGTGCACAATTTCATACTCCTCCTTTAAAATGTGAAGAATATAGTATTTGTTGCTATTTAGTTTTTGTTTATTTTTTTAGGCAGGGTGTCACTAGTCCAGACTGGCCTACAACGGGCCATCCCCCTGCTCCAGCATCATTGGGGATGGAACTGCAGGCCTGAACCACCGTGCTTGGGTACTTCCTTTTTTCTTTTCTTTAAATTTTAGCATCCCCCTGCTTAGTTCAGCTCGAATGCCCTTGATTTAATGAAGATTTGTTTAATGAACAAACACACACATGAAAATATGCTGACAAACATGTTCTGTCAAACTGAGGTCAGATTTCTGTGCAGACTCTGAAGCAGAGGGTGATGACCTTCTCCCTGTGGGAGACTCTACATGGCCACAGAGCAGCTGGGCTGAGAGGACCCTCCGCTAACACTGGAGCTTTGCTGACCTTGGGAAGCTAAAGTCAGTAAGCAGGTGGATGTCCCAGCCTGACTGAAGAGGGTGTGCAGCTCTGCCCAGAAGAGCCTGCAGAGGGCGCTCACTGAAGTCTTGAGTAGTTTGCGGTGCCACCCCTGAGTCTCACAGTCCTCCTGGGTCTCTGTCCCCACATCCTCAGAGCTTCACTGGTTCTTCTCTGCGGGCTCAGTGAAAGACCCGTTAAAGGACTCCGTCCTGCTGGGAGCATGGTGGAGCAAGAGGCCCTAGGTTCAATTCCCAGAACAAGTAAAAATTAAAAATAAAAAATATAAGAAAATCAAAATGTCATAAGAGAAAAAAAATCCTATTTTATTAAGCATAGTCCCATAGAAACCTGGTTTAGAGTCCAGCATGGTGGCACACCTGCTCTCCCAACGCTTTGGAGGCTGAGGCACAAAGCTCGGGAATTAAAGCCAGCCCGGGCAATATAACGAAAGTCTGTCTCAAAAAACAAATCAATAAACAAACACAAACAAATCAACTGGTCTGGTGAGCATAATTCAGGACTTGCTAGAAACAGAGACCTACCCTCAAGTCCTGTGTCTCTTCCCTCTCCTCTCTGAGGCAGAAGTGGACAGACATTATTCATAATGACTCCCACAGAAGACAAGAAAGACACTTTGCTCACCGTCCCTGCTTCATTTGGAACATAGGACCAGTGACATCTCATCAATGTGGTAAAGATAAAATCAGTCCCACTAGACTAAACTGCTGGACATTCTTTTCATGGCTGTCCAGCCACAAAAATCTTCCCTGGAAATTTCTAATAAAGGCTACCCTTAGAAACAAAATACCTAGATTATGCCAACAAAGTGATTTCATCGTTAACAGAGTTAAAACTTAATCCCTTCTGTGTAGGGCTGCCAGATTTACCAATTAAAAATCAAAGATTACAAATAATCCTACAACCTACATGGGTACATTTAACACTAAAAGTCTTGCATTGTTTATCTGAAACTCAAACTTACTCTGGAACTTTTCCAGCTACTGAGGTCAAGAAATTCCTAATGTCACTGTAGTTATCTGAAAGGATTTCCCTCTTTCTTTGCATTTTAATAGAATCCTCTGCTTTTTACCTAAGCACAACTGTGATGAAAGCGGCCTTCCCTCATCAAGTAGACCTCTTTATGACTTCCTAGAAAAATATTCCAAGACACCAGAACTCACATCTTTTTAAATTCCAAAGAAAAAGAAACAGTAATATGAGGAAAAGCAGAATCAAGTCTCAAAGAAACAATTACTTTAGTATGATCAGATCTATTTCTAAGGGGACCGATAAAGAAACAAAATTTCAGACATGAGCTCTAGCAACTTCAGATGACTGGGTAACACTTCTACAGTACAAAATACACAACTCAGTAGCTTTAATGTTCTCACAGAGCTATGTAACCTAAATGTCCATTCTCTCTGTGTGTTTATTTAAATGCTCCACTGGATTGGATTCTAATTCTAAGGCTCTGTTCAACTCTTTTAAAATTTTCATTTTGTGTGTACAGGTGTCTGCCTACATGTATGTCTGTGCACCACGTGCACGGTGCCCATGGAGGTCAGAGACAGTCCTCGATCCCCTGGGACTGGAGTTACAGGTGGCTGTGAGGTGCTCTGTGGATGTTGGGAATCAAACCCGGGTCCTCTGAAGAGCAACAGATGCTCTTACCCTCTGAGGCGTCTCCAGACCTCTGAGGAACTTCGTCCACATGTCATACTATCATGTCTTCTCCTTCCACATAACTTCCTTTCTCTCCCCTTTCTGCTCCTTTCTTATTTTATGTCCCTTTCAACTTATTTCCCTGTTTTTGGTTTTTTAAAAAATTACTCAAAGTAATATGAAATACATCTTCCACTGTAGAAGATTCTAAAATAATATTAGATGGAAAAGATATAAAGTTTCCTTCCTGTGTCCTCCACTCCTCCTCACTAAAAACAACTGTGACCTGTGAAGATCTATGACAGCTGAAATTATGTAGTCACATAAAAATTGGTATACAAATATGTAGCATAACAGTTATTTCTGATGGCCAAAAAGTACAAGATATAAAATGCCTCTAAACTGACCAAGAGATAAACTGTGGTGCAGATCTGCAATGGAGTATCACCTGACCACAGAAGCATAAAGGCTGTTACATGCCGCAGCATAGACGATCAACTGGGAGAAGCCAGTGACAAGAGTACCCACACTATGACCCCATTTGTCCCCGTGTCTGTGACACTGCGTACTAAACCCAGGGCCATGCACGTCCTTGCCAAACGCTTTTTCCCTGAGGACAGAAAATGAAGACATTTGTGCAAAAGGAAAAGGGCAAACAGCAGAGCTAGGATTTAGGCTGGAGAGAAGGTACAGTGTGGCCTTTAATCAGCAAATTCATGTCATTCGCAAAAGGAATACTAACTCTTGAAGGACATTCTGCTTTGCTTTTTCAAAGTTTCGTGTCAGAAGTTTTTATTTTACTTTTGACAGGTCAGGCAGCTCCATCCTGAAGGACAGCTACCATGCCCACTCCTGTGCCATCACCACCCTGCTCCACACCAGGACTCGGTGATGAGACACTGGAGCCCTCCCTAGCACCAGCCAGGTCCCTCTGTTTTGTTCACAGAGAGACTGCCGAGGGTATTAATTGGATCAGCAATTTTTTTTTTTACACTGTCCTTCTCTTTTTAGCAAAAAGAAGTTATAAACATGGGAAGAGGGAAAGAAATTCAAGCTTTCCTGGTGAGTTTCCAAATACTGGGAAATTATAAAAATGAAAACTTTCAACTACTTAAATTAGAATTCTCAAATAGCAAAACTGGGGACATGTGCTTAGAGGCATGATGTATTTTCTTCTGCAAAACGTATTTCCTTCCTTGGTCATTTTCTTAGTGGGCTGCTATGCTGGTTGAGTCTGTCATATACATTCATGTGCATGCACATATGTGAAAGCACACACACACACACACACACACACACACACACACACACACGCACATGTGAAAGTACGCACGCATGTTTCTGAGGCAGCATTAAGGATGTGCAGACTTAGTTCCGTTTTCTGAGTTCACCTACCGAGTTCATTTTGTCCATCTTCATTCTCCTTCTCCGACAGAGACATTGCAGAATAGTACCAACTACAACTCCATGGGCTCTCTGCAAGGAAAATGGAGAGGCTGCAGTGAGGATTTTCCATGCTGACACTACTATCTCATCCTGACACAAGTTTAAGAAACTTGGAACTCCATTTCTGAACATCCCCCCCCAAATCTACTTCTTACACATATGACTAGGTCAAGACTAGAAAACTTAGGTGAAAATACATATAAAGTTAGTTGTAAAACCACAGGAAATAGAATGTTGAGCATTTTGACAAATTAGTGAGTGCAAGCTTCCTATAAGTGTCCAAATTTTTAATTTCCAAAATTTTATTTATTATGTGTCTGTGTATATGTGTGCACATGTGTGCACACATATGTGTGTGTGCCATGGTATGTATGTGCAAGTCAGAGGACAACTACAAGAGTCAGTTCTCTCCTTCCACCATGTGGTCCCAGGGATGGAACTCAGGCTGCCAGGACTGAGAGCAAGTTCCCTAACCTCCTGCTCCATCTTGCCAGACCCAAGTATCAAGATTTTTAAAAAGAAAATTAAATGTTGTGCAAGTCAAAACTCTTGTGAAATACAGATTTTGTTTGTTTGTTTGGTTTTGGTTTGGTTTGGTTTTGGTTTTTCAAGACAGAGTTTGTCTGTCTGTATCCCTGGAACTCACTCTGTCAACCATGCTGGCCTCGAACTCACAGAGATCTGCCTGCCTCTGCCTCCTGGGTGCTAGGATTAAAGGTGTGCGCCACCACTACCACCCCCACCTCCCCTAGCAGACTACAGGTTTTTTAGTCCAACCTCTAGAGTAAAGTTCTTAGCTCTGGCAGTGGAGTCTGTTTAATAATGGCAATTCTGAGACACGGTTCTCTAGGTACCGAGTCCACTCCCTGACTGTTCCACCTCCTGTATAGGTTATGTTTCCATGGGTCTATTAGTCATGGTCTATGATAAGACACCATGACCAAGGCAAATGATTAAAGGATTTACTTGGGGCTTATGGTTTCCAGGGATTAGCATCCGTCATAACAATCATGAAAGGGAGCATACAGCATGCATGCTGCTGGAGTAGCTGAGAGCTTACGTCTTAGTCTGCAAGCAAGAGGCAGGGCAGAGAGAGACATACTGGAACGGCATGAGTCCTTTGAAACCTCAATGCCCACCCCCAGTGACACACTCTTCCAACAAGACCACACCTCCTAACCCTTACTAAGTAGTTACACCAACTGGGAACCAAGCATTCGAACATGTAAGCCTATGGGGCCTTCTCAGTCAGGATGCCACACCTCCATGGTAGCCTTCCTGAAATGGAGAATACAGAATGGGATGGTCTGGGCCTGTGAGACGGCTCAGCAGGTAAAGGTTCTGCCTGTGAAGTTTGAAAGACCTGAAAGAACCAGCTCCTGAACATCGTTCTATGACTTCTACACACACACACACACACACACACACACACACACACACACACACACACACACACACACACACACACACACACACACACACACACAGAGAGAGAGAGAGAGAGAGAGAGAGAGAGAAAGAGAGAGACAGAGAGAGAATTAATAAGTAAATGTATTAAAAGGGGTGAGGCTAGATGTTCAGCAGTTAAAAGCTTGCACTCTGGCACAGGACTGGAGTTTGGTTCCTAGCACCCATATCCGGTGATTCTATTTATATAGATAAATACCACCCATATGGTGGGATTCTATTTGTACTGAAATGTGATTTTAATTGTATGTTAATAAATAAAGTTGCCCGGGGGTCAGAAATATTAGAGCCATAGCAAGAGCTTGGCGGCGGCGGCGGCGGCGGTGCACGCCTTTAATCCCAGCACTTGGTAGACAGAGCTAGGTAGATCTCTGTGTGTTCAGGGATACAGCCAGCATTGGAGACACACGCCTTTAAGACCTGGAGGGCGGTACTTACAGGAAGTGATGAGGCAGTCATGTGTTTGGGTTTACAACCAATGAGAAGGCAGAACAGAAAGACATATTAAAGACAAACACACAGGAAGTAGGTCTTTTTCAGAGAGGTAGGAGCACCGCAGGAGGAAGGGTAAGGTTTTAGCTCTGAGCTCTGACCTCTTGGCTTTCTTCTTTACATTGGTTCTGTGTTTCTTATTTAATAAGACAGTTGGTTACATCTACATTCACAATTGCCTACAACTACAGCTCCAGGGATACAATCCCTTCTTCTGGCTCTGCAGGCACCCCACACACAGGCACACACACGTACGATACAGACATACACATAACTAAAATTATGTATGTAAATAATGGACGGTCTGAGTCTGGAAGCTGTCTAGCCCCTCTAACTGCAGGGCCATGTGCGGCTGTGACAATGTGGCAGCTTTGGCCTCACCGCAGCACAGGGTGGGTGGACGGTAAAGAGGTCATGAAGCCTGCAGAGGCCCAAGTCCTGACCGTCCAGCTGGAACCAGGCACTCACCCAATCCGAGTGCACATCATATTACATTGAGGCTAACGGGAAAGGTAGTGAAGCTGTTAAATTTAGAAGAAAAGAGGGAGAATGTGAGGGGGAGAAGGAAGACAGGATTCTGGGGGAAATGGGAAGAGATGAAACAAAATGTGGATTAGAAGCTAGAAATTGGGGTTTTATTGTATAGTCTGATAGTAATTAATGACTGCTGGTAACCATTTCCTGCCTAATTTTTTGTATGTGAATGGTTTTTAAAAATCGGGAAATAAATTTGATAGATGCAGAACAGAGAAAGCAATTCAGAAATAACTTTGTCAGAGATGCTTGGTGATAATTAAAAACAAAATACATTACTGGTCTCCATTATGAGGCTGAGTTCGAACTGTAAGCAATGGAATTGCATGCCATATTGCTTTGCACAAAATATTTATTCAACCAATAACAACATTTGAAAATTTTAATTTACATGTACCATATTAGGAAAAATTACATCTGAAAATATTGTGTTAGGGAGAAAATGAAACTGGAACATAGCTATTGTTGGTAGTATTAGAAACTGAACAATCATGCTAGGTCTGACGGCACAGGCCTGTAGGTACAGCTACTTAGGAGTCTAACTAAAGCAAGAGGATTAGAAGTTCAAGGCCAGCCCAAGTGACCTACAGAGTGGGCTCAAAGTCAATCTGAGCAACTTAGTGGGTCCCTGTCTCAAAATAAGAAAGTAAAAAGGGGACCAAGGGCAGAGATCAGTGGTGGAGCACTTGCCTGGTGTGTGGCTTTTCTGTTGCTGTAATAAAAACAGCCCAAGGAGGAAGTCCACTTGGCTCACAGTACCAGCACACAGCACACCACGGGTGTCACGGTGGCAGGAACTGGAGACACTGGCATTGCAGCTACAGTCGGAAAGCAGAGGATGCCGCCATGTTTAGCTTGCTTCTCCTTGTTACTCAGTCCAGGGCCTGAGCCTGGGGAATAGTGCCCTTGACACTGAAGCTAGGTCTTACTGCCTCGTTAACCTAACCTGGATAATCCCTCACAGGGATATCCAGACAATACTCTAGACCCTAGTAAACTGACAAAATTAACCATCACCCCTTTGTGCGTGACGTTCTAGACTCAATTTCCAAATTCAAAACAACAACAACAACAAAAATTTGACAACCACTCTGGAAAAATAATTCAGCCTATTTTAAAAAGCAGATGAACCAGTTACCTATAACTCAGCAAGTCCATTTCTAGTCATACACTCTAGCAAAACTCTTACGTCACTTTTAACAATGGATGAAATAACTGCTCCTAACAGCAAAACTGGAAGCCATCAGATGACTTTAAAGAGTAGAATCAAGAAATAACTTATGGCCAAGTATGTGGTGTGTAATTTATCCCAGCACTCAGAAGACAGGCAGGCAGATCTCTGAGTTTGAGAGTTCCAGGCCAGCCAGGGCTATACTACAGTGGGACTTTATATTAGTTATTTTCCTACAGCTGTGATGAACACTGTGACCAAGGCAATTAACAGAAGGAGAGGTTTATTTGGGCTTTGGGTTCCAGAGGGATGAGAGCCCATCACCACCACTACAGGGAAGTGTGTCAATAGGCAGGCATGGCAGCTGGAACAGGAAGCTGACGGCTTTCATCTTGAACCACAAGTAGGAAGACGAAAGCAAACTGTGAATGATACAAGTCTTTAAATTCTCAAAACCCACCTCCATTGACACACTTCTCCCATCAAGGCCATGCCGCCTAAACCTACACTGTGGTGGTATTGTGTTCCCCAAAATATTGTGCACCCTAATAAAGTTATCTGGGGGTCAGAGAACAGGACAGCCACTAGACAGACATGGAGGCCAGAAAATGGTGGCACACGCCTTTAATCCTATCACTCGGGAGGCAGAGATCCATCCCGATCTCTGTGAGTTTAAAGCCATACTGGAAACAGCCAGGCATGGTGACTCACGCCTTTAATCCCAGGAAGTGATGGCAGGAAGCAGAAAGGTATATAAGGTGTGAAAACCAGGAACTAGAGGTGGTTAAGCTTTCAGGCTTTGGAGCAGCAGTTCACCTGAGATCCATTTGGATGTGGACTCAGAGGCTTCCAGTCTGAGGAAACAGGATCAGCTGAGGAATTGGCGAGGTGAGGTGGCTGTGGCTTGTTCTGCTTCTCTGATCTTACAGCGTTTACCCCAACAACTGGCCTCAGGTTTGATTTTATTAATAAAAACCTTTAAGATTCCTGCTACACTATACAAATAGTTCCACTAACTGGGGACCAACTGTTCAACATCTGAGCCTCTGGGGGACATTCTCATTCAACCACCACAGGCCATGTCTCAAGAATAAAATAAAATAAAATGAGAAGAAAAAAAGTAACTTATGATCATAAATATAGCATTAAAATGAGGAAACCACAGTTACACATATCAACTGATAAACTCATTGACTCTAGTTAGGGAGAAACAAGTTACAAAAGAATATATAAAATTATTATTATTACTTATCCAATTTAAATATCATACAAAATATATTATTAGAGGTATGTGTCAAATATATATTAAGATAAACACACAAGGAAAAGTATGGATATAAAAAGCAGGAATCCAGGACCAAGTTCATGGAGGGGGCGGGGATAGGATGGAACACACAGAAAACTTCAATTACCTGTGTTATTACTCTTTGTAATTTACGTATTTGTCAACACTTTCTTTCTTTTTTTTTTTTTTTTTTGTTTTTTTCAAGACAGGGTTTCTCTGTGTAGCTTTGCGCCTTTCCTGGAACTCACTTGGTAGACCAGGCTGGCCTTGAACTCACAGAGATCCTCCTGCCTCTGCCTCCTGAGTGCTGGGATTAAAGGCGTGAGCCACCACCGCCCGGCTTTTGTCAACACTTTACATCAACTCAATATATAACAGAAAATGAAAAAACTGAAGTGCAGTAATTTTTAAGTAACTTTAAAACAAAGAATAGGTCCAATCTGAGTTGCTATGGTTTTTAAATTTTTATTGTGTGTATATGCATGTGTGAGTATGCATATGAATGTATGCATGTGTGTGTATGCATGTGTGTGTACATGCCATGTGTGTGTGCATGTGTGTATAAGCATGCCATTGAGCATTATATGGAGGTCAGAGGCCTCATACAGTTCAGTTCTCTCCACCATGTGGGTTCCACGGACTGAACTCAGACTGTCAGTCTTGGTGACAAACGTCTTTATCTGCCGAGCCATCTTGCCAATCCAGTCACTGTGTTTTAAAAATGTCTTATTTGAGATAACTTATGGAAGAGTGGCAAAAACAGTACAGAGAATTTCCATCTATTCTTTATATGCCTTATGCATATGTAAGAACCTTATGTAACCACAGAGCACTTAACAAAGTAAGAAATGAACCTTGGAATGAAACTGTTAGCTGGGGTGACAGTGGACTCACATTTCGTCCGTTTCCCTGTATTTCTGGTTCCAGGGCTAGTCTGGAACCTCACATGGTATTCACCCGGTGCGTCTCTCCAGTCTCCTCTAACTTGTGACTGTCACTCATGCTTTATTGTGTCAGACTCTGACACTTTTTCAGAGTTCTAATCAGTTTTTTTAGGTTTTACATTTATAGATGTCTATGTGTGCCTGAGCATACACCATGCCATGCATGTGGAGGTCGGAGAACATACAGTGGAGTTGGTTTTCTCTTTCCCCCAAGTGGACGTCAGGGATTGAAGTCAGGTGGTCAGGCTTGGCAGCAAGTGTCTTCCCCCTTCGGTCACCGTGGCAGCCCGCTTTGTTGAATGTGCCTATGATTTGTCTGATTGCCCTTTCTAGTACAAACAGAAGGCTGTGCATGCATCAGATGCCTGCTGCTAATGACGTGAGCCTAGACACTAGCTAAGACCTCACTGTAAACCTTTTCCCTTTAATTACTAATTACAGATGGGGGCAGTCGTCACATAAAAATATTCTGAGTAATCAAAAAAGGAACCATGCTCTCTCATTTACACTTCAGAATCCAGAGGAAGAAATAAGTAACCAAGACCTACCTTGGATTCACAGGCCCCTAGCTGCCTAGCCCCTGCTCTGAATGTCGTAAAATAGAAACGAAGATGGCCTGAAACTCAAGGATGGGAAGAAGACACTGAAGACTCATTGGCCTAGAGTCTTCCAAGTGGGCCGCACTCCAGACCAGCTTCACCTCAGCCACCCTGCAGCTCTGGAGGATCACCAGTGCTCCGCCACCCCTCTTATTTACACACAAACAACTGAATAAGTTACTGAGTAGAAAAATGGGAGAGAGCCTTTAAGGACAGGTCTCCAAGCTTGCATTTATCTCGGTCTGAAGGCTAGATAAAATAGAAACACAATGGAGCACAGCAATGAGCTATTGGGAGCACAGTCACACCACAGTGACTTATCGCAGAGTGAGCCATGAGTGCTGTGATAGATAGATAGGCTCTCAGTGAGTAAGTCTGTCTAGGGGGAAGAGGCTCTTTCTTCATCATGAAAGCATCAGCAGAGGAGACTGCAAATGAGCACTCCTGGCAGGCTTGAGTGCTTTTAAGAATCTAAAGGACTCTCACAGAAGCAGATGTGCCTGTCACTGGTTGACTAAAATAAGAGCTGTATTTTCCTAAAATTATTGTGTACAACCATAAAGTCTCCCCAGCCTAGTTTCTCAGGTTTAGCTATTACACCCTACCTAGCTATGAAGCCCCCAGGTACCCAGAAATCAAGGTTCCCATCCTGATTCTCTCCACAGAATCTCAGCAAAAAAGGCTTTACTTATTTCACGTAGCATAAGCACATATACAAAGAGCAACAACAAAAAGAAATCCTCCAGCACTCTACAATTCTTTGTTACAGTTATCCGCTCTTAGGTCAGTCAGAACTCCTAACAGCAAAGACCCCCTAAACTTAGGAACTTTAAAACTCAAAATGATGACATCTTAGTTGGAGTTACTATTGCTGTGATGACCACAAGCAACTTGGGGAGGAAAGGGTTTATTTTACTCACAGTTCCACGTAACAGTTCATCATCAAGAGCAGTGAGGACAGGAACTCAAGCAGGGCAGGAACCTGGAGGCAGGAGCTGATGCAGAGGCCATGAAGGGGTGCTGCTTACATGGTTGCTCAGCCTACTTTCTTATGTTAGGGGCTGGGGAGACAGCACCCAGGACCACCAGCCCCAGGTAGCACCACTCACAATGGACTGGGACCTCTGGCATCAATCACTAATTAAGAAAGTACCCTACAAGCTTGCTTATAGCCAGATCTTATGGGGACATTTTCTAAATTGAGGATCCCTTTCTGATGACGATAGCTTGTGTTAAGTTGACAAAACCTAGCCAGTACAGATGACCAGATATGCTTCTAACTCTCTTTTCAAAATCTGCTCTGAGGTAGGCGTTGCTATATAAACCAGGCTGGCCTCCAACCCCTGCCCCTCCCATCACAGCATTCCAGTGTGGAATTACACATGTGTGCTGTCCAGCACTTCAGTTCCCAATTTCTAATCCACTCTGGTTTGGGGGACTTTCCACATTCTCTTGTGGAATTTTTTTATTTCTGTTTCCTGTACATAGGGGGGAAATAAAGTGAGTCTCAAAATCTTCATTCACAACCTGTTTCTCCAAAGGTGGTTCATGGACTTTTATTAACTTCTCAGTAAAGTTGGTTTGATTGCAAGGTTAAGGCCAAGGGCTGAAGGTGAACATGAAGCAGTCTTCTAACACAAACAGAGACAGAGGGGTCTCAAGAAACTGCAGCTCCGTTTTCCAGTTCAGTCTTCCACAACAGCCAGGCTTTGAGAAGTAGCAGTGGGCTACAAGGACTCCTTGTCTGCCTTTACGACAAAGAAAACATTTTCCTCTTTTGATCTTTATTGCTCCCCAGACTAGACAGAGCCACTTTATATTTGTTTTCCTCATCCACGTTCTCCTTCTGTGGTGCTGGGGACCATCTCAGAGTCTTGGAGATCCCAGGCATGCTCCATCACTGAGTGACAGCCCCAGCTTCTCACAGCTGGATCTCTCAAGCATAACCTTTTATAGAAATCTCTTTTTCAAGGGTTCCGGTAGTATAGCTCAGTAGGAGAGCACTTTATGGTGATATTTTATTTATGCTGAAATGTGATTTTGTTTGTATGTTAATAAAGTTGCCTGGGGATCAGAGCTAAGAGCAAACCATTAAGCAGAAGTCTGGTAGTGGTAGCACATGCCCTTAATCCAATCACATGTCAGGCAGAGTCTCTGTGTTTTCAAGGACACAGGACACAGCCAAGCGTGACCCGAACCTTTAATCTCAGTACCAACCATAGAGACCTAGAGGTCTGTATAGACAGGCAGTGACGAGGAAGTCATGTGGTTGGGTTTAGAATCAATGAGAAGGCAGAACAGAAAGGCAATAAAAAGATAGGACACAGGAAGAAGGTCTCTCTCTCAGGGGAAGGACAGCAGCGAGTGGTAAGATAAAGTGGTCTCAGCTCTTGGCTACTGCTCCATCTCTGGGCTTTTAACCCTTTATTTGGCTCTGTGTTTCTTATTTAATAAGACTGTTTAGAATTACATCTACAGCACTAGCCTAGTGTGAATGAGGCCCTGGGTCTGATACTCAGTTCCACAAAACAGGGAGCAAGGAAGCAAGAAACAAGAAAGGAAGGATGGAAGGGAGGGAGGCAGGGAGGGAGGGAGGCAGGGAGGCAGGGAGGCAGTTCCTTTGAAAAACACTCAATGTTCCTGCTTTGTCTTTTCTCCTTTCTCAATTTGTCCTTGAATGACATTGTGGTGATATAGTGTGTACCCCAATAAAGCTTGCCAGAGGATCAGAGGACAGAGCCAGCCACTAGATTAGACATAGAGGCCAGGCAGTGGTGACACACACCTTTAATCCCAGTACTGAGAAGCACACATGCCTTTAACCCCAGGAAGTGACGACAGGGTGGAGAAAGGTATATAAGGCACGAGGAAACAGGAACTAAGGCAGTTCAGCTGAGACCCTTTTGGGTGAGGATGCAGAAGCTTTCAGTCTGAGGAAACAGGAATGGCTGAGGAGTTGGCAAGGTGAGGTTGGCTGTGGCTTGCTCTGCTTCCACCCCAATATCTGGCTCTGGATTTTTATTAAATACCATCTAAGACATGAAAAACACGAAATCAAGGGGGAACATAAAATCCCTTTGGAAAGGGCTAAAATTATTTTTCCCATCCTGCATAGGTCCCTTAATATATTTCAAGAAACCACTTGTAACACCCCACTTTATGACATACTATGGGAAGTCACTGAAGATCTTTAACAGGCAACCATTAATATCCAAGAACTTGAAAATTCCAGAAAACTAGAGTTTCATAATGATGTGTTGAAGATCAGGAAAATTTCCAAGAAAAGGGAAGCAAGTGAAGGACCCTGCAAGCTTAGCATGCAGTGCAAGCCTGTGCCCTCGCTCCCTGGAAGGCTGAGGCTGGAGAGTTAGGGTAACCTGGACTATCTAGTGAGCAAAATCAAGGTGAGTCTGAGCAACTTAGTGAGACTCTGACTCAAAGCAATACTTTAAAAAGGCCAGGGACATAGCTCATCTGTAAAGGGCTTACCTAGTATATACAAAACTCTAAGTTTAATTCCCAGTACTGCAAATTTTAAAAAAAAAAAGGATATTACTACAGTCAGAAAAGGATATTACTACAGTTGGTAACACAGTGAGCTCTCCATGTTAAGGACAGCAGTACGAGGGGAGGTAGAATTTACTTATATATTCATTCAACAAACGAACAGGCCAGGCTCTTTACTAGATTATCAGTAATACAAGGAGATCTAACAAAGTTTCTACCAACAACGCAGCTGATGTTCGGGTGAAATTAATAACATTTATTAAGAAATGCTTTATGAGAATATATATGTATATTCATACATACATCTATAATGGAGCAGTAGTCCAGGGAATGAGTTGTGGTGACAAGGAGATCAGAGTTATTTAAATGAGGCCTCAATGATGAGAAGGGCACAGCTTTTAGATCTGAAAGATCATTTCAAACTGAAAACCAGCAGCAACTGCAAAAAACCCCGAGAAAAGATACAACCTGATGTGTCTGTGCAGAGAAAGAGGGCCAGCAACTCAAGAGCATCGAGAACAAGAGTCAGAATTTAAGAAGTAAAGACCAGGTCACTCTGGGCACTGTAGATCAGTCAGGAATTTGACTTCACTATGAGATTATGATGAGGGGCCTCTTCACTATGAGAGGCCAACACAAGAGTTTGAACATGGAGAAGCAAGGATAAGAGTATTAAAAGCTGCTGGGCATAATGGCGCACACCTTTAACCCCGGCACCTGGAAGCAGAGGCAGGAAGATCTCTGTGAGTTCAAGGCCAGCCTGGTCTACACAGTGAGTTCCAGAACAGCAAGACCTACGCAGTGAGACCCTGTCTTGAAAGGACAACAAAAATTAATGTTAAAGCTGATGGAAGTACTAAGGACACCACTTGGTTTCATCCTATGGTAGGGACTAGGGGAGGGGATAAGGGAACAAAAGAGAAAGGAAACAGTTAATACTGGGGAGTTTCTGCAGGAGTCTAGGTGAGAAAGGCAGCAGATAACCTTAGGCTATGGAAATAAAGACAAGGAGAATTGGTTGGTTATATAGGATACCTCTTCAAGTTAACTGGAGTTGTCAATGGTTTGGATGGAAGTGCCATTAAATCAGATAAATAGGCCTATAGAGATGTTTGGGGGCAGGGTGGTTCAAGGGTTCTCTTTACACTTTGGTTGGTTTGCTATGACATTGAGGGGTACCACATTTTGCAACTGGATATGACTCTGAAGCATCGAAGGAAAATTATTCCTGTTCAATTGACAGATATTTCTTTCTTTCTTTCTTTCTTTGTTTTTTAAGACAGGGTTTCTCGGTGTAGCTTTGTGCCTTTCCTGGAGCTCACTTGGTAGCCCAGGCTGGCCTCGAACTTACAGAGATCCGCCTGGCTCTGCCTCCCAAGTGCTGGAATTAAAGGCGTGCGCCACCAACGCCCGCTTATTTCTTTCTTTTTTACTTATTTTCTCTTCCTTTATTTTTCTAAGTTTGTTTCTAGGAACAGATTTTCTCCTGGCTTTGGGTCTCATTTTCTGTTTCTTATATCTATATCTATCTGTATTATTATTGTTATTATTATTATTATTATTATTATTATTCTCTCATACACTCCCTCCCGACCACAGCCTCCCATCCCTCCACTCCTAGTTCCCCCTGTTGCACAAATCCTAATTGGTCTTATAATAAAAACCTGGAGTCAGGTATCAGGGTGAAAGCTGAAAGATCAGAGAAGCAGAGCAGCCAGCTACCAGAGTGCTTACCTCTACAAAATCCTCAGCCTGAAAAAGCCTGAGTTCCTGTCTCCTCCCGCCTTATATTCCTTTATCCGCCCAGCCATATCACTTCCTGTCTCAACCTCCCTAGTGCTGGGATTAAATGCATGTGTACTACCACTGCCTGGCTGTTTCTCTTTTAGACTGGATCAATTTTGTGTTGCCCAAGGTTGCCTTGAACTCAGATAGCCATCTGCCTCTGCCTCCAGAATGCCTCCTTGAAATTCAGCTTTAAGGCATTTTCTCAGTTACTGATAAATGAGGGAGGGCCCAGCCCATTGTGGATGCTACATCTCTGGGCTGGTGGTCCTGGGTTCTATAAGAAAGCAGGCTGAGCAAGCCAGAGCAAGTCAGTAAGCAGCACCCCTCCATGACCTCTGCACCAGCTTCTGTCTATGGGATCCCACCCTGCTTGAGTTACTGTCCTGACTTCCTTCAGCGATGAACAGCAGTGCTGAAGTGTAAGCCAAATAAACCCTTTCCTCCCCAACATGCCTTTTTGTCGTGGTGTTTTGTCACAGCAATAAAAACCCTAACACACATGGTATGTACTCACTTATAAGTGGATTTTAGCTGTAAAGGACAACCATGATACAACCCAGAGACCCAGATTCTCCCTGGAATGGGGAAATAGAGTGGATTTCAAGGGTGCACTGGGAATGAGTGGGGGTGAGAACAGGAGAGATCAGGTGGGGGTGGAGGGGAGAGAGTACTGGAAGAGATAATTAATTGAAGAGATAGCTAGAAAAGGGGGGTATTTGGGGGTAAGGTAGAAACCTAGTGCAATGGAAACTCCCAGGAATCTACAAGGGTGATCCTTGCTAAGACTACTAGCAATAGGAGAAACGCTGCCTGAACTGGCCATTTCCTCTAACCAGGCAACACTTCCAGGAGAGGGACTGGGACACCAACCCAGCCACATAACCTTTGACCAACAATTCCTCTTACCTACAAGATGTGCTGGGTAAAGGTGGTGCAGAAATTGTAGGAGTGGCCAACCAATGACTGGTCTAGCCTGAGACCCATCTCATGAGAGGGAGCTAACCCTGACACTGCCTGGAGGGCCAAGACTGAGAGATTGGACAGCCCAGAGACCTAGGAGAGACCCAAACATGACTGGCATTAAAAAACATCCTTGTGATGATGCCTAATGATGCTCTGCTACACTCATAGACTGGTGCCCAAGTGTCCTCAGAGAGGCTTCATCCAGCAGCTGATGGAAACAGATGCAGAGACCACAGCTATGCACTAGGCTGAGCTCTGGAAATGCTGCGGAAGAGGGGAAGGAAGGATTGTAGGAGCCAGAGGGGTCAAGTACACCACAAGAAAACCCACAGAATCAACTGACCTGGGCTCACAGGACCTCGCAGAGACTGAACCGACAACCTGGGAGCCTGCATGGGACTGACCCTAGGCCCTCTGCATGTATGTTGTAGTTGTGAAGCTTGGTACAATGAGAACAGGATCTGTCTTTGACTCTTTTGTGGGCTTTTGGGATCCTACTCCTCATACTGGGTTGCCTTATCCAGCCTTAATACGGGGGGCGGTGCAGAGTCTTACTGCAACTTGATATGCCATGTTTGGTTGATATCCAAGGGAGGTCTACCCTTTTCTGAATAGAAAAGGAGGAGTGGTGGATGGGTTAGGGGGCTGCGGGGAGGTGTGGGGGAGGAACTGGGAGGAGGAGAGAGGGGAAAACTACAGTCAGGTTGTAAAAAATAATAATAGCCGGGCGGTGGTGGCGCACGCCTTTAATCCCAGCATTCGGGAGGCAGAGCCAGGTGGATCTCTGTGAGTTCAAGGCCAGCCTGGGCTACCAAGTGAGTCCCAGGAAAGGCACAAACCTACACAGAGAAACCCTGTCTCGAAAAACCAAAAAAAAAAAAAAATATATATATTTATAAATAAATATATAAATATATATAATAAATAAATTTAATTAATTAATAAATTAATTAATAAATAATATATATTATTTTAATATATATTAAAATAAATAAATAAAAATAAAATTATTTTTAAAACTTTAAAATTGGTGGGTGTGTATGTGTGTGTGTGTGTGTGTGTGTGTTCACATACCATGTGAGTGCAGTCTTCCAGAGGTCAGAGAGGGAACTGAATTCCTAGATCTGGAGTTGTAGGAAATCATGGGTGCTGAGAGCTAAAGTTAAATGCAGGTTCTTTGGAAGAGCAACAAATACTCTTAACTACGTGTGACCCCTATTCACCTAAAGATTTTTAGATGATCCTAATATGTAAGTGTATAAAATAGGTATACAAATCAAATATTTGAGAATAAATCATAAAGAAGCTTACTCTTTTCTTTTCTTTTTATTTATTTTTTATTGTTTAAAATTAATTAATTTATTTTTCTATTATCAGCTTGATAGAGTATGTATTCTTATCTTAATAGTGAGATGTTTCAATGAGGCTTGCTCAGTAATTGAGTAGAACCGAAATTTATTATAAGCCACAGTCATCCTAGGGGCTTCCATGCTATATATATAGCCTCCATGGTTCTATGGGTTGTGGTCTGATTGTTCTTATTTTATATCTAGAATCCACCTATGAGTGAGTACATACCATGACTGTCTTTCTGGGTTTGGGTTACCTCACTCAGGATGATTTTTTTTCTAGTTCCATCCATTTGCCTGCAAATTTCATGCTTTCATTGTTTTTCTCTGCTGAGTAGTACTCCATTGTGTATATGTACCACATTTTTTTCATCCATTCTTCCGTTGATGGGCATCTAGGTTGTTTCCAGGTTCTGGCTATTACAAATAGTGCTGCTATGAACATAGCTGAGCATGTATCTTTATGGTATGAATCAGCATTCCTTGGGTATATGCCCAAGAGTGGGATGGCTGGGTCTTGAGGTAGTTTGATTCCTAATTTTCTGAGAAACCGCCATACTGATTTCCACAGTGGTTGTACAAGCTTACATTCCCACCAACAGTGGAGGAGTGTTCCCTTTGCTCCACATCCTCTCCAACATTGACTGTCATTGGTGTTTTTGATCATAGCCATTCTGACAGGTGTAAGGTGGTATCTCAGAGTTGTTTTGATTTGCATTTCTCTGATGATTAAGGATGCTGAGCATTTCTTTAAATGTCTTTCAGCCATTTGTGATTCTTGTTTTGTGAATTCTGTTTAGCACTTTAGCTCATTTTTTAATTGGACTGTTTAGTATTTTGATGTCTAGTTTCTTGAGTTCTTTATATATTGTGGAGATCAATCCTCTGTCAGATGTGGGGTTGGTGAAGATCTTTTCCCATTCTGTTGGCTGTTTTTTTGTCTTCTTGACTGTGTCTTTTGCCCTGCAAAAGCTTCTCAATTTTGAGAGGTCCCATTTATTAATTGTTGTGCTCAGAGTCTGTGCTGTTGGTGTTTTATTTAGGAAATGGTCTCCGGTGCCAATGCGTTCAAGAGTACTTCCTACTTTCTTTTCTATTAAGTTTAGTGTAACTGGATTTATGTTGAGGTCTTTGATCCACTTGGACTTGAGTTTTGTGCATGGTGACAGATATGGATCTATTTGTAATCTTTTACATATTGACATCCAGTTATGCCAGCACCATTAGTTTAAGATACTTTCTTTTTTCCATTGAATAGTTTTGGCTCCTTTGTCAAAAACCAGGTGTTCATATGTGCATGGATTAATGTCAGGGTCTTCAATTCAATTCCATTGGTCTGTATGTCAGTTTTTATACTAGTACCAAGCTGTTTTTAATTACTATAGCTCTATATTAGAGTTTGAGGTCAGGGATGGTGATGCCTCCAAAGGTTGCTTTATCGTATAGGATTCTTTTAGCTATCCTGGGCCTTTTGGTTTTCCATATGAAGTTGAGTATTTTTCTTTCCAAGTCTGTGAAGAATTGTGCTGGGATTGTGTTGGGATTTTGATGGGGGATTGCATTGCAATCTGTAGATTGCTTTTGGTAAGATTGCCATTTTTACTATGTTAATCCTACCTATCCATGAGCATGGGAGATCCTTCCATTTTCTGATATCTTCTTCAATTTCTTTCTTTAGAGATTTAAAGTTCTTATCAAAAAGGTCCTTCACTTGTTTAGTTAGTGTTACCCCAAGGTATTTTATATTATTTGTGGCTATTGTAAAGGGTGATGTTTCTCTGACTTCTTTCTCAGCCCTTTTATCATTTGTGTATAGGAGGGCTACTGATTTTTTTGAGTTCATCTTGTATCCTGCCACTTTACTGAAGGAGTTTATCAGCTGTAGGAGTTCCGTGGTAGAGTTTTTGGGGTCACTTATGTATACTATCATATCATCTGCAAATAGTGAAAGTTTGACTTCTTCCTTTCCAATTTGTATCCCTTTGATCTCCTTTTGTTGTCTTATTGCTCTAGCTAGAACTTCTAGGACTATATTGAATAAATATGGGGAGAATGGACAGCCTTGTCTTGTTCCTGAATTTAGTGGTATCGCTTTGAGTTTCTCTCCGTTTAATTTGATGTTTGCTGTTGGCTTGCTATAAATTGCCTTTATTATGTTTAGGAATGTTCCTTGTATTCCTAATCTTTCTAAGACCTTTATCATGAAGGGGTGTTGGATTTTGTCAAAGGCTTTTTCAGCATCTAAGGAGATGATCATGTGTTTTTTTTCTTTCAGTTTGTTTATATGGTGTATTACATTGACAGATTTTCATGTGTTGAACCATCCTTGTATCCCTGGGATGAATCCTACTTGGTCGTGATGGATGATTGTTTTGATGTGTTCTTGGAGTCTGTTTGCCAATATTTTGTTGAGTATTTTTGCATCAATGTTCATGAGGGAGATTGGTCTGTAGTTCTCATTCTTTGTTGCATCTTTGTGTGGTTTGGGTATCAGGGTAATTGTAGCCTCATAAAAAGATTTTGGTAGTGTTTCTTCTGTTTCTATTGTGTGGAATGGAACACTTTGAAGAGTATTGGTATTAGTTCTTCTTTGAAAGTCTGGTAGAATTCTGCACTGAAACCATCTGGTCCTGGGCTTTTTTGGTTGGGAGACTTTTGATGACTGTTTCTATTTCTTTAGGGGTTATTGGTCTATTTAAATGGTTTATCTGGTCTTGATTTAATTTTGGTATGTGGTATTTATCTAGAAAATTGTCCATTTCTTCCTGGTTTTCCATTTTTGTGGAGTACAGGTTTTTGAAGTATGAAAAGAAGCTTATTTTTAAATAATCTTTGGTAAATATTTAATTGTATCATTTATTAAAGATGACCACAAAATCACTGTGCTAATGGAGTAATATCCTTATTCTTCCATTAAGAATTAAATTTTGGCTGAACATATGATTCTGCAAGATACAGAACATCTTCAAGACTTTCCAGAGTCAATCAATATTTTGATGTTATAATTGTGAGTGAGGAGAATGCCACTTCACGTAAATACATAGTACACAATAGCGGAAGCAAGCTTAGCATCATTTCAAAAGTTGTTGGAGATTCTGTCATACTCAAGCTGGAGCTTCACCCCTCTTTGTACCTTTTCTTTTGAGGCAAGGTCTCCCTTACTTGCCCAGGCTGAGTTCGAACTCACTGTGGTCCAGGTAGGTTTGACACACAATGGGCACTCTTATCCCAAAGCATCCTTCTCATCCCACTTTCCCTCCTATGTGCTTTTCTTCAGTGACGATGCCTTTCCTTTGTATCTCTCAGCATGATCCTCCAAACCTCACCTCCAGTCTTGAGTTCATACTGCTGGACTTTTCCATTTAGGTCTAAGATAAACACTTCCCAAAATGAGATTCATAAAAATGTTTTTATTATTACATTTATTTATTTATTTATTTGTGTGTGTGTGTGTGTGTGTGTGTGTGTGTGTGTGTGTTTTGAGGGCACATTATGTGGCAGACTTGGTGGTCATCAAAGAACAATTTGTGGAAGTCAGTTCTCTCTTTCTACCATGTTGCTCCTGAAATCTAATTCAGGTTTCCAGGCTTGGCTACAAGCACCTACTAAGCCACCTCAGCAGCCCTTATTGATTGGTTTTGTGAGACATGGTCTTGTTACATAGCCCTGACTGGTTGGAACCTGGTATGTCGCTCGGGCAGGCTCTAAACTCACAGCAATCCTACGTTAGTCTCCCCTGTCCTGGCATTACAGGCACACACCACAGCGCCCAGCTTACTTTCTCTGACCTCAAGCATTGCCTCACTACTCCGTAACTCCATGAAAGCACTTCCAGAAAGGAGGAGTACCTTCTTCAGAATCCCCTTTACCCAGAATTCAGTCTGTTGTAAGTAGCTGTATAAGGTGCACAAGAATGTCCAGGGGGTTCAGCATTCACTGGAGGAAAGGAAAGCAGCACTCGGTACACTTCCCTGGAGAGCAAGTCTTGAAATTGCTTTGACTTAGCTAATATCCACCACTACCACCTATTCTTCTGTTTCCTGTAAAGGCCTTGAGCTAGCTCACCACTATACCTATTGTTCTTTGTGTCCTATTTTGGGGGGATGTTGGTCAGTCAATCCCAAGTGAACCTCCTGCCTAACATTCCCCTGAGAACTTAAAAAAATATATGGACAATGACTCTTGTCTGGCTACTTCCTCCTAAGTGAGAATGTGATTATAATGGGGCCAGGGACCTCCACTGCCTCTGGGGAGGGCCAATCCAGGGGCCTTCTAGAGAAAAATGTTTTAACATTTATCAAATGTACATATGTATCAACATGTGCCACAGCAACATATGGAAGTCACAGGACAATTTGCAGGCGATGAATCCTTTCTTCTATCACGTGGGTTCCAGATAACAAATTCAGGTTTTCACGTTTGAAAGCAAGTGCCTTTACCCACTGAGCCATCCCGCCAGCCATACAGGGGTGTTCGATATAGAAGGAGGTGGCCATGGTGGTGAAGGCTTGGTATCCCTTCTCAGCATCATTCAATGTTTTAGTGTAGAATCTTATTTGTCATCAAAATTGACCATGTACACCACCAGACACTACTGGGAAGTCTTCCGTTTCCTCTGGTGTCAAATTCAGCAAGTCTGTGTTGTTGTGCTCCTAAGTGAAAACGATCCACATGGGACACAGTGGTAGAACAAGCTATCGAAAGTTCAAGCAGCACAAGCCAGGAAGCAGGAACGCACTCTTTCGACACAGCGGGCCGAGCTGAGTGCCTGCGCTACTGTCTTGGCTGCCAACCCAAACCCTTAGTGGCGCCCATGTGTTACTCAAATGGAGCTCAGCTGCCACCCACAGCTTCCCATTCAAGAGGCCTGGATTTGCCCCAAAGTACTCTTTTCATCTTTCTCTTCCACTACCCCATTGCAAAGCGGCCTATTTGGGGCCCGTTCTCCTCGTCTATGCCACTGTCCTTACGGTCACTTCTAAAGTGATGCCTTCCTCCATCTTAGGTCCCTCCAGAGCTAGCTTACAAAGGCCAGTACTGGGAGCTTCTCAATGAAGTCTCTATGCTCCCACAGAAAAAAATACTTTACCCCTCCAACTCCACAATACTTTGATTTTATTCTCCTATAATATATTTTTGAATTTCATCTTCTTTACCAGTCTGGTAACTGGAACCACATTTATTCCCATGTCTTCTAAATAGGGGAGGGTTTGTTTTGTTTTTAAGGAAATCGATTAAGGAGTGAACACAGGGTTGGCAAGATGGTTCAGTGGGTAAATAGTCTGCTCTATGAGCCTCATCTCTAGAACCCACAGTAGAAGGAAAATCAATTCCTGAAAGTCGTCCTTTGATCTTTATACAACATGGACATACACACACAAATAATAAACAACACGATTTTTTTAAAGACAAATGAACACAAACAATAGGTGTTGTTTTAAGGTGTATTACTTTTGTTTATGTTGCATTTGTTTAACTCTGTGAAGCTGTGTTACTGTGCCTGTCTAGAACACCTGATGGTCTAAAAAAGAACTGAATGGCCAATAGCAAGGCAGGAGAAAGGATAGGTGGGGCTGGCAGGCAGAAAGAATATATAGAAGGAGAAATCTGGGAGGAAAAGAAGAAGTAGCCAGAGAAGGAGGAGGACCCACGGGCCAGTCACCCATCTACACAGCAAGCCACAGAGTAAGAGTTACAGAAGTAAGAGAACAGGAAAAGCCCAGAGGCAAAAGATAGACAGAATAACTTAAGGAAAGCTGGCAAGAAACAAGCCAAGCTAAGGCTGGGCATTTATAATTAAGAATAAGCCTCCCTGTGTGATTATTTGGGAGCTGGGTGGTGGGCCTCCCCAAAGAGCTAAAGAACCCCAACAACAGGTGGGCTTATTTAAAATACCAGTCCAAGGAAAACCTTCCTGAAACACAGTCATTACATGATGTCTCCTGCTGATAAATTCATCAAGACTATAGCTACAAAGAATACAAGCACATTATCTGCCTGATACTGAAAATAAGCTCTGGGACCTGTGTGTCTCTCAGCTAAAAGCAATCCAAAGGCACATTATCCTTAGCTGCCCTATTTCATTAGGGACAAATGTGGTAGCCATACTGTGAGGTACTCCTGTGACTAACTCAATCCAGCTTCCTACCCTGGGAGACTCTAAGCCTCACATGGTACTTCACAGTAAAAAGCAGCACATTTCTAATGGGTCTAAGACACTCCCACGTGAGGTTCCCAGTCTCCAAATGTCCACAAGGAAATCAAACTAAATTAAAATAGGTCTCAGGTGTTTCTGCTAGTTTGGCTATTTGTCCCTGTGTTTTTTCCAATCATGGTCTTGATATCTCTTGCTCATATAATCCCTCCTCTCTCTCTCGCCGATTGGACTCTTGGAGCTCCGCTTGGGGAGACCTTGCCTTGGAGGAAGTAGGAATCGGGGGTGGATAGGGGGAAAAGCTGGGGAGTGGGAGGAGGGAGGATAGGAGAATCTACGGCTGATATGTAAAATTAAATTAATTATAAAATAAAAATATTTATTAAAAAAATAGGTCTCAGGTTTAAAAAAAAATTCAGAATTGGCTTCCAAATGGGCATGGCAATATACCCCTTTAATCCTTGTAGTCAGGAGACAGAGGCAGGAGATTTCTGTGGGTTTGAGATCAGTTTGGTCTATGCACAGAGTTTCAACAAAACACAGAATTGCCTTCTGTATCCACCAACAATGCCTGGGCTAGGAGTCATTCTGGATCTCTGATAACATTCTAGGATCACTCTGATTCTGGAAATTATTGAATTTCAGAATTAGAAGGGCACTGGGAGCTAGCTACTTCACCCTTCCACCCTTAGTAGTTTTTCCTTTATGTCCAGCCTGTTTAAACACTTCCAGTGAAAAAAATCTCTCCAGACAACTTCGGTATTTTCAGCCAGGTCTGTTTATGAATTCCTTTATGCATACACTTTCTCCGGACTCTTACGAAACATGGAAGGCTAGAAAGGGCCAACAACAGGATTTGCCTAAATTGATCTTGAGTTCTTCCCAGCTGGCCAGCGCTGAAACAAGCAAGTTCCTATCCCTTGAACGTGGTACTTGATACAGTGTTCAGTCTGTCTTCTCCATGGTCATCTTCCAACAGGAGAGAGTATGTAAGGCCACTGGTGTAAGAATTATGCTTCAGAGTTATGCTCCTGAGACCTAACATCCAGCCACTCCATCTACCTATTACATGGGCAGCCAACCAAACAACAGACCATGAGCACTTTCTTTTTCTCTAGCACTAATCTTGAACATCCTAGCTTTACTGTTTGCCCTAATTCTCAAATGCACTCAACTCCATGTTATCCATCCTCAAACTCTTTCAGGAATTTCTCTTCTCCAGCATGGTGTCACTCAGAGATTTCTAGTACCTTCTCTTATATTCTCCCCTCCTCTTAATTCAAGTCCAACAAAGGGCCAACTGGCTGGGCTTATCCAGACACACACTGTCTAAGCAAGAGATGGTCCAGTGACTTCAATTATACATTTAACGATAGTCTGTTGGATTACTCCTGTCTCCCTCAAAGGCTCAAAGATTAGAAACAAACTCACCTTAAGCCTTGTGAAAGATATTTCCACCAAGGTTATCATAGCATGGCTCTCTGTTTGCAAATCTTCAGAATCAAATTACTTATCCATCTGTTTCAACTCTTTAGTTAAAAGTTACTCTTATTGACCTCTAAAAATAACACTTAAACACTACTCTCATGTACAAACTCAATAATAACCTCAAGTTCAATTTTGCAATTTTTTCCCCTCTTGACTCTATAGCAAAAGTAGTTCCAGGCGACGTCAGAGGCAAATGAAGTTTGAATCCTAGCCAAGTTTCTTGCAGTTTTATTTTTGCAGTGCTTTTTTTTTTTTTTTTTTTTTTGGAGACAAGGTCTCCTGTAGCTGAAGCTGGTCTAGAACTCACTATGTACCCAGGCTGGTCTTGGATTCCTGATTATCCTTCCTCCATCTCCCAAGTTCTGGGTTTACAGATGTGCCGCCACACCCAGCAAGCTATATACTTTTCCCCCATTCTGGTCACGCGGTGGTTGAATCTAGGGCATTGTGCATGTTAGACAGGTCTCCTATCACTGAGCTACTACATCTTCAGCCAATGCAGATCCCAATTTGCAAGGTGCTTCTAGGAAGACATCCATTCAATGCTTTACAAATGTGGTGGTGGTGGTGGTGGCGGCGGCGGCGGCGGCGGCGGCAGCAGCAACAGCAGCAGCAACAGCAGTGCACGCCTTTAATCCCAGCACTCAGGAGGCAGAGACAGAGAGATCTCTGTGAGTTTGAGGCCAGCCTGGCCTACAGAGCAAATTCCAGGAAAGGCGCAAATCTACAGAGAAACCCTGTCTCAAAAAACGAAACAAACAAAAACCAAAAACAAATGTCCGGAAAGCACAAGTTGTGTGAGTGGAGCATGGCAGAACGCAGGACCAGGCAAATATCAGTAATGCTTAATGAACTCTACCTCAACTGATGTAAGCGGAATACTTACCTGAAATAAAAACTGTTATGTATTTCATCTCAGAGAAGCACCACCTAAGAATGAAACAAAAACTGCTTGTTAGTTTGCTGACATCCTGATGGTATAACATCTACCATTCATCAAAAATATAGTATGACAGACACTTTACTTAGTGCTTTATGCAGTCATCTTGCTTTTTATTTTAAATTTATGTGCCTGTGTTTGTGTGGGAGTAAGTGTACTTGAATGCGGGTGGCTGTCGAGGCCAGAAGAGGGTGTCAGATTTCCTGAAGCTGGAGCTACGGAAGATTGTGGTTGCTGGGAACTGGGCTTGGTTCTTCCCGAACAGCAGCAAGTGTACTTATCTGCTGAGCTTGTTTCCCCAGCCCCTTTCAGTTTGTTTTTGAGACTTGGTTTCATTATGCTGCACCGTGGCCTTGAACTCACAATCTTCTGCCTCAGCCTGCTGAATAGCTAGAATTACAGGCACATGCAGTATCCAGTTCATGATGGAAAAAAAAAAATCTCAAAGTAAAGTATGCAGCCAAGATTAATCAAATCAAAATAGTGGATTCAAAGCATCAGTATTATCCAATATCAAATGATTCCAACATGTATTCAAAGCTGAGGACCATTAATACATACTTCCTCATAAGAGACAAAAGGAACCCAATAATTCAATAATTTAAGTGATCAAGGCTCACTGAATGAAAAACCAGGTGACTCCCTAGTGAATGATTAAAAACCCCTGATGTCAGAAGTTAAGGCTCCTGTAGAACTTTTCAATGACTTCTTAGCTTTCTCCCATTAGAAGCCGGTCATTACAATGTGCAACAGACCCCAGGGGATGTACTTTATCTTCCCCTTCAGTCAGTTCATCTACACTTTGAGACCTTGGCTAGACAAGGAGCTATTTTGTCACGTAGGAAAAGACCAAATATAAAGTGGTCATCCAGGGTATCAGGGCTCCATGCTGGGTACTTTTACATACATCACAGAATCTTCACAATCACTCTTCAACAAAGGCACCAGCATCCTCACATACAGATAAGGAGACTGAACCTTACAGAATTTTAACATAGGGAACACTACACTATTTGGTGATTTGTTCCTGGAGAAAATGTTGTTTGCTATTTCCTTTCCCATCCTCCAACTTGTCTGTCTTGGTCTGGGAAGCTGAATTCTATGAACTCTTTCCTCCATCCTCTCTCAACTCTAGACTGCCATTTAGGTCTTACCAATGAAAAGTACTAGCTGGCAATTGAAGGGCAAGGGAAACGCTAGGGCATTTATTCCTCTGCACCACTGCAGGAACTTGAGGGGATCTGACACTTCTGGCCTCAGTGGGCACTGGCACTCAAGTGCACAACCCCCACACAGTTAACATTTTAAAGTCTTAAAAAAATAAGATAAAAGATGAATGTTCTACTCCTTTGAACTTCCACTCAATTTCCAGTACCTGCAAGAGTCTCCTTTTTTTCTACTCCAAAGTCTCCATCCTTCCCAGCCTGCCTAGTCTTCCATGAAGTCCCTCTGAGCCTCTACTACAGAACAGGGCAACTCTGTAACTATTGTTGCTGAATCTACTGTGACTTTAGTACCTGTCCTATGGCTCTCTGACTGATCAGCTTTTTCAACAGGGACATTCTAGGAAGGCAACACATTCATTAAGTTAGGGAAGTTCAACTGAAAGAATATGAGGTCACCTTACCTCCTTATTTCACAGAGAAGGACATCCAGGTCAACACACAAGAGTCCTTTTCATAGTTATAAAGCAGCAGAGTTAAATCTAGAACTTAGATTCTTCCTGCTACTTCAATACGGTGTTGAGTTTGCACTGGATACTTAGTAGTAATCACCCCTAAATGTATAAGGGTTACTTGTCTCTTATTCAGTGCTAGGGTCTGTGCCTAGATAATACCAGACATATAGTAATTGCTCAACAAATATATTTTTCTTGGACCTGGGACTAAGCAAGACAAATTCCTTAAAAGTTAATTGACCAGAACACAGAGAAAATGTATAGTTTTCAACGTGCTCTTATGTACATGAGCCCATTTCACCCCTCTGAGTTAGATATGGAAGGAATTACCAGTCCAAATAACAACTGCAGCCAACTGTTACATAAAGGCCAGGATCCTGAGCAGTATGCATCAGAGACCCATGTTTATGTGTTCCGATTCCTGCTTCTTTGCATTTTATGTTGCCTTTTCAACTCTGCCTTTCTCTTCTGCGTCTGGGAAGATCATGTGGGAAATACTCAGTGAACAGGTATGTCACAAGTTTATTCTGTCCTTTAAAACCCACTAGTTCAGATCTTCTAACCTGAAAGTTTTCCTATTTTTCTTTTGTTTAAAACTGTATCAAGGGGCTGGAGAGATGGCTCAGTGGTCAAGAGCACTGGCCCAGTGGTGTTGGATCCCCAGCACCTACATGGAAGCTCTAACTCCAGTCCAGGGGATCTGATGCCCTCTTCTGTCTTCCAAGGGCACCCATATAATTGGTGCACAAACATGCAGTCAAAATATCCATAGACATAAAAAAAAACTTACCAACTCATCCTATTGCAGTATTATTTAGTGTGTGCACTGTATTTCTATACACAGAGTATGGTATAAATTCTTAATATATCCACTAGTGAAGGTGTGTTTTATTCTGTGTGATTAGACTCAGCCTAAAGACCCTTATTTCCCAGACAAAGGGTTACTATTGTGTGTTCTTGAGTAAAAGGGCCAGCACTTTTGATCCTTTTTAATTCTAGTTCCTTGCAGATGGTAGGTAAGTGATCTACCATTACGCTACACCCCTTGCTTAGAGTCAGACTATTTGAGACTTTACTATAAGGATAGATTAGAGCCAGGTCCTTATGTGACCAGGTATTCACAAGAGAGAAAAATAATACCTTATCTTTACCCTGCTCTATCAACAAGGAATTAATTGTACATGGAAGGTTCCTCTTCAAATGAACCAAGGCTTTTTCAGATATTTTGCTTGAATTCTCTTACCCAAACTGTTTTGGTGTGGATTCCACCCTTGGTTCTAACTCCCAGGATGTCCTCTGGTACAACCAGAGCACAGGAGCTGAGGTTAACTGTAACGCACATACCATTTGGATTTCAGCTTTCATTAGGAGCTTAAATATTAGCTAAGAAAATGACCCCAAGTTCTAAACCAAGGGTCATACACTCAAATCCTCCTAGATGAACAGCCCAGGATAAGAAAACAAGAAGTCAAGTGTGTGGTGAACTGTTAAGACTATTTTAATGTTGTTTCTTACCTCTAACCACGTGCTTTATGGGAATGTGAGCTCAACTAACAAGTCTTTCAATTTTCAAGAACCTGCAAATGTATATTTTAAAACTTTTTAAAAAAAGTTTTGTTTTTACTCTTCAGAGGGATCTCATGTAGCCCAGGCTGGTCTTGAACCCTTGATTCAGTAATGGCTGAAAAAAGTTTTAGTTACCGGGATGAGATCTGGCTCCCTCTTCTGGCCTGAAGGGATATACGCAAGCAGAACACTGTGTACATAATAAATAAATAATTTTAAAAAAAGTTTTAGTTACTGCTGGGTGTGGTAATTTATACTTGTAATCCTAGCAGCCAGGAGGCAGAGGCAAGAGGATCACTACAAGTTCCAAGTCTGTTCTACACAGTGAGTTGCAAGCCATTTAGGGCTATCCAGCAAGACCCTGTCTCAAAGCAAACAATGTCTATGCTAGTAGTTCCTCAGAAAAATAAATAGCTAGCTACTTATTGACATTAGAAAGCTTGTTCGTGGTAGACAGTTTGATTTTTCCTTCCGGGTAGACATTAAAAGGAAGAGAAAGATAGCAAATGTAGGAGAATCTTAACAGTCTTGGGAAAATGAACAAACTCCCATAGTTAACAGGAATACGGTATGCTGGGGAGAGGGTTAACCTGCTTCGTGGAATAGGTGGACAAATGTGTGCCCTTTGGGAGTTACGGGGCGGGAGGATAGAGACTTCTTTGGAAGTATCTGCACAAACACAGCCCTGGGAGTGCTAGGTAAACTTGTGTATTTGAGGGGTACTGACAGAGCGGTGATCTTGGCAAGTATTACAGCAGTTCCCAAGGAAGGAAGGTGAATAACCACCGGGTCGTTAAAGTCAAGGCCTCCACGCAATGTGGTCAGGAAGAAAACCTTAACTTCTCCTCGGGCGCCCCCTGCTTACCGTCGCCTCAAAGCCGTCTACTCCAGCAACCTCCATCTTAACGCATCTTTCTGCGCAGGTGCCACAGAGGCACAGCTTCCGCCCAGAGCAGGACCCCCACCCCCACCCCGCGCTGCCACGCGCCCATCTCCAGCCACGCCCATTTCTGCGGAACTCACACCCCGCCCCCGCCCCGTGACTGTTTAAGCAGCCTGCAGATCAAATTCTGGCATTGAAGTGAAATGGCCAGAGATGAAATCCTCAGATCCTTCCAGGGGCAGACTACACGCTGATCAGGGGAGACAGAGTAACAATGGAGAGTGCTGCCCTGAGGTGGTTGGGTCCCCCTGGCTTCCCAGAGGTGACAGGGTAGATGCAGGGGAAAGGAATGCCTGACATTCCAACAAGGACACAAGACGTAAAAGGGCACTGAGGGCCACACGCATGTCAGGGCAATAATTCAGACAGATAGCTGCAGGATTATGTGTGCAGGGATGTAGCTGGTGTGTCCTCTTGGAGGGTCTTAAGTTTCAGCTTAGAAGCCATGGGTGACCACTGAGTAGCTTTTAATTGGAGAGCACGAAGAGGAAAGACGAGGGACCCCAGAGAGATGGCCCAGTGGTTAAGAGCACTTGTTCTTGCAGAGTCCTGGGTTTGATTCCAAGCATTCATAGGGTGGCTCATAACCATCCGTAAATCCAGTTCCAGTGTCGGATGCCTTCTTCTGACCTCCGTGAGCACCAGGCACCCAGGTGGTACACAAGCATACATGCATGCAGACAAACACATTCATACACACAAAATAAACAAAACTTTAAATCCTTTTTAAACAGAGAAGAGGTGAGGGGCAGAGACGGGTTTATCAGTGATCCAGAGGAGGGGAAATAAAAACCACTATGAGGGACTAGGAGTTGGGCAGAGTCCCTGATAGGCAAACAGATGAGAGGGGCCAATGATCAGGTAATAAAGATGGTGAACTTCCAAGATGGATGGCGGCTTCTTCACCCTCCTGATCCCAGACAAAAGGCTGCCAGCATTAAAAAAAAAACTTTGCAGGCTTTTTACCCATCCTGCCAGTGGGGCCCCTGCTGCTGGAGTGGCTCAACAGGTTCAAGGTAGATCAGGACATGCTCACACAACAGCTGTGGGCCCATCAGCCGTCCTGTCTTTCTTCCAACTCACCAACCCTAAATTAGGGAAGACAGACCCCCACGCTTCACAATTTACAGGTTTCCAGCCCTCAAGAAGCTGGGCTTCTGCTTTGCAGAGGGTCTTTTCTTTGTGTGTACCTGCTGTATGGGAGTGTTTTCTCACTCCTAGTAAAAGGCCTTCTTTCGATGGCTCAGTCCGTCTGCTCCTGTTTGCAGTGTTTGCGATTTCTCAACAGCTACCTCTCTGTCACAGTCAGTATTTCTTCCCTGTCTTTTAATTCTTTAACTGGCAGAGAAAATGAACCCAATCAAGACCCTTAACAACTAGTGGTAGTGGGACTAGAAAATAGATAGTAGACTCATGGAGGCATTTCGTCTTTAGACATGGTCTAACTGTAGCCATGGCTGGCCTGGAACTGCTATACATAGATCCAATCTACCTATTGGAGATATATATGTGTGTGTGTGTGTGTGTGTGTGTGTGTGTGTGTGTGTGTGTGTATGTATGTATGTATATATATACACACATATATATGTATGTATGTATGTATATGTATTGTGTACCCTAATAACCTTGCCTGAGGATCAGAGGACAGAGCCAGCCACTAGATTAGACATAGAGGTCAGGCAGTGGTGGCACACACCTTTAATCCTAGCACTCAGGAGGCAGAGATCCGTCTGGATCTCTGTGAGTTCAAGGCCACACTGGGCAATATGAGATTGATCCAGTATAGGAGAGAAACAGAGCCAGGCAGAGGTGGCACACACCTTTAATCCCAGCACTTGAGATCTCATACCTTGGCTTGGGAAACACACACGCCTTTAATCCCAGGAAGTAATATGGCAGGACAGAGAAAGGTATAGAAAGTGTGAGGAACACCTTTAGACTGAACATTTCATAGAGGTAAGAACTAGAGGCTGGCTGTTCTGGTTCTCTGATCTTTCGGCTTTCACCCCAATATCTGGTACCGGGTTTATTAAAAGACCATCTAAGATTCAAACAATCCAAAGGCCTCTATTGTCCAATTGTTGGGTTCAACATGTGAGTTCCCCTGCCCAGCCCCTAGGGGCAGTTTTGATGCAGAAATGACAGAAGGTAGCTGCTTTAGGAGGGGGTGAGAAGAAGAGAGAAGCTTGAAAATGCCTTGGCAACTGAACAGAAAGGGTCTATTTATCAAGCAATGGAAATGGGGTCCGTTTCTTGTCACAGGTGGTGACAGCAGTCTGAAGGAGTCTGTGAGTATGTGAGGCCTACATTCCTTGTGTCATCTCTTCTGACTTCAGGAGGCCTCATTAGTTTTGCTACCATAGCTTATCTTCCTTGAAAAGCGCTGAGAAGGCTAACCTGTGCTGTTCATGGTAGCCTCGGCACTACGCTACTCTGCATCTCTCAACAGACCTCTGCCTTGTTTCACAGCTGCGGTCTGTCCTCCTGACTCTAGACAAGGAAGGAGGAAGCACGGGCTGCTTTCTACGGCACATGTCATCTCCTTCCCTTCTGGACCTTTTGCAGGAAGCTGATGTCCTAGGTCACAAGACTGTTATCGGACTGGTTGTCTCAGTCCAAACCAAAATGATTCAGCCTAATGACTGCTGAATCGGTGCTCATTCAGAACAACTTCAGGTCCCACCGCTTGGCTATAAGGAGGTGGGGGTTATAGCCAGGGGCTGTTGATCCAAAAGCTATCATTAAATATGACACTTAGTTTTATGATTGTCCACATCTTTACAGAATTCCAGACTCCAAAAGCTGCTATAAGATAATTTATTACAGTCTAGCCTATAATTTCCTGTAACAATGGCACATATAATAGTTAAAAACAGCAAAAATGCTTGGTTTGTTTCATGTGTTGGCTGTTGTACAATGTTGAGTCCTCAGCAATTTCAGGAGGCTACTAGCAGGAAATCCAAGGAACAAGTCACATCTCTGAGCAAGGTCCAGGAAACTCATCTGACCCTCTGAAAGTCTGTCCCTGACCTTCCAGCGAGTGCTGAGGTTACCCTCCATCCAGCTCATACAGAGGAATGAGAGTCCAAGCTCCTCCTTTATGCTTGACCAATCCAAGGGGAACAGCAGCTGGTCTCAAAGAGAAGGAGGAAGGCCAAGGACTAGATGTTTTCTTCAAGGAGGACAGCCAGAAGGTTGTGGCCACAGGTGAGGACAGCTCTTTCTAGGTAGTTTTCCATGATTTTTGGCTTTGTTCAGGGACTACTCAAGAAAATATCCTTGGATCCTTAGTTAGCCCTCAAGTCTATGATAGAAGAATTGTGTGTGTGTTCTAGGCATCACTCCCTGCTGACAGGAGTAGGGAGCTGGGAGTACTCTAGGCAGCTGAGACCCCTGGTGCCTGGATTCCAAGGAACTATTCTGCTCAGGGCTCCAAAGCACCATGTGAACCTTCTTTGACTCACAACAGATAGTCTGAGCTAAGGAAATTAGCCAACTCCTTTACAGAAGGTATCTTGTTCAGCTCCCAAGCCTTGTTCTCATTGGATCCACACAAACCAGTTCTGCTGCTCAAGTGGCAGTGAATTCCAGTCTGTGCACTTCTGCTCTGGCTAATCTCTGATATGGACCTCGGAGCTCAGGAATATCAGCAGGTCAGCCAGGTACAAGTTCTAGGCCTTCTAAACATCTTCTAATGATAAGCATGTAAGCATCTAACTGGACAAAGTGTGGTTTAGAGAAGGGTAGAAGTGGGAGGTGAAATGGACAGTTGTCTACCAAGAATAGCTGACATTCTTAGAAATGTCTGTCCCTCTCTATTTATGGAAAAATCTCTCCAGGAAGTAGCTCCACAGCCCAGCTTCTAGCACCACAGACCTACTGGCTGGGGGTTCATGACTTTTTCTCTGAAAAGCCACAGTCTTACTACCCCAAGATTCTCCTTGAACATCCTTAACTGGGAGAGTCAGCCTTTGGACTACAAGGACTCTATGCCGGCTACACAGCTAACTCTCCCTGACTAATCTGTGCAGCGGGTGTTGTCTGGATGTTCAACTCCCTTCTTCTGTGGAACGAGACTCTGATTTGAGCTTGACGAACTCTCGAGCGACCTCATCATTGCTCCTCTGAGACAGAATCCGGAGGATGGTCATGCCTGTCTCATCCATGTGGATCTTCCGGCCCAATGGGCACCAGCAGGCACAGCTGCCCTTGGCTGCCACATCCCTCAGGGGCATCACTGCCAGTCCTATCACACGATCCTCCCGGGCAAAGCAGTAATCCTTCACACAGATCTGTAACTCATAGGCCTCTGGACCCTCTTCATTTCCCAGGAGGCTATGAGCACAGGGTAGAGGATAAAAAGCCAGAAATGAACATTTTCTGCTGAATTCACCCACCTTTGACATCTAGCCCATCGATCTCTTCCGAGTCTCTCCACCCTTACCACCCAGCACTCCTTCATTCCAGAGCCTGTAGGTGTCCTGCTCTGTTACTTACAAGTGGAATGTCTCATTGTACTTGGGAGTCCAGTTGTTGCTTTTAGATTTGGTTGTGAACTTCCTCTTCTTATCACTTTGGTGTGGGCCAACCATGGTCACTTCCACAAAAGGCCGGAACATACCCGCTGTCTGCCACTTGAGGTCATTGGCTGCTACCACTACCCAAACAAGGGAGATCTGTGAGGGACCCCACCAATATTCCCAGTTCTTCAAGCCTAGGGTATGTTCCCCTGGAGAAGAACTGAGCTGGAGCACTAGGGTGAGCAGCCCCTGCTTTCAAGGGATGAGTGAGGCCATGGTCAAAAAAAAAGCAAACCTGTAAGTGAACAGCACTTACCTTTCACTGTGACCTTATGCTCCCCAGTGCCAGGGTGTGTAAATAAGTCCACCTGAATGGAAACTTCTCCCACAGGATCATCCACACCAGCCCCTGAGGACAGACAGATGATTGCCTACTAGAGAACTAGATTCCAGGTGAAATGAGGGGATGCAATGCTCCCACCTCACATCCTACCCTAAAGTGAGAAGAAATCACCCACAGTAGTCACAGGGAAGTAATAAATGGGAAAGAAACAACAGGAGAGAAAGAATGAGGCTGTGCACTATGACACTAGACAAGCTGACAGAATCTTGGGAGAAACTTCCGGAAACATGCACTGAAAATCCCCCCCCCCTTCCCTCTGCTTTGCTCTCACTCTTACTCCTTCTATAGTGCAGGCTGGATTTGAACTTGGGAGCCTCATGCTTCAGCCTCTTGATTTCTCAGATCACAGGCATGTGCAACTGTGCCCTGACTTATGACATCTCTCTTTCTCTCTCTTCTTTTCTTTTCTTTTTTGAGACAGGGTTTCTCTGTGTAGCTTTGGAGGCTGTCCTGGATCTCACTCTGTAGACCAGGCTGGCCTCGAACTCACAGAGATCCACCTGCCTCTGCCTCCCAAATGCTGGGATTATAGGCGTGCGCCACCACAGCCCAGCGACTTATGACATCTCTTAATGCTCTAATCAAGAGATGCAACCTTGTGCTTGTCCTCAGGATTTCTGGGTGTCGCTACTTGCGAGGCCTTCTCTTAAATCCACAGAACAACTCTCTAGTCACAGTCTCTGAATAGGGTCAGTCTATCGGTGTCTCTTAGCAGGGGCTTCATCTGATTTTGAGAACTCATCACTATCCTGCGCCTCAAAGAAAACCCTTCTTTGTCCTGGGGTGTATTGGTGGGGAATGCGAGGACAAGACAGAGGTCAAGAACAGAGGTTCTTCCAGGGCTATATGAATCCATTGTCTAGGTCAAAGATTGGCATAGAGCTCCTGAACTTGGTTCAGCCATCCCCAGAATGCACCTCACTGTAGTTCACAGGGTGAGTCAGTGTTTGATCATGTCTGCACAGTGTAAAAGAACATACCCTTTTCTGGCCGAATGTCCTCATTAGCAGTAAACCTAATACCTTTCCCATCATGCACTGAGCGAGGAGGACAGGCAAGTCAAGAGGTGAGCGGCAGTAGGACAGAGAAAGAAGAGTTGTTAGAGGTCAAAGAATTACAGTCATTCATGAGAGTTCAAATACATTCCGAGGAAGCTCAGACTGGGGCAGGGCGCAGAAAGAAGTCCAAGAGCCAAGGTCAGTGTCTAAGTGCTCCTCATTAGATGTCACAGTTTGGAGACCAACTACAGCATGGCAGAACAGTAGAAAACACAGATAGAAAGTATCTAAGACCAGTGGGGCAAGGGAGAGGTGGCAGGTTCTGATCTCCTAGGCCCCTAAATGACAACAGATAAAACCATGCACATGTGGTCTCCCTGAGGTGCAGCCCTGCTAGCACTTCATGCCTTTCTTCACCGTTGCCCAGCTCTATCGCAATGCTGCCAAAAGCCTTTCTGAATGAACTCAGCACCGCCCTGATACTACTACAGGCCTTACACGTCCTCAGCTCTGCAAAAGCTGCCCCTGTCCTCTTCAGCCATACCCATCCCAGCTTCTCTTGTCCAGACCCTCCCTCGACTGAGAACAGCTGTAAGAAGTAGAGCAGTACTGCACAATCCCTCCATTTTCTCACCTCCAGTCACTTCCAGTCTTAACGCTCACATTTCTTTTTTTGTTTTGTTTTGTTTTGTTTACTGAGACAGGGTTTCTCTGTGTAGCTTTGCACCTTTCCTGGAACTCGCTCTCTAGCCCAGGCTGGCCTCGAACTCACGGAGATCCGCCTGGCTCTGCCTCCCGAGTGCTGGGATTAAAGGCGTGCGCCACCACCGCCCGGCAACTGCTTACATTTCTATTTCTCCCTTCCGGGTCAAGTCTACACTTCACATCCACAGCTTTCTATGTCAAGTTCATACTCCTGGCAGCCCACCCAAGTCTTCTTGGAGGATGCCATTTAAGTGTGCCTATAGGTGCCTCCTGGAGGACCCTGCTTCAGGATCAGGTCGGAATTCCAGGATGAACCTGTCTTTGCAGATGTGCTTTAGTTTGGACAGGCCTAACGGGTGGCAGGAAGTAGATCTGGGGACTGAAATTCCCAAGGCAAAGATCCGCCCCCACCCCCAAACAAACCAACCCAGCTCTCTGGTCCACAGTGCATACGCATCGTTCTTGAGCCGACAGCATCTGCTATGTACACCCTTCCGTTGCCCATGATCTGCCTTAGCTTTCTTTCCATCCATGCTGTAGGGTACGGGGAGCACTTTGCTTCTCCTCTCCAGGACCTCAGGTAAAGCTATGAGGCTTCATGTGTATCCAAGCATTTCCTGTCAAGGCTTCCTCACAGAATTTTCTTACTTCTTCCCCATTACCAGATAGGGTATAGGTGAGCCCAATAAATGTGCACTGGGTAGGCAATGGCCAGGAAAAGGAATAAAGAAATACCAGACCCATTTTCAAAGTCCTTGTGACCCTCATTCTCCTGCCTGGTATGGGCATGTGCCTGGGTAAGTACTGAAGTTAAGTATAGAAGTTGAAATCCAAGCTTGAAGGAGCAATTGGATCCTCTCCAAGGGCTAAAGAACACTAATTCCCTACAGGCATTGTATATACAGGGAGGGGAGGTGGGAACACATCGTCCTTGGGCCCTTACCCTGGGCAGTCTGTGAGCGCACAAATGTCTTGATGAGAGTGTCTGTAGTCTGCGTGTACAGAGACAGGGCATAACGTAGAGACTGCAGGTCTGGGCTCTTCTCCAGGAATGTTTTCTTCAGACCATTGCCTCCTGCATGGAAGTATTGCTGAAAGATAAATGATCACCTGCTTCATCCCCTCACAGAGAGGCAGCTCCCCAACTGTCCTCAGAGAAGCCAGGACTGTAAGAACAGACTGACAAATCAGAAGCACCTACAGAGCCAGCCACAGTCCCTCAGCATCACTGGGGTGTTTGGCAGGAGCAGTAGGGAGGGGCATATTTCTGGAGGTGGTGTTGGAAGAAAGGGCCTATCTAGTTGGGCACGTTTGAGATGGAAGCATCTGAGGTAGGGAGAAGAGACAAAAGTGATCTTTTACCTCTCTGAAACTTAGGAAACTTGATACTTCAGACATACTTTCCCCAAATGCCTCATCACAGTTCACATGCACCTGACTTATCACCTTACCAATCTTGGGTCTTGGACTTGAAAACATTTCTCTTTCTCTCTGTATCCCTGACACTGCCTAGGCCTTCTTCTCTGGATGTGGAATGCTAAGAGGCTGATAGCTAGTCTGGCAGAGTGGGATGTCAAGTCCTAATGTGCCCGGGGAGACTGTCTGGAAAAGGGGAAAGTCTCCACCTTGATGGTATCCAAAGCCAGGTCAAGGACGGCACACTGCTTTGGAGTGAGATTCCGTGTTTCCTCTCGTACCATGTGGTCCTGGAACCCCAGAGAAAACACATCAGGAAAGCCCAGGACAGTCATCAATACAGTGCCCCCACCAGGCAGTTCACAAATTGCCCCCACAGTAATAGTTCTTTCCCCCACTTCAGGCCCCCAGGTACCCTCCCTGCAGCCTCATGAGGACCCCAAATCCCAAGAACCTTGAGTTTGGAAAGCTGGCTCAGCTCCTTGGCAGCAGTTAAAATCAGCTGGGTGCCCTAGGCAGAGAGAGATCAGTCAAAAGCAGGACTGCAGAGGAAGGGGGGAGTGAGGGAAGGAGACAGCGGGAGGAACGGGGAGGGTGGTGTTCTTACTGTCTGGTCAGTGAGTGGAGGCAGGACGATCACTCTTTCCATGGTGTTCATCACCACCCGCCAGAGCTCCTTCAGGACTCGCTTCAAAACCGTCTTCTCACACACAGTGGCAAAGAGCGTGAGGCTACAGATTCAGGCAATAGGTGAGGCTAGGGGAAAGTCTGGAATGCCTGCTCCCCCAGAGGCTCCTCAGCTTAACTTTTCCTCTCCGAGTGCTATACTCACTTGCCATCCAGGAAATCCATGAGAGGTCGCAGTACACTATCTGCATCCTGAGCCACTGAGGCCCTGGCGTTGGGGGATGCATTTCCCGTGCCCCGAACTTGGCCCAGGATGTCAGCCATTTGTCGAACACACTCATCAATCCGCACCTGGAAGCTACACACATGCTCACAGTGCAGCCCTCCCTGCCTCCACACCGACACTGGAGCAACACCAGCAATGCAGACTCATTTCTTTATGTTGCATCTCCATGAGGGACAATATGCAGGAATATAGGAAGATCTGCAGCTGAATGAGTGTGGCCAGCAGCTCTAGGAATGGCCAAAACCTACATCTGGTTCTAAGGGCTGTGCATTCTGGGGGCCACTAACCTGTTTCCAAACACCATGCTGAGCTCATCCAGAACTGTATTCAGTTTCACCTGCAGCTCCTTCAGACTGTCTGAAGCTTCCGAGTCCAGCTATATCCATGGGGTAGCCAGGTCAGACCGCTGCCTTTCACTTTTCATACACCACCATTTTCCCTCTTCAGGCCCCACCCCAACACCTGCTCTTCCCTCCTAGGACCATATCCCTGTGCTTCCTCCTCTTTCCTGGGACGACACCTCAGTGTTTGCCCTTCCCTCCGAGGGCCATGCCACACCCCACCCCAAGCCCAGTTCTCCTTCTTACCACAATGGCTAATTCTCCTTCCCAGGACCATATCCCAAGTGTCTGGTTCTCCCTCCTGGGGCCCTACCTCTATGCTTGTTCCTCTGGGTTGGTACCATATCCCAGTGGCTACTTTTCCTTTCTAGAATTTTACAGCAATGCCTATCTCAGATGAAGCCCCCTTAAATCTGAAGCTCAACACCCAGCCTACCCTTAATTGAGAGACGGTAGAGCTCTGTGCCAAGGCAACTCAACCTAGACAAAGTACAGTAACCACATACCCTAAGACTTACCTCTTTGCCTCCCATGGCCTCAAACATTTTCTCCAGCTGGACCCTCAGTTGCTGCATGTTGTTCATCAGGATGCAGGGCTGTGGGGACAGACAGATCTCCAGTCTTAGCTCCTTTTAGCACAGCACCCATTAGTTTAGGGTCCCTTACTCTTTTACGCTATTCCAAGGCAACAGAGACTTCATATTGCATAGGTCTTGACCTAAAGACTGAGATCTAGCCAATTCAGACAATTCTCTTTGAACAGAGACTAATGGCAAATATTTCTGCCTAAATTTGGGTTAGGTGGTAGTTACACAGGTGCTCATGGTATTTCTAATTATAATTCTGAGTAACTGAATTTTTTTCTGAAAATTTGTAATTGAAAAAAAGGCTAAGCAAATCTCAGTAGAGGAAAAAGCACAGAATGGAGACTCAGAGGCACTCTTAGCTAACTTCTCGTTCTCTTGTGGCACGAGTCTCCAGCAAAGCACAGAAGGGAGCCAGAAGTCAAGAACAGCTGAGGAGCATTCCAGTGTCCTCCATGCCTGTCCTCAGTGCCCCAGTGCCTGGCCTACCAGTTTCTCCTTTGTGCAGTAGGCTGGGAAGTTCGTCGATAAGATGTCTGCATACTGCATCAGCACTTTCCCAATGGTCTGCGGAAAGAGAAAAGGAAAGAGGAGAGAATCCTTAACGTTTTCACAAGGACCTTGCCTGAAGTTCCATTTCTCATCCCAGAACAATAACATCAGGGAGTTAGCTGCTGTGGTGCACAAATATAATCCCAGCACTCTGGAGGCAGAGGCTAGGAGGACTGCCGCAGGTTCAAAGCCAGCCAGGGCTATGTAGTGGGTTCTAAGCCAGCCAGTGCTATATAGAAGACCAGGTCTCAAATATATGAGACAAAACAAAACAAACAAAACCCCAAAATATCAAGAGCGAAGACTCTCACACGAAGGAGCAAAGCTCCCTGTCAATTGCAGAACAGAACTGAGATAGACTGTCTACTCTAGACACAACAATGGGAAAGCAGGTAATGTTAGGCTTTGCCGAAGGCCACATGGAAGAAGGTGGAACTCAGGCCTGTGACTGTGAGTGTGGTGATGCTAGGGGCAGGAGTCTAGGAGGCGCATCGTTACCTTAGCAAACCTTCTCATGTAGTGGGCAAGGATGCTGGGGTCTGGGCATTCCAATTTCCGGATGATCTCAAAGCTCTGATTGAGTTGCGTAAAGACGTCCACCACGGAACAGGAAAAGAGTGCGTGCTCTGATGTCTGCTGGAACTAAAGAAGACCACACATGGAGTAACCATCCATAGCTTTAGGGTATGAAGAGCTCTTGCCTAGCAGAGGTGGCTCTGTGCTCTCCATAGCTTTCCTACAGATTCTATACGATGGGGCAGATCAGTCTAGCAGAAGCCAAAAACTTCAGGCCAATAGCTAAATGCTGAGACATGGATGGACCACTGTGTAGCCAAAGCCCCCAACTTACCCCATCCTTCTTGTCTCGCTCCAGGGCCCCACGCAGGAACTCCAGGGACACATCTTCATTCTCATCTAGCCACTGAAGCACAAACTGCTCAAACCACCTGTTGTTGGAAGAGGAAAACAAGGGACTGAAGCTAACTGGTCCACAACACAATGCCTGGTAGCTCCTCCAGACGAATCTTCCGGGAGGGAGGGCATTCATTCCTCGTTCTACAGCAGTTCCTGCGACAGGCCATCTGAGCCTGGCCTGCTGAACTGAACGTAGGCTACTACCCTTCCTCATTCAGAAAGCCCAGTACCCTCCTCTTGGCTGCCCACACACTCACGCTGGGTACTCAGGCACCTGTCCCTGGAGGGCAGGCAGATCCCGCACGTATTCATTGTGGAGCCACTTCACCTTGAAGTGCAGGTTCATGTAGTCAGCACTCTTACACAGCCGGTCCTTCTCATGTTCTAGTGAAGGGGGAGAAGCTGGGTGAAGTTTCAGCCATAGCCATGGTTCCTGGATTTCCTAGGGCAGTAGGTCTAGACAGGTGGCTCTGCCAGATAGCTTAGAAGACAGGGACTCAAGTCCTTTTAGCACCCACCTCCCACCCCTCCTAGTGCCCTACTCAGGCATTCTCCAAGAGCCTGGCCCAAATCTTCCTTTCTAGAGGCTAAGTCTAGTGAAGTCTATAGTCTTCTTGCTCTAACTTCTAGACGTGCAAAAGAAACTCTCCGGTCTCTAGTGAAGAAAAGAAAGGACGCTAATGATAATTAGTGGAGACTGACAGGGAATGGGGGGCTGAGGGGAAGGAAAGACAATGGTTTTCTAGTGTTTGTTTGTTTTCAGTCTTAGTAACTGAGTTATTCTATCAAGTAGGCTTAAATGAAGAGATATTAAGTTGTACATGGCATGAATATGTTAATGGGAACTTCCAGAGACAGAAAACCAAACAGAAAGACAGTGGAACAGCCATGTTATGACAGAACCCTGAGGTAAAGTGAAGGGCTCCCAGGAAGAGCTGAAACAAAGAAAATGAGCTCTCAGGGAAATATGCAAATAAGGACCATTAGTCTGGAAACTATGGAAACACAGATCAGGCCACTGTGCTATAGCAAATAGAACTATTACTATGGATATGATGGGTTGGGTAGCTGAATTTTAATCTAGGGTGACAATCACTTATGGCTGACATAGAGTCTATGCACTCACCACATCCACACAGTATAATCATACCTACCCTTCACAGCTGGAGTATTATTTTGAATAATAAAAGTCCATGTGTGCCAATAAAAAGGTTATAAAGAAGGAAAAACTAAGCAAGAGAGAAGGAGCAGCTGGTATCCTTGGAGACATCCTTGTTCAACGTTGAGATAGGTATTGCTCCTCCAAGTCAAAGCAGAACATCTAGTCTGGGGACACTGGTTCTAGTGACTAGTGCAGGAGACACTCATCAGGGAAGTGAAGCCTGGGCCAGAGCCTGGAAAGGCTTCAGGTCCCTGGACTTTCATCTTCTGGTACTTTAGGACCATTGTAATCTGAAACTGCATTTGCTATTTCTTCTAGGAAGCAGTGAGCAGAAGGAAGGGTATAAAGCTAGAGGCAAGGGGACAACCAAAAGTTCTTACCACCAGCAAAGAAGACCTTTCGAATACGAATGATAGTAGTTGCTTGTGACAAAGCAGAGATGCCAATGAGCACAAAGAGTAGGAAAATCAGGGAGAGCAAAGAGACCCTCTTTTCTACCCCGTTCCCTGATGACCTTGAACCAGTCCCTGACCTTGAGACACAGATGACAGCACCAGGTACACCTTCCCACTTATGCTTATTCAACAACCCACTGGGAATAGGGGTAGGGATTCCTGAACATTCTGTTTGTTTCAGGACCTTTGAGTTTCTGTATTTGCATATAACTCTTTCATTCTCTGACAATCCAGTATGTGTCCTCTGATACCAGGCCCCAATTTCTATATCAAACATTAACTTAAGTACATAAACACTAAGTAGACGAGTGTTCAAACATTGGGTACATTTTATTTTAACAAGACCCAAAGAGTTAATGCTCCAGCAAGACTGCAAAGTGTCCTGGGAGGATAGCTCAGTTGGTGAAGTGCTTGCCTCATTAGCATGAGCACCTGAGTTCAGATCCCGGCACCTATATAAAAAGCTGGGCATGGGGGCAAGACGGGAGGTGATGGCAGATGGGAGGTAAAAATAGGCAGACTCCAGAAAGCTCATGGGCTAGCCAGCCTGACCAGTTAATGAAGTTCTAAGCCAATGAGAGACTCTATCTCAAACAAAAAGTGCCTTGACACCTAAGGACTGAGTCTGGAGACTGTCTTCTAAGCACTGTAACATGTGCATACAAATCCACATGTGCACCAACTCATATTGTTCATCAACATGAACAAGTGCATGTATGTATGCAAATTTCATGAGATTGTTGTTACTTATGGTAGAATTGGGGTTAACCTATCAGAAGGGGCAATAATGTTTCCATAACCTGTCCTTGACTTGGGTGTTAAAATTTTTATTTAATTTGATTTTCTATTGTATACGTGTGTATGTCCACATGTGGAGGTCAGAGGACAACTTTCGGGAGTTGGTTCTTGCCTTCTGCCTTATTGAAATAGGGTTTCTCTGAGGTTTCTGTTGAGGTGCAGTAACTGCAGGCTAGCCAGCTAGCTGCAACTGTCTGCTCCTCACCCCCCTTAACAAGGTCTCTCTCTATAGCCCTGGTTGGCTTGGAATTTGTTATGTAGACCTGGCTGGCCTCAAACTCAGAAAGATTCCCCTTGCCTCTGACTTCTAAATGCTGGGGTTAGAGGTGTGTGCCACCATGTTTGGTCTGCACCCGCTTTCTGCATGGGTTCTGGGAGGAGAAGGAAGTCATCAGAATTGTGTAGGTAGAGCTTTTGCCCACTGAGCCATCTCCCCAGCCCTGTTTTCTTCATCTACCCTTCATTCCAAGAGTTCTTCCAACCTCATAATCTCTCTAATTCTGGTAATGTCTGTAAAGATTCTGATGGAATACCGTGCCTAAGTTTAACTTGTTTCTTTCCATCTCTTGCTGTCTTAATACCTCCAAATGAAATTGAACAAAATATGAGTTGGTTCATTTTTCATACTTTTTTCTGCTAAGTGCACCATAGATGTTCTTCAAGAACTGACACCAAACTTCCCATCAGGCTTGGTGAGTGCTGTCTCACCAAGGCAAGGTCAGGTAAAACCTGTATAAACCTTTCAACCAATGTGTGGATTACAGCCCAGAAAGATGAGTCCAGAGTAAGAAGACTCAGCCACTGCTCGGGGGCTGAGTCACAGAATGTAAATGACATGTGGTTTGGCTGTACCAACTCAGCACAGACCTTCAAAGTGTCCTTTAACCTCCAGAGTCACTGATTCTAAGCCTCACAAATTTAAGAGTCTGAGAGTGATCTATGTTTCCACTTCACCCAAGCAAGAGATCCGAACTCTGCTTTGAGCTTGTCCCAGATGGCTCCTTTCCCTTCTATATCCACTTTCACAGACCAAGGAGCTAGACTAACATCTACAAACAGAGAGGAAAGGCAGCTAAATTGGTGAGCACAGATGGGTCCAGATGAGTTTGACATAGACAGAAAGTGATATTTTGCAAAGGTGAGAGATGGAAAAAAGAATAAGCAGAATGAACAAAGTAAATAATCACTTATCTGTGGCTCTGCATCATGAGAGTAAGGGAAGTAACTTTCTGAGCAGGTTTAAAAAAAAGCCAGGCCAGTAAGTATAAGGAAATAATGATATTTCTATATGTTTAAGCTTCTCTTGTTCTTCAAAACTGTAAAGGTAAGCCTAAGAAGACCATTCTCTGGGAAGCAAGCCACCATTCTGGGAACATTCACCATGAGTGAAGCTGCTCTCTCGGCTGAAAAGGTCTTGGATAGGCATTTGTTATAAAGCTGGAAGGAGAAATCTGCACACCCATTTTCCTTATTTCTTTTGGCTACAGCTTTATTCATCCAGTGCCTCCTATCACTTACCTGCTCTCTAGGTAAGTTTCTTACTACACTGTTTACCTAGAACTTGAAGTAGTCTGGGAAAGGAAAGAGACAGCTTATGAGGTGGGTGGAGTCTGGCAGACCCTTACCCTCCAATGCATACTTCATGTCTTGTGCAAACAGATGCCACATCACTTCTGCACTGACTTTTCCTACATTCAGCTCCTGAGGAAACCTGAGAGATGGAAAAAACACAGTAAACATCAAGGCAAGAGCTATTTGATTTTATTTTTCCTGAGGTACCTAGTTCTTACAAGACATAATGAAGAGAGGAGAGTCCTAGGGAACAGGACTAGGTTTAGTCTGGACAAAAGGGGCCCAGGGACCAATGGTAGGATAAATGAGGGCAAAGGGAGACCTATCAGCTAAGATGAGCCCAGAGGACAGAAGGCCCAGAAGGTAAGACAAGACAAGGCATTAGATCCCTGAGGAGGGTTGAGGCTTGCGGGTAGGCCCAGGATAGATAAGCTGGAGGAGAAAGAGCAGGGAGTGGGCCTTGAGAAGGCCAGCTTTATTCGTTATGGACAGGCACATGCACACATAGTCTCTGGATCCCCTCGGGCTCCCCTAACAGTCCCAGTCCCAGAAGCCTTTCTCTCCAGGAAGGCTATCCCATTCTGGATAGGGCCCCCCTTATGTTTCCACACCTGTCTCCAGAAACAGTTACTCAGACAGATACAAGGGACAGAGGGACAGATGGACGGACAGTTGGAAGAAGTGGCACTGCAAACATACAGAGAGATAGGAAAGAAAGAGGCTGTTAGACAGATGGACAGACCAATCATCAACCAGACAGAGCCAAGTAGAGTGGTACTCACTGGTTCAGAACCGGTGTATAGGAATTCTTATCCTCTTCTATGATTGACACAATGAGTGTGATAAGTTTGGGCCAGAAATCCAGGTTCCGAATGCTGGGCCCTGGCTCCTCTAGGGGTTGCTCCTGCTTCTTGTTCCAGGGACAGGGGAGTGTAGGAGAAAGAGAGATAGTCACAGTAGAATTGAAAAGACTTCCTTTTTCTTTTCCCTTCACCATGTCTATTATTTTAAAGTCAGAGATACTTCCTCTTCCAGCACATGTCTTCCAAATGTCTGCCTATGTTCCAAAGAGGGATGACTACTGGGAGATCCTTCAACCATGGAAAATTGCTACTCTCAGCTCTGGGGCACTTGGTCCATCTAAGACATATAAAGGCACCTGTGCTTTCTCTTCTAGTTACTATGGACAGGGGACTCTGGCTGAAATGAGCATCCTCTAGCCTCACTCAAGTAGGTCTGGTTCTGTAAGGTCCACCCACCTCCAAGCAACCCTCTTCCAGATGTCCCTATTCAGATCCACACTTCACATACCACACACAAACGTCCCATCTCTGAGAAGCTCCTTCAAGTTGAGCAGGAGCTACTCAACAGACAGACCCTGTGTGCAGTTTGACTTAACTTTTAGTGGACCAGGTCCCCTTTGGATCCTTTGAAGGCTATTATTAGCTGGAAGAAATGCACCTGGAAAGCTTTGCTGGAGAAGAAGAGGATTTGCTTAGAAGGAGACAAAGGAATACAACAATGGATCTCAGGAAAGGCAGAGCCACCCACAGTCAGAACCCAGACAAGGACAAGCTGTGATCACTACAGATACTGGAATGGACAATCTCTCTCACAGGAACAAAGGCAAAGGTGGAGCTGCCCAGGACAGGGATGGAACTTTTATGAGTATACTACATGTCACTGAAGTCTCCAAAATCTCCTCATGAGCCTGCATCAACAACAGGTTAGTAGAAAACAGGACAGAATCTATATCCTATTGATTCCACCTCAATTTCACTTACATGCATCTTTTTCTTTTAGTTTTTCTGCCACTATCTATAGATGTAACCAACCGTCTTATTAAATAAGAAACACAGAAATAATGCAAAAGAGAAAGCCGAGAGGTCAGAGCTCAGAGCTAAAATCTCACCCTTCCGCCTGCGGTGTCCCAGCTTCCCGAAGGAGACCTACTTCCTGTCTGTTCGTTTTTTTTATAGTATGTTGTTCTGCCTTCTCATTGGTTGTAAACCCAAACACATGACTGCCTCGTCACTGTCTGAATGTACAGCCCCCTAGGTCTTAAAGGCATATGTCTCCAATGCTGGCTATATCCATGAACACACAGATATCTATGGGATTAAAGGCGTGTGCCACCACTGCCACACTCTTGCTATGGCTCTAATAGCTCTGACCCCCGGACAACTTTATTTATTAACATACAATCAAAATAATATTTCAGTACAATTAGATTACCACCACAACTATCCCAGCAAGGACTCATTCAAAAGACATCCTTGGCCTTTGAACTTCAGTCCACTATGTCCTCCAGTGAGCTGTCAAATGATTTCTCTATAAGGAAAATCTCAGAGTATGACCTTTCTGCTTAGAGCTCTCCTATGGCCTTCAATTAAGTTTGATGGACTCCTCTATCAGAGACAAAGGTCCTTCAGAATGTTCCTTTCTTCTCTACTTCATGTCTTCCCAATTCTCTTGTGTTGTACTGCATCATGATCACCACTTACTGTGGTGCCTGGCAGGATGCTAAAAGCTTTGTACACACTATGTCATTTTATCTTCTTGATGACTCTTGGGCACAAGTTACTATCATCTCATTTTTGGATGAGGAGACTGAAGGACAGTGAGGGTCTATGACTGGCCTACTGTCAAAGAGCTAAATAGCAGAGCTAGGATTTGATCCCACAACAGAGTTTGAAGTTATAAACACCTGATTAAAAAATGCTTCTGTTTCCTTAAATTAACATACTCATGCACAATTCTGTGCCATGAAATACTCTATTTCCCCCTTCTCTTCCCTTCAGCTCCTTTCTTGATATCATTTTTACCCCTTCCTCAAAATCCAGGTTGAACTTGACTTCTCTCAAGTTGTCTCTGATGCTCCTGGCTTGGTTAGATGCCTCTCCCCTGGGCTCTCAGAACAGTCTATGAATTTCTGGTACTAGTATACCAGATATCTAATACTATAATAAAATGTAAAAAAACAAAGAGAATGGTACATGCAATAATTTGCCCTAATTTCTACCATACAATAATTTCTCCCAAGGCAGAAATATGTTTTATTTGACTTTACATATATAATACTCCATTTTTGTTAAGTGAATGGGTAGATACATGATCCTATGAGTAAAGATGAGTAGATGGAAATATTAAACCAAAACAAGCATTTTACTCATGTATATATTGCCTCATGAAAATGAGATTGAGAGAAATCAGAAGTCGAGAATAAAATAAAAAGGCTAAAGCCAAGTCCCTGAAGAGTTTGTAGGCCTTCTTTAGAGTCTAGGTCATTATTATGCTGGGGCAGAGAGATCAAATATTAAAACATCTGCATGGTTAGAAGATCAAAGCTGAGAACAGTATCTTTCCCTAACCAAAGAGAATCCACAGATGAATGACAGAGGAGCCCAGACTGTACCAAGCTAAACAAAGGCCCCAGGAAAACCTCCGACAGACATCAGAACCAGTAGAAAGCTTTATAAAGCTTTAAAGAGAGAAGCCTTAAACATATGGATGGCATAAGAAGGACATTTAGAATGAGAAAAGGCAGCAGGAAAAAGAAAGGATCCTAGAACAGTGGCTCTCAACTTTCCTAATGCTGCGACCCTTTAATATAATTCCTCATGTTGTGTAACCCCCAATCATAAAATTATTTTTATTGCTACTTCATAACTGTAATTTTGCTACTGTTATGAATCATAATGTAAATATGTGTGCTTTCCAATTAGGTGACCCCTGTGACAGGTTTTTCAACCCATAAAGGGGTCTGCACACACAGGTTGAGAACCATTGTCTTAGATCTTTACTAAGGTCCTCTGAGGAAGCATTACAGGACTGGATACATTCACTAGAAGATGAATGTTCAATAGATTTCCATCATTTGGCTCTACTGCCTTTCAAAATCGATCTCCCTCTTTTGTGTCATTTTTTCCCAGTGTCGAACCAAGACTAAATTCTTCCTCCTTGGAATCCCTTCACTCTATTCCTTTCTCAAAACACTCCTTTTGTTTTGTTTTTGTTTTTCGAGACTGTGTTTCTCTGTGTAGCCCTGGCTGTCTTAGAACTCGTTCTGTAAACCAGGCTGGCCTTGAACTCAGAGAGATCTGCCTGCCTTTGCCTCCCAGGTGCTGGGACTAAAGATGTGCGCTACCGTGACCTGGCTCTCAAAACATTTCTAACAGACCACATGGATTGAATATACAAGCATGCCCATGAGACTGGGGAGTTTTTGAGAGTACTAGAAGCTGTTTTCAGACCTGGCCCAAAACATTTTACATAAATATACATGCATATATACAAATATATATACACACACATGCATATACACATATGTATGTGTGCACTTTGTTGGACTGTGTGTGTTTATTGTACGGAAGGAGAGTAAATCTGCAAAAGCAAAACTGGCAAGATATGAACTATAATTGAGTTATTAGAACTAAAAAGAAGTCCTGGCTTTTGAACGGGTGGCAGAGGAGAGCTATGGTTGGAAGTGTCTAGAAAGATGGGGCTGGAGAAGTGGCTCAGCAGGTAAAGGTACGGTACCTGTCACCAAGTCTGATGACCTGAGTTCAGTTCCTGGGACTAACATGGTAGGAAGAGAGAAGCAATTCCTATAAGCATTCCTCTGACTCCCATGTGTCTATGTGCACACACATTCACATATACAAAATAAACAAATGCAGTAAGTTGTTTAGAAAAAAGAAACTAAGTTTCCAAGCACTGAGTTAGAATGCTAGCCTAAACAGATGAAGTGGGTAGGCCTCACAGGAGGCTCGGCTCAGCCTTGATGATCAGTCGGTGAACGTAATCTCAGAAGGCCATGCACTGCTGAATGAGTGCTAAAGGGAGAAGTTAGAGTTTTGTGCCAAGAGCTCAGAGGCAGCTATAGTCTTAGAGGAGAGCAGTGCAGAACTTACATGGGTCCAAATACACCTGGTCAAGATTAACCTTGAGATAGTAAAGGTAAAAGAAGATGCTGGGATGGCCCGAGAATTCTACTTAATTTGAGCTACCAAACTGCTCAAAGCAAAACTTATCACACCATTTCTGTTCAACTCGGACATGCGTATGTCACGTTTTGTTTAAGGGTCCTTTGTCAATTCATATACATCTATGAGACAAATGGTCCAAAGGCAACAACTTACTCATCCTTGAGGACATCAAGGACTTTGTTTTGAACTCCTTTCCACCATACATTTCTAGTAAAGAAAAGCTGAGGTTTCCAAGAACTACTGTCAGCTGCCGTCACTAACCCCCAAACCTCTTACCAGCTGGTACTGGCGACTGTAGAGGTCATGGCAGTTGTTGAAGATATATTCATATGTAGAGTTCAGGCAGGCTTTCACACAATCCTTTACCACCTGGCTGGCTCTTGGGGGGCTCTGCAGTTCTTGCACCTGCCAGTTAACAGAAGAAATACAAGCCCAGGATCCTGCCCACCCAGGTGGGATAGCCTCCCATCGTTCCTGAAAATGTACTGTAGACTCATTTCACCTTTTCCAGGTCTTCAAACCTTGCCCAGTGTTAGGGTTTGAATGGAAAATATCCCCCATAGGCTCAGGTTTTGAGTACTTAGTCCTCAGCTGGAGGCACTGTTTTGGGAGCCTGTGAAACCTCTGGGACACAGTGTCTAGCTATCAGACACAGAACACTAGGAGCAGGCCTTTGAGGGTTACAGCGTGGCCCTGCTCCCAGTTCTGCTCTCTGCTTTCTGATCCACCAAGATGTGAGAAGCAGAAGCAGCAAGTTCCTGCTGTCCTGGACTAAGCAGAGGTACTGTTCCTACCTTCCCTACCACACGGACTGTTCCCTGAAACTGGGATCTAAAGTAACCCTCTCTGACAGTGGTGAGAAAACCAGGGAACACACCCTAGGATGACTCAGCGGGATAGCAGATAGGGAGAACCTCCAGGTCTTCCTCACTGATCTACCAATTACACACTTAGAAGTAACCCAGGGAACTGGTGTGTTTAAAAGTGGGTGAATCCTTGTAGCCTCAGACTGTCCAATGACTCTTACTCTCTAGGTTTCCAAATCCTCAGCCCAGCACTGGCCAGCTCTGTCCACCCTTACCTTCATCCTGAAGAAAGTAATGCTGGTCAGCAAATCCACTGTAGACTTTAAATCTTGAAGCCGTTCAGGGCTCCCAGCAGGGAAGTTATTCTGTGATAAATCAAGCAAATGTTAAGAAAGGAACAGAGAAACACAAAACCTTCACTGCCCTAACTGCTGCCCGCTGGGATTTTCTGTAGCTGAGCTGGGCAACCTCCATTACTGGACTCCTTTTTCTTCCCTACTGATATAGACAGGTCCTTGCCTGGTGCCAAGATGAATACTTTACAGCTCTGAAAGCCACACTTCTTCCCCAAACCTGCTTCCCATGATGTGTAAGCATCTGTTCAGATGAACACAGATACAGTGTGCCCCACACCCAATAAGTACTTCAAAAGCTACAATCTAACTGTAGATTAGGAATACAAGTGAAGCCACACTACAGACCAAACTGAGATCCAGAACCTATACTTTCATTCTACCCTGCTCATCTAGTGTTCTGGCACCAGCAGATGGTGGAGTTCTGAGCAAAATCTTAAGTGAATTCTTTAGGACTTTCCTGTATGTCAGATTATTCTCTTTGACATGAATTTTAAGAGGAAGCTGCCATGGAGAGCTAAAAGGAAAGACTCTACTCTGTTGGCTTTAAGCCTACAGAGGGCTACTAATGACAAAGATAAGACATAATTATTTCCCCATTATTCATGCAAATGGGGAGTAAAGAAAGTGCAGATAACCAAAAACTCACTTTTGTTAAGCTGGAAGCTGCTTTTGCACTTACTTTCCAAAGTGCAGGTATTGCCTACTGTGGAAATTCCTAACACTTTAAGCAAGTGATAAAGCCATTGTAAAAAGTTCTAACTTAGAAGGAAATGAGAAGTTGTCTCTTTTCTCATCCTGTGCCATCCTGGGCACCCACTCTCCTGCATCTATTTCCTCCTATACCAGAAAAAGATATAACACCTAATTACAGTGTCCAAGACAGGCTACTCTTTTTTCCCCTAGCCAAAGACTCATATGTTTCCTAGGAATTGAGAAGAGCAAAAGAAAAAGAAAGGGAAGGAGGGAGGAAGAAAGGAAGGAAGGAAGGGAGGAAGGGAGGGAGGGAGGAAGGGAGGGAGGAAGGGAGGGAGGGAGGGAGGGAGGGAGGGAGGAAGGAAGGAAGGAAGATGGCTAAGTATCTAATATTTTGAGGGATGTTCTGGGAGAGACTATGTCATTATTAAGTTGGACAGGGATGATATGAACAGGATTGGAAAGCCATCTGTCCACTAAAAGCAGCCATATATGCTATTTATACACTGTAATGATCCCTAGAGTCCGAAGAACCAGGAGTATCAATGGCATTGGGCATCCAGGTGGGCACGATGGCACAGATCAATTTCCCTGCCTTTCATCCTTATAACTAAGGCTTGCCCATGCCTTCCAGATTGGGTTTAACATTACTATTACTCTACCCACAGCATGTCTTCACTTACCCTGTATGTAGAGAGGTCTATCCTCAGGGAGTTGTGTAGTTGATCCAGCAGTTTCACAAATCTCTCTTTCTGAGGGTACGAAAGAAAGAAAGAAAAAAAAAGAGTGGGGAGGAGACATCTGGTTGGCAACACATCTTTTCTGATCTCTGTCCATGGGAACAATCAATGTAAAGAAAAACAGACTAGGTGAACCTTGTTCCATTGTTTAGCAGCACTGCCTTAAACTAGGAAACGTTTTTCACACTAACAAGGAGACATACATGTCCCTGGAAAGGAAAAATCTTTTCCTAAACACAAGGATGTGACCAGTAAGTGTATCTCTGTCTCTTTGAGACCTTAATTCATTTAGTCAGGTAAAGGAAATTAAAACACTTTCTTCAACTGGCTCCTAAGTCTGAGATCTCTGGACTCTGTTGGGGCATTTTTTTTTAAAGCTTTAAATAAAGCATTTGTTGATGAGTAGAAGCACTGATTCTTTATTCCATATCTGGGAGGATGATCAAAGCCTCCAAGGCACTGGAGAGCATCAGAAGAAATTAGTGACAGGATCGAGAAGGGCTGAGGGACTGGTTGTCCCTGAGCATCATCCGCATCTGTGGTCTAAGAACACGGGGAACAGGTCCACTGAACAAAGGACAGAGGGCTGGGAAGGGACCTCATCCCAGGGGCCTTGAAAAGGCCATTTCTGCTTTGCTCTTCCAACCCTAGCAGCAGAGTCTGGGGAGGCCTAAGGTGAGGGTCATCAGCTGAGTCATCCTTGGTTTGATCCACATGACATAAACCCAAAATGGCTCACAGGGATATTGGTAGAAAGGTATGCAATTGTTAGGGTTAGATGATGTGGGACTCAGGCTGCAGAGGTCAAATATGGTCTTCAAGAGTATCTCAGAGGGGCTGGCGAGATGGCTCAGAGATGGCTCAGTGGTTAAGAGTACTGGCTGCTCTTCCAGAGGTCCTGAGTTCAATTCCCAGCACCCACGTGGTGGCTCACAACCATCTGTAATGAGATCTGGTGCCCTCTTCTGGCCTGAAGCCATATATGCAGACAGAACTCTGTATACACAATTAATTAATTAATTAATCAATCAATTAATTAAAAAAGAAAAATATCTCAGAGTCATGGCCCTCAATGTCCCTCAGGAGCCCTTCCAGCTTCCTTGCAGGTAGTGAGTACCTTGGAAGAGCTGGGAAAAAACAGCCCATACTCAAGCCTTGCCAATGAGCAGCTATCAATCCAAAGCAGGGGTAAGGAGCCAGGCATACAGATGGACAAGAGCAGTGGGCAATACACTCTGCTTCTAGCTACCTTCACTTTGCCATCCTGGCCTCAATCAGACATCCCCAATCTCCCAACTTCCCTCCCCTCAGAACACTTTTCCTGCACAGACTACCATATTCTGGATCTTTCTCATTCCATCACAGGCCCCTTGCCTCACTTCCCTGTAAGACCTCCAAGCCCCACCCTCCCATAGCTTCAGCCAGAAAAGTGAGGCCATTGTCCACTCAGTCTGTATAGCCTTGGGGACAGATTAGGACAGAGACTAGGCCTCTACCTCTTTCTTGCCACCTTGGTGCCAAGGAGCCTCTTGCAATTGTTTTTTTTTTTTTTTTTTTTTTTTTTTTTTTTTTTTTTTTTTTTTTTTTTTGGCAGGGGAGTGTTCAAGTCAGGGTTTCTGTGTAGCCCTGACCATCTTTGAACTCAGAGCCTACCTGCCTCTGCCTCCCAAGTGTTGAGATTAAAGGCATGCACCACTACTACCCAGCTATCTTGGGGGCATTCTTAACAGCCAGAGTCTAGCAATGATGATGGAAGAGAAAATAGTGATGTATTTGAAAGATGATCAGAAAGACACAAGAAGTCTCTCTTTTAACCAAGTTCCATGCAATTTTCCTTAGTGTATATTTTAATATTGAAATATATAATATATACTATTTTAACAGTTGATTTTCATGGAAAAAGTATCATTAAATGTGGAATCACATGCGTGTAGACTGTTAGCACATTTCAAGAATTCATTATATTGATTACATCAACATCAATAGATACTGATTAAGTCAGTATATAATGGAACCTGATCAGTTTAATCAATTACATTAACTCATCTATAGAAAAACTCTATTAACAACAAAAACATCATAAACACCAAAAGTCAGGGATCACAGATGCAGTAGACTGTGGGGATATCAGTAATTTTATGCCTACAGAGAGAACATTCATGATAGGTCATTTCATCTTGTTTAGCCTGAATTTATGTCAGGTGATATTCTGAGTAAAGACTGTAAGACTAAATATTGTGATTCAACTAAAGTCCTGACTAGAGGGGTATTGCCTGGGCCCATACAGCAATGTCTTCTAGGGTGTCATCATTTCCTCGAGTCTTAAGATAGTCTATTAATTATCTTATCTAGAAGGAAAAAAGGGTTGTTTTTCAAGGTAGCAACAATATGAATATTAGGCACATCAGTCAATCTATAGAACTGGCCAGAACACAACAAATCATCAACTGATAGCATTTGGGTACACATATTTTATCACACTCACACCAAAATTGGAGGCCGAGAAACGATCCGATGCAGAGACATTAGTAGAGGCAGTTGTGTGAGCATAATAGGCATTGATGTTGGCCAGTAAGGTGCTCATCACTGCTGGGACTCCTGGACACATGTACTTGGACGATAAGCACGCAAAATGCCTGAAAAACAGAATCCACATTCTCAAAGACTCTTCACGGTTTGCAGCAGAAGCCAAGTAAGAATCCAATTAAAGTTTGTGGAAGTAAAGCCTGGTCAATCGCCTCCCTCTGCTTATGCAATATGGATTCCTATGTACATCTCTATGACAGTATCACCAAATGACGCTTCCCTCAATAAACAAGAATTTCTATTATAGGAGCACTGGTGGTTTCCACAGAGAAATATTTTCCCTACAGCTTAGAGCACTCTTTGTTGATTCAATCTAGGTCAGCTTGTTGGCTATGCACACACGTACATCGGCAAAAAACATGCCGTATTTGCTTAGACCTGTGATATCTGGGTCTGTGTCTTTGTATCCCCACTCATGCCTTTTTCCTTTCCTAACCATGATCTTGGTGGGTAAACAGGCAAATTCCTGAGATGCTGGCAAATATACTCCCCTTCTCATGTATGCTTCTTTGCCTTGAGACATAGACACATTCCACCCAACTCAAAGAGGAAAGTATGAAATCACTACACTTTATGGCTACTAAACACCTGTCTACTGTTTCTTGTGCCTTCATTAGCTACCCAAAGCATTAACAGCTACTTCCCAGGACCCCAGGGGAGCCTCACGTCATGGCCTGATATATGGACTCGATGCCATAGCGCATGGCAAATTCATCCACAATTTCTTGGGCTGTCTCATCAAAGTACACCTTCCATGCATCATCACCCCGAGCCTCTGGGATCCAGACTCCTCCACTGCCCTGAATGTCTGTGAGGTAATGAAAAAGGTTCTGCAGGATACAGAGCAGAGCAAAGAAGGGTTATAAGCACATCGTAACTGAAATTTCAGTAGAAATTTTTTCTTTATGTCATTGCTCAGTCCTTCCAGTGGTCGTAGCAGGCAGTTCTCACAGTAAAAGCAAAGAACCATGAGTCTAGTCCCTCAGGCTATCCCAGATACCACAATGAGCCAATAATAAAACAGCAACAACAAAAATGGCCCTAGATCTCCAACCACCTGCAAACCTTCCTTATGGTCAAAAGCCCACCCCTGCTTTCCTGCCTTCCACTTACAAAGTGCTGCTCACCTCATGGAGACATGTATATTGTACATGGTACGGGGCGACCTTCTCCTCTCCCTTGATCTCCACATTGATTTGTAGGCGGATAGCCCCTGAGACAGCTGACTTGTCCGTCCTCTTCTCTACAAGGGAAAAGAGACGTGGGGGTCACGGCAGTGCAACCACAGGTGGTGCAGGCGGAGGTAGCACCATCCTGGCTTAACTGGAGAGGGGAAATGGCATCAACCCAAGTGGCCGCACAGTCTATAAACCACCCTGGACTAGGTGGAAGAACAGGAGTGGCCAGAGACCTAAGAGATTAGGAATTAGAATGGAGACTGAAAGATCAGAAACATGAGGAATGTACAAGCTGGAATGAGTTTCAGCCATTGCCATTCTTTGTTTTCCACCACTGCCAATGGGCAGCTCCCTAAAGGTAAGACAGGCTCTGCACAGGGGTATGCTCTGGAGTTTGGTGATTTGGTAGATTTCCTAGATCCCTCTGAATGGTCTCCAATTAGAGGAACATTTTACGGTTCAGTTTCCTCACCCAGATTGTACCAGACATCCATCTCTCCACTCAGTGTCCGAACCTCAATGATGGTTTGGCCAAGGAAATCGTCAGACTCCCGCTTGAGGCGCTGTTTGACTCTGGATTTGATGTCGTCATCCTCATCCCACACACGTACCTTTATGCGATCAGAAGAGTTGTGGCACTCACTGTGAAAGAAGCAGGTAGAGGATTCGGTTGGACAGACCCAGCAGCATCACTATCACTCCCAATTCCCACCTCCAAAGCTCCACCAACTACACTTGAAAGAGAAAGAGAAAAACACAGCAGACTGTGGCACTCAAATTCCAAGTGAATCAGTCTATCAAGCAAAAGGCTTTCAATCCTAAGGGATGGGGAGGAAATGAGTAGCTATGGTCAATTCTGGCTTCTTATGCAGCTAACTCCATCAGCAATTCCAACAGAACAACACCACAGGGCTCCAGAAGCAACTGCTACTTCCTTCTTCAGAGTCGAAGATATGAAGTGCTACATGATCTTGGTAGGGTCATCAGGTTATGTCTGCTTAGCTTTCTAACTTCCCCATGTATATAACTCTGTGCTATGAACTTCTATCATTCTTTACCATCCCCTTGAATGGCTATCTCTGCTGTGGTATTTTTGCTTTGGAGAAGGGAGATGCGTAGGTCTCCAATTTTGTTCTCCTTCCCAGAAGTTGTTTTCTGGATCTTGGTTCCTCATTCCAAACCAGTACTAAGCAGAATGGTTCACTCATTTCCCTCTATTCTTATATCTTTCCACATCCAAGATAGTCCCATTAAAATACTATAACATAGTAGTGGGGCCGGAGAGATGGCTCAGTGGTTGAGAGTACTGGCTGCTCTTCCAGAGGACCCAGGTTCAATTCCCAGCACCTACATGGCAGCTCACCACTGTCTGTAACTCCAGTGCCAGGGGATCTGGCACCCTCACACAGATACACATGCAGGCAAAACACGAATTCACGGTAAAAAAAAAAAAAAAAAAAAAAAAAAAAAAAAACAAAAAAAAAAAACTTCTCTACTGACATTAATGGGTAAATCAATAATGCACATCTTGAAGACAAAACTGTGTCACTCCTTCTAAGGTGAAGAGCACCACGTACAGCATCTTGCACAGAATAAGGGACTGAATAAATTGTTCATCTATGATGAGTACAAGATGACAACCAGTGAATGAACCAGTTCATTCAAAAGTAGCCATGTGAAAGTAGTCAAGCAGGAACTATTCAGATTTTCAGACAAACATGTGCCTCCCTCAGTAACTGCTACATGAGTGCTCAGAGGAGTCAGCAGAACCTGCTCTCTGTATAGCCAGCCTGCTCAGCAGATTCAGACCCAAAGCCTGATCTGGCCACTCCAGATTTTCATCCAAGTTCTAGGATATAGTGAAATAGTCTATAAGAAAGATAGGTAAGGGAAAAGAAATGGAGGAATATGCTGGGATAGGAAGAAAGACTTTCCTTAAGAAAGAGGGAAATGCTTCCAGACCCAAGATTGCCATCGTCAAGCATAATTATGCAGTTATAGGCCAAGACATTCTTTCCTCAATCCTAAGAAAAACTTAACACTTTCTAGGCAGGGCAAGGAAGTAGTCACAGGGTAGAAGGAAAATTTTTCTAATGCTAGAAAAAGTACCTGTACACATAAACTGACCTAGTTAACACAGGATTTGGGTAAACTACCAAAGACTGTAAGAGAAACCCCAAAGTATGGCTGCTGCCCAGTGAAACATGTGAGAATCTCTACAATCTTTGTCCAGTCTTAGAGCTCAAGCCAGAAAAGTGGGTTATAATACTGCGTCTAAAATATACAGATTTCCAGGTAAACAGTCATGGGTGCCCACCCCTCTGTGACTTACAAATGGAACTTCTCCTCCCAAACAGGATTCAAATTTCCAAAAATGGTTTTGGTGCGCTTCTTGGTTTTCCCAACTTGCACAGTCACATAAGGGTCACTGGATCCTGTCTTATCTTTGGCTTGTAGGCCCTGGGCACAAACCACTGCAACCCAAGCACAAATCAGAAGGTCCCAAGTACATTTCAGAGTTAAGTCACAAGCTCCCCTAACACTACTCACATTCTCTCCAACTTAGAGAAGCCCCTCCCCCTCCAATATGTGCATAGCAAGCCTAACTTTACTTCTCCCTATCTATCCTTAGCCATGGGCTACCAGCCTCCCCCTCAAAGTTTAGTCCAAGAATCTCATCTATCTCCTCCCTGAGCGCTTCCTGACCAACGGCCACCTCACTGGTCCTTCCTTCGATAATGTACACATATTCCAGCTCCACCCACCTTACTAGCAAACCACGGGTGAACTATTCTCTGGTCTCCTCCCACCCCCAGTTTTCATAGAATTCAACTGTTACCCGAGTGTACAATGTCAGAGTGTTAGGACATCATTGTATTACGATTCCTATTGCTTGTGAGTACTTGCCTCTTCGAGCACCAAGGTCTAAATGGGGGAGGAGTGATGGATGATACGATTTTCTTTCTCTCAGTTATAGCTGCTTCTCCTCAACCCCTTCCTCTTCCTCACACTTTCCCCATAGTCTCCCTAAGCCCTCAAACTTTAGCTTGCTTACCAGTGATGGTAATTTTGGCTGACCATTTGGAGGTGCCGTCCAGGACGCTCTGCTTTACTGTTTTCATCTGCTGTACGTGGGCAACTTTGCTCACTGTGAAGACATCTCGGATAACCTCAAAGATCTCTGGTTTATTCCGTTCTCGGATCTTCATCCGGTCCTTCATGGCCATGATAATGTTCTGCGTCCTGTCCTCGGCCCCATGTTTAGAGCTCTTTTCAGCAGCCCCTGAAGGATGGCCCAGAAAGCAGAGCTAAGTAAGAGACCACCTCCCAGACCAAGGTCAAGCCAGGAAGACGTGTCGGGAAGAGGCATGAGACAATGGGAGAAGCTCAAGGATACTGTGAACTCCCTTCAAAGAGGCAATCTCTATGCTGTCTCCTGCCTGGACAGAGGAGTTTAAAATGCAATTTGATAGGTAGCAAAATCTTGACAACGATGATGGAAGTTCAGTATACTATTCTGTTTAGATGAATGTTGGAAGAATCTCCATCATGTCTCTAACTCCAAGGTCAAAATATATCCAAAGGGTGTCTCAGATGTCATGGAGCTACAGTAGGTGGCCATGACAATACCGCCAATCTTACCTGCCAATTGGGCTGTGCTCTATGGTTATAGTGCTCTTAATCTCAGCAAATAGTGTAGTATGATAAGAAGATAGGATCTTTGTTGTCAGACCTGGGTTTAAATCTTAGCTCTAGCTTTGTGAACCACTTTTTCCTCTGTGAGGAAACAGTGGTGTTCATCTCTTGGGATTTTTTTCTTTCACTTTTTTTTTCTTTTATTGAGACAGGGTCTCAACTATGTCACTATGTAGCCTTAATTATCCTGGAACTCACTCTGTAGACTAGGCTGGCCTTGAACTCACAGAGATCTGCCTGCCTCTGCCTCCCAAGTGCTAGGATTAAAGGCATGCGCCACCATGCCTGGCACAGGATTATAATACACATTCTTTCTACAGGTGTATTGTAATACACATTCTTTCCCGGCATGCAGCCAGGGACCTGGCACTTAGCAACTGCTCAAGAAATGGTCACAGTTATTATTTGCTTCTACTACGGTCTTTAAAGCATTTTTATGAGTAGTCTCTGAGTAACAGCTGGGAGACAAACAGGGCTAAGAGAACACTACCTTACACTCCTTTACGGCCATTCTTCCTGGAGGCTGGCACACTTTCCTTCTAGACTGTTGCTCCATCTATCTGAAACTTTTATTGTCTAGAAGATCTACAAGGAGTAAATTCTGTCTCCTACGATCTAGATAGACCTGCAGGAGGCTTCTCTGGGAGGCCTGGAAATTCATAGAACTCTCTTTTCTTGTACTCTCAGTCCTTTATTAAGCATGCTCTAGTTACATGAGCAATGGTGTATACTATTCAAGCTGAGCTGCTGGAACCAAATGAATCCTGCAAGAGATTCGAGCTCCATCAGAAGGCTATAGAAAGCTCAAAGGATTTTCCCTAAAGGAAGTTAGGGGGAACTGTAAGGCCCATTGTTTGGAAAGGCAGTATCTCTTGATTCAGCGCTTTACTTTTCTGAAAAGTAGAGGCCCTCAGAATAAAGCAGAGCAGAGAAATAATAAATCAGACACCACTGCTCTTTGCTGCAGACTGTTTGAGAAAGGCCCTGTTGCCCCTGTCCCCCAATCCTCACCCCACGGGACCACTCACGTTGTAGGCAATCGGCATTGAGCAGATCCTGGCACTTCTCATGGCACTTGACTCCACACTCACTGCAGCGCATGCCTTGCCGGGCAAGGCCCCAGAGCATACCTTCACACTCATAGCAGTAGGTAGGAGTGGTGGCCGACCAGACCTCAAAGTTGTGGGGTGTGGTACACGAGATGGGGTAGATTAAGGCCTGCAGAGCTTTCTTGTACACATGCGATTTCTGAAAGACACATACCCCATCACACACCAACAACTGGATGACCATACTGGAAAGTGCCAGGGCCGAGACCATATGGACAGTCAGGTCCCTGACTTCTTCTCTGGCAGTGGATAACACACCCTAGCCCACCAGCCCAGAGCCCAGCCTAGCACAGAGAAGGCCTCACTAAATGCACTTCTGGTCATCTAATGTGGACCCATTGTTGAATCTGAACATTCACTCACTCTAGGGGAACAGGGGGTGAAAGGCTCATCATAAAACCCCAAGCTCGAGGGTCACATGCTTTAATACACCAATCTGGACTCCTGTTTCTCCCAGTGTAGAAAATTAAGACCAAATACTATCTTGGAAACCATATATACCCAGAATTTTAAAATTCATAGTTAGTATGGCTACAAAAGTGATCAATCCTGAGGCCAGTAGGCTCACAAAAGTCCATGAGTCACTTACCAATTCTTCATCCTTGAGAGAGGTCCGTGTAGCCATTGCAGAAGTAATCCCCGCTTTCCGTGACTGAACCAGTGACTGCGAGAGAAGAGCTGCCTGTCAACCCTGGCTGCCACCAAAGACTGGCAGAGTCCTGGAGAGGCAGCTTCAGTTTCTAAAGCCACCTGATCTAACAGGTACCATTCTATTTTCTGTCACTCAGAACTATCCCTGGGTGGTAGGTAATAGAGTCCCGGGTTAATATGCAAAACCCCAGGCCCTCAAGGACGGTTCTAGCAACGTTAGAACAGTCCTTCTTTCAGGATATCCACCATCCAGAGGGCTTTCCTCTTCCACTATTCCTAGAGTGTCTTATCCCACAGAACCTCCTTGTCTATGAGAAGGCAAAGGAAAAATGAAAAGCTTAGAATCATAGTTAAGAAACAGGTCATAAAAATGAGACACACACACAAACTGTCAGAGTCACACATAAGAACCATCCATGCTGACTCCTATGCCCAGGTACCTCCCCACACCCAAATAAACAGGATATTTGACAAGTAAAAGGGGGCAGTGGAGGCCAAATGGGACAGAGAGTCAAGTTTAAGAACTGGGGCTGTCCTGCTAGCCAGGTTCTTAAGTAGAGGAACTCCATGTTTCTGCCTAGCCCAAGTCTTAAAGGCAGCCCCTGGAAGACACATGACTTCATTAAGGCAGTGGACACTGAGCAGGCAGAACTCATGAGCCTCAGCAAAAACATCAGCTGAGAGGGGCCCAAATAATTTGGGAATGGGACACTAAAGAGGATGGGGAAGGGCTCTGGACGCACTCACCATAGCCTGTGTAGAGGAAAGCAAAGAAAGGAACAACATGGTGTTAAAGTCCCTCGAGGGCATCAAAACTTTCAGAGGCATCTAAGAGGTTCTTTCCTCCAGTTTCCCACAGGGACATGCTCTAACCACTCTATCTACTAAAAACTGTCCCTGACCTAGAGAGCTGCCCAGGGCCCAGGCTGAGAGTGCCCACTCTAAGGGCAATTGTGTCTCAAAGGGAAAAACAGACAAAGCTAAAAGACAGAGGATGGAAAACAAGCCATGATCCAGTCCTGCTTGTGTGTGTGTGTGTGTGTGTGTGTGGTGCTGGTGGTGGTGGTGGTGGTGGTGGTGGTGATAAAAGAATAAGAAGAGAAGAAAGAAGTTAGGGAATAATAAAGGAAACTGTTATAAGGTAAATGACATTTCCATTTACCCAGGGAAGGAAAGAGAAATGGGTAGGAGGAAAAGAGAACAGAGAATAGGAGAAGGAGAAAAGGAATGGATAGGAAAACTAGAAGGGACAGAACAGGGGGAAATAAGAATAACAAGAGCAGAAAATAGGAAAAAGAAGAGGTTCAAGCTTACTGAACCCTCACATCTTATATCTGGCCTTAGAGCACAGAGTCTCTGGGAAAGCTTGGGTCCCACTCTATTGCTACCACTCAAGGGCTAAAGAAAATTCCTCACATTGACCCTGCTTTAGAAAGTACAGCCTAGAACAGCAGACTTTGGTCATCCTGGAGATTCCAAGAGCACCTTTAACTCCTAAGCCTAATGCAATTCAGTCCCACCAATGTTTTATCATTTCTTCTCAGTGTCTTAGGTTAAGTAAGATACAGTCTATAGAAGTTATGTTTTAGAAGGCTTTCATTTAACCTCTAGGAAGGATCAAGCTCCAGTTATTCCTATCATATAAGGTCAGTACTATAAATTAAGGGCTGGGAATTAGGTCAGTTTCCATTTCAGCTTATCAAAGAAGTTTGCAAAGCTACCTGGAGGAATTAAGATGCCTGGTGTAAGATTTCTGAATTCAGTTTTTAAGGCATAAGCTACAAATGTTCCAGGTAGGAACTTGGCCCATTGAAGAACCCACGGTCCTGACTTAGAGTAGTTTAGAACTAGGTCCCACTGAAACCATCATTAAGTATCAGTAAGTCTGAAATGACTGATTCTAACCCTTACAGCTTGCCAAGTCCTAGTGGGGTATAAACCCAAAGACTACCACCTGAGCTAATGCCAGGGTCTTCACTCACCAGATCACTGACAAGGGGCAGTGGCTTCTTTCGTCGTAGATCTGGCATGCTGTCAATGCCATAGAGCCCTCCAGCTGGCCTATGGAGAGAAGGAAACATAAGAATCTTTAGTCCTAGCCTTGAGTTACTGTCAGGTCCTGTGTTCTATTATCCTTGCTCTCCCCTCTGCAAGGGAGGATGATGAACAAGCCTCCATGTACCTTTGAGATGGTTAAAGAAGACAGTAAGTGAGGAAGGAAATCCAAGAGATCAGCAATGGAATCTTCTTTTAGTTTCTCAGTGCTTCCTGCCATTTCAGCCAAGGTCTGAGAGCCCTTTGACCTCACTGGGACAGTTCAAGGCACTTTTGTTTACTTGAAGATGCTTGTACTTCAAAAGGCAAGTTGGGAACTGGTGACCAAGAGAGCTTCTGCTCCGCACAGACCAGAGAACTCCCCCAAGAGAGGCCTTGTGCAGCCCAGGCTACAGTAGAGCCCACCAGGCGGCTCTGCCAGAAAAGCCTGCTGCCTAGGGAAGCAAGACTATTGAACAATGACATGCTAAAGGGACTTCCATCTACCAGGAAGAAACTCGTCTGTTCTGTCTACGCCAGGCTCCTGACACAGAGGGTCTCCGTGGAGAGATACCCCTGTAACTCAGGAGAGGCTGAAGCAGTGAGACAGGAGTGCTTACAAAGCCAGAGGGATGGAGGTGGGAGGGAAACAGTCCTAAGTACCGACCTAAATGCCATCAACAGAGACCAGAGGAGAATTGAAAAAGCAAAAGTTACAGTAAAAGACCAGTAAAGCATTTACACTTTTGCTATACTTATTTTTTAATCATTGCCTAATTCTATTAACACACAGTTTTAAAAAGAACAAACAAACAAAAACAGTGCATGCCTCCAAAAGAGTACCAGTCTCCTCTCACTATAACCTGGACTCTGGCTGCAGTTTGGCCAATTCCCTATGTCCTCTGCCAATATTCCTCCTCCTCTTTGAGTCTTAGTGTCACTTCCATAAAATACAGTTTAATTAAAAAGGGGGAAAAAAAAAAAAAAGCTGGGCGGCAGCGGTGGTGCACACCTTTAATCCCAGCACTGAGGAGGCAGAGCCAGGCGGATCTCTGTGAGTTCAAGGCCAGCCTGGTCTACAGAGCGAGATCCAGGACAGGCTCCAAAGCTACACAGAGAAACCCTGTCTCGAAAAACCAAACAAACAGCTCTGGCTCTTTCAATGCTGAAATTATGAACTATAATGAAAACAAACTGTCTCCAAAAACAAACCTTATGTACTTGGCTTTGTTTTGAGACAGAGTCTCACTGCTGTCTTGGCTGGCCTTGCATTCGCTATCGCTAAGGGTGGCCATAAACTCACAGGCCTCCTGCCTCAGCCTTCAGCTTACAGATGCATACAAACATACTCAATTAATTTCGCATTTGCTTCTAGTAACAATGAGCTAGAGACACTGGGTAGCTGGGTTGTACACCATAATTGGTCTAAAGATAGAAGTTCCAGAAAAATAAGTAGATGTGCCCATGATATAGGCAAAGAAGGAAGCCACAAATTGAGTTAAGACCAGGAGTTGGAATAGCCAACTCAACATACAGATGTCTAGTGAACGAGCTCCCTCAGCACAGGTGGTGGACTTTGTTTTAGTGAGATTACCAGGCCTAAGAAGCACAGAAAGAAAGAAAAGAGGAAAGTATTTTGAAAACCCTTGCATTCCATTTTAAAACCAATTTGGATATGCGCTATTGGCATGTATACACTTCATAATTATTAGAAGAAAGAGCCTAAAGTTCACTGAAGAAGCAACCAGTGACAGGAATTCACAGTGAATTCTAGCAACCATAACATGCTTTGGTTAAGTCAAGAGGTTTTTGCAACAAATTAACTTTTTTTCCCCCTTGAACTCACGGAGATCCGCCTGGCTCTGCTTCTCGAGTGCTGGGATTAAAGGCCTGCGCCACCACTGCCCGGCTACAAATTAACTTTTGAAAGAGATGGAAAGGACTGGCTCTTTCAAACAACTTGCCTTGATCAAAGAAGACAAACTGTGTGTGTGTGTGTGTGTGTGTGTGTGTGTGTGTGTGTGTGTGTGTGTGTGTGTGTGTGAGAGAGAGAGAGAGAGAGAGAGAGAGAGAGAGAGAGAGAGAGAGAGAGAGAGAGAGAGAGAGAAAGTGTAGTAGCTAAGGCTGTGATCTAACCTTCTTCCCTGGCTAAGAGTGGGAGGAGGCAGCTGAGAAGTCAGAAGTCTGTGTGGGGCAACAGGAAAGGGAAGGTAGGAGAACTAAATGGGCTGCTGGAGGGAGAGGCCCCGGGAGACACTTGAGTTCCTCTCTTGAGAACAGTCAGCTGGCTCTGGGCAGCAGCTGAGCTTTAAAATGACTCTTGTGCAATCACACGGGTCAGAAATAAAGCACAGACAGAAGACAGAGCTCAGCAGGGGTGCCACTTGTGTCTTGACTGCAGTGGGGTGTAATAAGTGTCTCAAAACAGCTAAAGCAGGACTGAGCCCAGGGAGTAATCCAATCAGCTACACCAATAATGAAATAGCAAAAATTTTCAGATGAATATATTTACTCTAATGCTTTTATTTTTTATATAAAAAGCACATCCACACTATAATACGATAGATAAGTAATTATAGCTTGGCGGTGATGGCGCACGCCTTTAATCCAGCACTTGGGAGGCAGAGGCAGGTGGATCTCTGTGAGTTTGAGGCCAGCTTGGTCTACAGAGTAAGTTCCAGAACAGCCAGGGCTATTTCACAGAGAAACCTGTTTCAAAAAACCAAAAAAAAGAAAAAAAAAAAAAAAAAAACAGAAAGAAATAAATTACACACTGTTACACACTGGCTGCTCTTCCAGAGGACTGGGGTTCAATTCCTAGCACCCACATAGTAGCTCACGTCTGTAAATCCAGTTCTGGGGGACCCTATACCCTCACACATGCAGGCAGAAAATCAATGCACATAATAAATGAATGAATGAATAAGAGAGAGAGAGAGAGAGAGAGAGAGAGAGAGAGAGAGAGAGAGAGAATAAATTAGATAGGCAAGGATGTGAACGCTAAAGTGACCTCTCCTGGCCCAGGGACTGCTACACAAAGCTCCTGCTTCAGCCTTTAAGGAGTCAGCAGCAGCTCTCTCCTCTACCCCAGAGAGCCAGCCAACCCATGGTGAGACCTCTTCCTTTACCACAATCCAGCATATGGAGCTGTCTCACATATCCCCAGAGAAAAGCTAAAAGTAGACAAAGATGGAATCCACAGGAAGCTTGCAGAGAACCACTTACCCTTCTGGGAGCCACTGAGGCAAAGAGGAGTCACCATCATCTGAAATCTTTAAAAAGAGAAAGAAAAAAGTTAGCTCATGGTGGAAAATGAGAGAGTGCCCATAGGTTGGGCAGTGAGCAAAGTAGGTCACACGAACCACTTTGTGACAGAGCCAGTCGGAAGTCTAAGCCAATACCTTATTACCTTGGGCAGCAAATAGACTGCTGTAGTGAGCAGGTACCTGACTTCCTTCTCCACAGTAAACAGGAAAGTCTCCTGGCTAAGATCCACTGGGAACAGCTAGCTGCCGGAACTCTACCTTCTCTATATAAGCGATTGGGATCCCAGACCTTACTGGACAACTTGGTGTAGCTTGGGGTCCTCCAACCTCAAGCTCACTAAGTATGTAAATATAAGAATGAGTCTAGTCCCTGCATTTTACAAACTATCTAATAAGAGGTCAGAGGGCAGAGTAAATACTTGGGTTACGATTCCAGTGAACTTTACAGTAAGTAAAACTTAGGATGAGAAAGTAAAAAACTGAGGCACCAAACAATCAAGGAAAGAACAGTTACAAACAAAATAAAACAAAACTCGCTTTTTAAAGGGTTCTACATAAAACAAGAGCACAAAACCAAACAAACAACAAGGAAGTTTTTTGAGCAGTGCACAGAAGAGAGAGTCCTCAAGTTAACAAGGGTCTCCAGGAAAGCCATCGTGCAGGCTTTTGAGGAACAAGAAATCAGTATCAGCACATCTGGGGCCTCCTGGCTTGCTTTGTTCCTTCCACCCCAACTACCTTGCTCCTTAACTCTCCTGGTACAAATGAGCTCCAGAAGGGGGACAAAAATAAGGTGGTTGGCTCTGGACGGGGTGATGGACAGAAGGAGGCAGACAGAAGAGTATGGGGAGCTAAGACAGGGCTATCAGGTGATGGGAAGAAAGGCAACAGCTCAGGCGCACTTTGGGTTGAAGGTCCTTCGCAGTAAACACCTGTCAGGTTGTCTGAGCTTTAACCCATCTGTCTACTCCTTCCCTGTTCCACCTCATCGGCCTCCTGCCCTAGTCCTGGAGTGGAGGACAGTGGTAAGGGGAGGGCTAGGAATGTGCCAACAGAAGAAACAAGGGAGGGTGAGGACAGTGGGAAACAAGTCTCCCAAGGATGCTGGGGGCAGAGGCAAAGGCTAGGATCTGTGCATTTCTAGACCCTTCCAACCAGGATGTATCTTCCCTCTGGAAGCAGCTACTGTACTGAGTGGATTCTTACCTCTTATTTTAATTCTTGGAATTAACATTTGCCAGAAACTACTTGGCTTCAGAAAACAGATTTTAAAAAAGTCTTTGGGAGCTAGGCCCAGATCATGAACACTTCCTGTGTTCAGAGAGGGCAACAGTTTGCAAAAGCACAGAGCATGCATACACAGCACACTGAAGGAGGGCAGAGCAGGAAGAAGTCTAGCCAAATACTTATAGAAGGTATGCTCATAGACAGAGATGTACCTAAAGAAAAGACAAGGTGAACATGAATCCTGTGCTTATAGGTTCAGAACCTATGTACCAACTCATCTGAACAGGATTCAGTGTTTGCTAGGGCCCAAGTCACAAGCAACATAAATCCTCACTAAATTCAAAAGCCATAACTAACAGGCACAGAGCATTAGTGCTTCACAAGGCTTGAGATGGCCACACAACAGGTGTACAGAGGCTTATGCCCAGAGAGAGGTCAGAGAGCCAGCTCAAAATCATGAATGCACTTTCGTACTTAGGGTCCCAGACCCTAAAATATATCTGGGGTAGCTCCCAATCTCAATTCAAGTATGTGAACATGCTGGGCTCAGCCAGGGGTTGGTTACAACATATGCCAGAGTTGGCAACAACAAGTAGGAAATGGACACACACTGTGCAAACTGGGAGAAGAGGAGGGCAATCCAGTGTGTTGCAGTGTCAGACTGAGTACAAGTGGAAGCACACACATGCTATATTGAATGTGCATCCATGCCGGCACACACACATTCTCTCACTATGTTCCAGGGAAGGTGGCATGAGCACACACAGCATAAGCATGCATACAAACTTCTTTCTGGAAAAACAGACTGTCTAAGGTGAACCATAGCTCAGAGGCACAGATCATGCACACATATACATACACACAGTACTCAGAGAGCAGTAGAAAATAAACAACAAAATAGGCCCAAATGACCAGAGGCACAACCTGAAGAGCTTCTTGCTTTCCTTCTGTAGGAGAGAAAGAGCAGGAAAAAACAAAAAGGGCAGAAAGGTTAGTAGATTCAGTTCTATCGCAGGAACCCAAAAGAATGGCAGCTAATCCTAAGGGACATGGAGGAGAGGGACTGAACACAGGAGGAGACCTAAGTAAGGGACTCCGACAGGTCCCCAGAATCCTTACTTCCTGTGTTGGCTGGTCTGGTGTTTTGTCTGAATATCCAGGGGATATTTAATGCAAAGGACAAGATCTGCCTGGGGATTCCACTTCTCCTTTTCCTCTTTCCAAAGTAGTCTGTGTTCAGAGTCAGGGCTGCCAAGGCCACAGAATCAGACTCCTCCTGCAGGCAGGCAACACAGTACCTTCTTTCTTCAAAAGCCATCGAGCTAAACTCATCTGCATAAAAGTCCTCAAACCCTAAGCTTGATGGCTGAGCCCTTTCCATTTCACAGTGCAGACTTGGCCATGCACTTGCTCAGTAAGTAAGGCCTGTTTCTCCAGACTAAATTAAGCTGGGCTAAAGTAAGACCTAGAGTTACAGCCAGGATCAAGATGTTGAACATGTAAAGACCTTGGAGTGTCAACTGCTATAACAGAAATCACAGTGATCTGGATACTAAAACCATGAATTCAATCTCAGGTTTGATTATTACATATTAATCTCAGAGCAATATTCCAAGGGAAGTGGGCACGTTCAGACTAGTCAAGCAAGCCACAGCAAGAGACAAAGTCTCCTTTTCTATTCACCAGAGACTATACAACTTTACAGGACCACATGTGGCCAGTCAATATAGAGGGGTCCCCAAAACAGCTTGACCATACAGCTGCCCTGACAGGCCTAGAGGCCCAGGCACAGCTTCTGTGGCAGGCTTACTGGCAGGCAACACCCAGATCCAGGAAAAGCCATAAGCTGACACCACCCAGGGATCCACCCAGGTGTGAGGAAGTACCTAACATCCCAAACTTTCCAACCAGATGTCCTGGAATATAGCACACACCTATTTTACAGATACCCCTAGACAATGTCAGCCAAGCAGGGTCCTGAACCCTGGAAATCCCCTCACCCCAACTTCTGTTATGATAAAAACCTTACCCTGCTTCGGCTCAGGGCTCTCTGCTCTCACGCTGTGTCAGACAAACAGAAAGACTAAGCCCGGGAGCTTGAAGGTAATAAAGGCTCTTTGCTCTTACATGTGGGATTCAGTCTCCGTGGTGGTCTTTTGGTGGTCCCTGCAATCTGGGCATAACAGCCAGGCCCACAGACTTCCTATGGAATCATCCAACTAGGTCCTTCCACTTTCTTTTCTCTCCATTTGAAAAGTCCATCACTATCATATTGCAAATATAAGAAACTAATTCGTAAGTTCTCGATTATATTTCTGGTGGCCAAATGGATCACTTGTCCAAACAGAAGAATAAACTCAGTAATAGGAATCCTCCAAAACAGGGTGGCACCAGGAGGGTGAGTGGGGATTGAAAGACAGATACTTCCTAGAGCAGGAACAGAGCTCTTTCATATCCACATCCCACCCTCCTGAGCATACTGTTTCTCTCTGAATAAGAAAATTAGGCAAGAAATACTTTGACCCTAAAGACTCAAATTGGAAATGTTTCTTTCCTTCTCCACTTCTTAAACACAGGCTAGATCTCATATCACATTCTGATTACCCCCTCCCTGCCCGCAATTTCTCCAAAATTTTACTCTCTCTCCTTTTTTTTTTTTTTTTCTGGAGCTGAGGACCAAACCCAGGACCTTGTGTTTGCTCTACCACTGAGCTAAATCCCCAACCCCTCAAAATTTTATTCTCAAGAATAAAATATAGAAATGGCTCAGTAAATAAAATGTTGTTGCACAAGCCTGAGAACTGAAATTCAAATGCCCCAGAACTCAAATCGATGCCCAATGGGCTAGGCAGTCCACCTTTAACTCTAGCTCTTGGTAGGCAGAGATGGGGGATCTTTGGAGCAACCTGGGTTGCTAGACTTGCTGTATTAGCAAGTTCTGGGTCCATTTGAAACCCTGTCTCAACTAACAACATGGAGAGTGAGAGGGCAGGGGAGCCAGATCAGGGCATGACAGGCTCCTAGTAGTCCTGCCAGAGACCAGGCCTTAGTTTCAGTTTACTGGAGTTGGCTGGAGCTGAGCAAGCAGTTCTTGGGAAGACCACAACTCAGGGGCAACCAATCAGCAGGCACCCCACAGCCTTCTGCTAGCTAAAGTTAGCTTTCTCTACCCTGCCTCTGGAAAGTCCCTAACCACTAGAGCCACCTACCCATCCTATAACAACCCATAAAGTTTTTGTTAAACCCACCAATCAACCCCCAGACTAATCTCTCCTCCCTGGAATTCTCCTAACAAAGGAACCTGCGAGCTCCTCTCCAGGTTGCCATTTGCCACTTTGTCAGATGGTTAGACTGCAACATATCGGTAATTTTTAATAAATGCTCTTGCTGATTGCACACGTGATTGGTGGTCTTTTATGGGACCTCTCACAGACCTTAACAGAGTGCAATCAAGACTCCTGACACTAACCTTAGGCCCAAGAATGCACACACATGCAAACACACAAACATACATAAATTTTTAAAATACATAATAAGCTGACAAAGCCATCAAGACTCTTAAAGCTTTGATCTCAAGGCCCGAATTTTACTCTTCCACCAACTTTCTTGGACTTATATATACTTTGTACAATCTCATTTTCTCACAGTCAAAAATCCACATAGTTATTTACTCATTCCGTTCTACCAGCCTGACATAGCTTTTCCTGATACCCACCCAAGTAGGAGTTAATTAATTCCTACTAAGGCATCTAAGGTCTGTTTATCTTTGTCCTCTTTTTAGTACTTACTTACATGCCTTGACAAATTCCACCATCACACACATGAGAATATGACAAATAGATACAGATGCTGAATCTCAACTGGACAGTCTATCATTACACTAGTCTCCTCCCTCCCTGGCTGCTGCCCTGACAGTAGTTATACCATACCTTCAAATCCCTACTTAGCCTAGCACACTATTATCTGACTCCTGCATAGCACCTGCATATCTCATGCTTAGTTTAAATTGAGGATGTTTTAAAACACACACACACTACCACCACCACCACCACCACCACCACCACCACCACCACAACAACAACAACAAAATACCTCCTCTTACTTTCTCATATCCAGGGCCTGAGATAATCCTCCCCAATCCACAGCCAGACAACTAGATTTCTCCTTCTTTTCCCTCAGTAAGCATGTGTGGTGGTTTGAAAGAAAATGGTCCCCAGAGTGGTGCTATTAGGAGGTATGGCTTTGTTGGAGTAGGTATGGCCTTGTAGGAGTAAATGTGTCAGTGTGGGGGTGGGTTTTGAGGACTCATACATGGTCAAGCCATGCCCAGTATCTCAGATGACTTCCTGTTGTCTTCTGATCAAAATGTAGCCAGCACCATGTCTCTTCTGCACCACTATGTCCTGTCATGATGATAATGGACTAAACCTCTGAAAATGTAAGCCACTCCAATTAAATTTTTCTTTATAAAAGTTATCATGGTCATGGTGTCTCTTCACAGCAATAGACAGTATGGGTTGATCATCCAATCCTCTGTAATCTACCTCCTAAATATCTTTAACATCTTTTCCTGATCTGAATTCTAGATTGCCATTGGCCTAATCCATACCCTCATTGCCTCTCATCTGGACTACAACAAGAAATTCTATGATCACCTCCCTTGGCACTGGACATGGTCCTCTTTATGGTCCAATTTATACTTCATAGTCTTATTTCAAAATGTTCATCACAGTTTTCCTTTGCTTGGCTGCACCAATGGCTCACCAGGCCTGATTACAACATATAAAGTACTTCAACATTTTAAATTTCAATACCATTATAACTCACCCTTCTGCCTCTCCTCTGTATCTGTCCCATATGCAAAAGTCTTACTGAGTGTTACCCACTGAATGCCTGCACATCTCCCTCTCACGCTCATGGAACAGATCAGGGCTTATTCTTTATGACTGAGCTCAAATATTTAAACTTCTGTGAAATTTCCTTACTTGACTTCCAAGGGCAGAACAAGTCATCTCTGCATCATGTGTCAATAGTACCCGCTCTTCTGTGTGGACTCTTCTATGGCAGTATATTATCAATAGTATGTTTCATTGCAGTTGTCTGTATAAACATCTCCCTTTACACTTCGTAAGAACTGTGAACCTGTGTGCATGTGTCTATAATTGTGCACACGTGTATGTAGATGCCAAAGGTCAAGGTTAGTGTTTTCCTTAGTCACTCTACACCTTACTTTTAAAAAACATTTATTTGTGTGTGTATTTGTGTGTGTGTGTGTGTGTGTGTGTGTGTGTGTGTGTGTAAAATCACATGTACCATGGCGTATATGTGGAAGTCAGAAAAAAAATTGTAAAAGTCGTTCTTTCTTTCCATCATGTGGGATCCAGAGACAAATTCAGATTGTTAAATTGGTGGGACGTGCCTTTACCCACTGAGCCATCTTGCTGGCCTTTTACCTTACTTTTAGAGATAGGGCCTTTTGCTGAAATCAGATATCAAAATTTGGCTAGACTGACTGGCCAGCAAGCCCTAAAGAGCCTCCTCTCTCTGCTTCCACAGTGCTGGGATTATAGGGGTACATGCCTCAATGCCTGGAGTTTTATGTGAGTACTGAGGATCAAACTCAGATCCTAAAGTTTGAGAACAAGCATTTTACCAAGTGAGCTATCCTCCAGCCTAAGAATTGTGAATTTCTTAAGAACATCTTGTGATCAAGGAATCTATGACCTTCTTGAGAATAGGCACTATATATTTAATCTTACCTTTTTAGCCAGAAGGCTCAGCAAATCTAGAACTTGTATTTAGGAAAAAGAATCTATAAATTTCAGGACTTAGAAAACAAAAGGCTTTTCTAAGAAAACCTCTCTTGTCCAGGACCAAAGAAAATATGTCAGAAGTCTGTACTATTTCCAGAGGGAGAAGCAGAAGAATCTGAAGTTCAAGGTTATCCTTATCTACACAGTGAACTGAATGCCAATGTAGTATATATGATGTAAGGATTACGTCCTTAATTACATCACCAGCCTGTGACCACATTCCAGCCTAAAAAGCGGGCGTGCCCTCTTTTTCAACACTCTCTCCTTCCATATTCTCACCCCTCCGTACGGTCTGTCTCTGTCTCTGTCTCTGTCTCTGTCTCTGTCTCCCTCCCTCCCTCCCTCCCTCCCTCCCTCCCTCCCTCCCTCTCTCCCTCCCAATAAAGCTCTAGAAAGGTAACCATAGCTCGTGATTCTTCCACCACCGCAACATCCAGTGCTCTCTTCCGTCGGCATGGCCACTACAGGTGGCGGCCAACCACGCATGCCACCACTTAACCAACATATGAGGTTCTGTCTCAAAAAAAAAAAAAAAAACAAAAAAAACAAAAAAAACCCCTATTTTTTAAATTAAAAGTTGGCAGGGAGGTCTCATCAATAATATGTTTAAGCAGAGATGTGGAGGAAAAGAATAAAAAGAACATTCAGAGTCCTTGAAGAAAAGTGGTTTAGGTCTAATGCACGCAAGTGTGAAGCCTAAGGTGAGAACATAATTAGTGTGGAAGAACAGCAAGTTTTCAATGAAGAGCCAGTTCGAGCCCCTTAAAGAACTCTGACTTTCATTTGAATAAGAAGTGATGTGATCTTTTATAACAATTACTCTGATTGCTGTGAAAGAACAGACTACAGAGGGACAGGAATTTAAACAAGAACAGTTAGATTACTGAAATAATCTAGATGAAAGAAAATGGTGGCTTAAACAGAAATAAATGTGATGGTGGTAGAGGTTATTGCTTAAAATGTAGAGGATGTGTTAGCAAGATGGCTCAGCAGTTAAAGGCACAGAGTTCAACCCCTGGAACCCACATGCCACATGCTAAAAACAAAGAACTGACTCCTGTAAGTTGTCCTCTGACGTGTATATATGTACACACACACACATACAGAGAGAGAGAGAAGAGAGAGAGAGAGAGAGAGAGAGAAGAGAGAGAATAAATGAATGAATGAAGTTGAAGGTAGAGAAAGCATAATTTACTAATGGATTGAAGTCAGTCATGACCACAATTTACTGGTAAGGAAAACTAGATAAAAAACAGAGTTGTTGAAGAATTGAGGAGAAAGATCTAGTGTTTGGTTTGGGATGTGCTCTGTCTGAGACACCTGCTTACTTCCTAATAATGATACTGAGTAGATATGGAGTGGTATTTGTGGAAGATGTCTGGACTTGAGCTGTAAGTCCCAGAATGATTATAAAATCCATGTGGATATGAACAGAGAGAAAGTGGCAAGGTTGAGCCTTAGGGTGTTACAAAGTTGTAGAGATAAAGAAAGATAAGCAAGCATAACTTGAAATCAATGACAAAAGGAAATTATAATGAGAAAGAGCCCAGAGAGTTTTTATGGAAGCCAAGTGGAGAATGTCTCAAAAAGAATAGAGGCATAAAGGCATCCAATCAAAGAGAAGTCATGAGAGTCCAGGAACAACCCCTACTCTCATGCCCAGTTCATGTCTGATAAATGTGCTAAGGCTGTTTTAGAGGAAACAAATAGTTTAATACATTATGCTGGACAAAAAGATATATAAATGCCTAAGAGTGAGGTTGAACTATTCCCTGCACCATGCACATACAACTATAAATGGATCACAGATCTAAATATACCAGGTATAAAGCTATAAAACTCTCAAAAAAAAAAAAAAAACAAAAACAAAGGACTGGGCACTGAGGAAATGGCTCAGTCAAGTGTCTGCTGTGCATGCATGATGACCTGAGTTCAGTTCCCCAGCATCTATGAAAAAGCAGGGTATGCTGGGGATCAGATTTCACGCATTTAATCCCAGTACTTGGAAGGCAGAGACAGGCAGATCTCTATGAATTAGAGGCCAGCCTGATCTACAGAAGAGCTAGTTCCAGGACAGCCAAGGCTACACACAAAGAAACCCTATCTCAAAAAATAACAAACAACAAACAAACAAAGCAGGGCATGGTAGCACATGTCTGTAACCTTAGTGTCAGTGGGCTGGGGTGGAGACAGGCTGATCCTTAGAGTTCACTGGCCAGACAATTCAGCTAATCAATGAGCTCCATGCTCAGAGAGACCCTGCCTCAAAACATAAGGTCGAAAGCAACAGAGCAGTATTCCTTAACCTTCCTAATGCTGTGACCCTTTAACACAGTTCCTCATGTTGTGCTGACCCCCAACCATAAAATTATTTTCTTGCTACTTCATTAAGTATAATTTTGCTACTGTTGTGAATAGTAATGTAAATATCTGATATGCAGGATATCTGACATGCATCCTTCACAGGTTGAGAATCGCTGCAATAGAGGAAGATACCCGATCAACCTGTGGCCTCCTGTAAGCTCTATAGCATGCACACAGAAGCACACAGTCATATATAACACACACACACACACACACACACTTAAATCTTTGTAATTTTGTATTAAACCATGGTTTCTTAGTTATAATAAAAAATCACGATCAAAACAAAAAATGTTGATAAGCTGAATTTTGTCAAAATTCAAGACCTTTGTGTGCTACTTCACATCAATTATGATGGCTCTTATTAAATAAGAAAACAAGTACTAGAGATCCGATAGAGAAACTAGAATGCCTATGCACTGTTGGTGGGGATACAAAATTGTGCACTTTACCAACCACACCATCTTTCCAACCCCTCATCCTTTGGGGTATTTTTCTGAAACTTTTATAGGTTTAGGCTCATATAGTTAGGTCAGTGGTGTATTTGGAGTTGTTTTTGCTTGTGTGTGTGTGTGTGTGTGTGTGTGTGTGTGTGTGTGTGTGTATGCATGTGGGCTTAGTTAGTTAAAAATAACCATTAAGAGTTGTTTTGTGCTAGTTAGGGTTCAATTTCACTCTTGTGCATTATGCATGTCAAGTTGTCCATCATAATTTATATTATTCTTCTGTCCTTAAAAAAACAGCCTTAGGGGACTGGATAGATGGTTCAATGGTTAAGAGCACTGAGTGCTCTTCCAGCTGATCCAGGTTCAATTTCCAGAACACATGTCAGGCAGCTCACAACCTCCTGTAGGTTCAGCTCCCAGGAATCTGGCCTTCTGGCCTACACCAGCACCAACATGTGGCATACACTCACACATATACACGATTTAAAAAGCAAAACAAAATAAACAACAACAACAACAAAAAAAAAACAGCCTTAGAACTTTTGTCAAAGCTGTGTTGGACATCTCATCTTCCATTATGTATCTCTACTTTATATTTTAGTTCTGGGCTTGAGGAGAGACCCTATTGCTGTGGATATCACTCTATATAAATAAAACACTGATGGCCAGTGACCAGGCAGGAAGTATAGGTGGGACAAAGAGAGAAAAGAATTGGAGAAACAGGAAGAAGGAGGGGGAGACACTGCAGCCACCTCAAGGAGAAGCAACATGTAAAGACGCCGGTAAGCTACCAGTCATGTGGCTAGGTATAGATTTATAAAAATGGGTTAATTTAAGATATAAGAACAAAGTTCACGCAATAAGAAAGCACCTGATCGAGCACTGGCTACAAGTGATAAAAGCAAACAAAAAAAAAAAAAAAAAAAAAAAAAAAAGATAGAACAGTTAGCAAGAAGCCTGCCATGGCCATACAGTTTATAAGTAATATAAGTGTCTGAGTGATTATTTTATAAGTGGATTGTAGGACTGCGGGGCTTGGGGAACCTAAAGAGAAGTTCTCCAACAACACTCTATCTCAAAAAATAAGGTAAAGCCAGGCAGTGGTAGAGCAGGTCTTTAATCCTAGCACTTGTGAGACAGAGGCAGGCAGATCTTAGTTTGAGGACAGCCTAGTCTACATAGTGAGTTCCAGGACTACAAAGAGAAACCCTGTCTTGAAAAACTAAATAAAATATAATAATAATAATAATAATAATAATAATAATAATAATAATGTAGAGAAAGTCGTAGTGGAAGATGTCTGACACAGTAATCCCACCTCAAAACATACACCCAAAAGAAATGAAGGCAGAAACTCAACACACACCTTTATAACTATACTCAGAGCAGCACTGTTCACAACAGCCAACAGGAAGATGCTACCCAACTGTTCACCACAGGCAAATGGATGGGTAAAAAGATAACATATACATACAATAGCATACTGCTTGGGAGAAAATGTTGACACATGGATGAACCTAGAGGACATGAGGCCAAACAAAATAAGCCAGCCACAAAGGACAAACATAATTTGATTCTACTTATAAGAATTCACTAATTCATTAACTAAAGCCTAAAGTCTAGAAAGTTTCTAGACTATAGAAAGGGAGAATGAGCAGTTAGTATCTGAAGGCTTCAGAGCTGGAAAAAGTACATAGATGGTACAATGTGAATACAGAATTTACAATTCAAAATGCTTAACATTTTTGTTACATGTATTTTACCATAGTAAAACTTTTAAAAGTAGTTAGTAATGAATGCACTTATATCCAGAACATTCAAATAGCCTGTGTCCAACTTAACAACAAACAAGCAAACCATTTTTTAAATGTACCAAAAATTTCAATGGACATTACTCTAGCCACATAAAGGACCAATCAACACATGCAAAGATGTTTAATAAAATTAGACACTATGGAAATGCAAATCAAAACTTCATTGAGAAACCACTTCACAACCACAAGAGTGGTCAAAAGGACAAATGATTTTGCCAACACTAGTCTGAAATGAAAACCCTATGTTGCTGTTAGAGATATATAATAATGTAACCACACTAGAAAACAGTTTTATAAATCTCTAACTTGTCAAACACAGAATTACCACAGGAAACAGCAATTCTACTTCTTAGTAAATATCTAAGAGAATAGAAAACATGTCCACCTATAATCCTAGCAGCCTGGGTACTGACTCAGAAAGAAAAGCAAAAACAACAAACATATTCACACAAAATTAATGCACAACTCCAGTGTTCACAGCAGCATTCTTCTTTTCTTCTCTTTCTTTCTTTCTTTCTTTCTTTCTTTCTTTCTTTCTTTCTTTCTTTCTTTCTTTTCTTTCTCTCTCTCTTCTCTTCTCTCTCTATCTCTCTCTCCCTCCCTCCTCCCTCCCTCCCTCCCTCCTCCCTCCCTCTCTCTCTCTCTTTTTTTTTTTTTAGTTTTTTGAGACAGGGTTTCTCTGTGTAACATCCTGGCTGTCCTGGAACTCACTTTGTAGACCAGGCTGAGATCGGCCTGCCTCTGCCTCCCAAGTGCTGGGCGTAAAGGTGTATGTCACCACTGCAGGCACATTACTCTTTTTTTTGTTTGTTTGTTTGGTTTTTCAAGACAGGGTTTCTCTGTGTAGCTTTGGAGCCTGTCCTGGAATTCACTCTGTAGCCCAGGCTGACCTCGAACTCACAGGGATCCACCTGCCTCTGCCTCCCGAGTGCTGGGATTAAAGGCGTGTGCCACCACCGCCTGGCCTACATTACTCTTAAGAACAAGAAGTGTTAACAATTCTCCAAATGACCATCAATAGAATGTTCAGCCAATAAATATTATTCAGTCACAAAAAGAAATGAAGTACCAATGTGTGCAAAACCACTAATGAGACCAAGAAACATGCTAAATAAAAGAAACCATACACAAAGTGTCTGCTATTATACGAATTCATTTATGGAAACTATGCAGAACACACAAAGTAGATTAGTGGTTGTCAGAGGCTGAATGCAAAGGGGTGGGAGACTGATTGCTAATGGGGATTCTTAAGATATTGGAAATGTTCTTAGATTAGATAATGGATGATTTTATAATTATATAAATATATAAACAAACAAAAATGCTAGACTACTTTTGAAGGGATGTAAGGGCAATTTTATGATATGTAAACTACAACATTAAAACTTTCATAATAAAAACAAGAAAATGACTACCAGTTGTGTCTAGTTGCTGACAGACTCTCTAGGAGGAGGATTAATGACAGACCAGCAGTTTAAAGTATCTCAGGGCTTTTCTGACCCAGCAGTTCTCCTTCAAGTTTTACGGAGTTGGAAGGATGCACTGTTTTGACAACACAGTGTTTCTTTTGCTGCTACAAAGAAGTAGTTTCAGGATGTTCAAGGAAGGGAAAAACTGGCTTCAGAGTAAAGAAGAAAAGAAATCTCTTCTAGAGGGGAATTATAGAGGGTGCTTTGGGCTGTTGAGAATGAGTAAATGCGGGAGGCGGCATGTGAACGCACAAGGGCCTCAGGTTAGAAGGAAGCATATATACGCCAGTGCACTGGAAACAGAAAGCAAGACAAACTGCAGGACAGAAGCTCCCTTTGGGGAGGGGTACAGTAGAACAAGAGAAGATAAACCTGAAATATAACCAGAAACCAGCTGAAGGAATGTGGATTACTTTATACATATATAATTTATCAGGAACAGCTCCGGGGATATTTGAAAAGAGAGTGACACGATTTCCATTTTTTACTTTCTAAATTGAATTTTATGACTTGACATTACCATTCACATTATTTAAGTCCTTAAATATTGAAGAGATATACAGTATATTTAAAAATTAAAAAACACCTCCATCTTATTCCACTAGTTTTTCATCCAATAAACTTTCTCCCATGGAGAACCATATATGGCCATGTGCTACATACCATTTGAGTGAACAATGGGCTACATATAAAAATGTTGTACATCACATGGTCTAGGTCTCCTGTAGACTATACTATCTAGGTTTGTGTATGTATACTTCAGTGCTAACACAATGAGGAAGTTAGCAATGGTGCCTTTCTCAGGCTGTATTTCTGCCAATTAACACACGACCACATCAGTTCCTCGTGTATCTCTCCCTCAATATTATATACTACAGCAGGCTCTATGGGGGTGAATTTCTTTCCCTCTCTTTTTATAGAAATGGAAGCGTCTCATACACACCATTCTGTACTATGCTTTTTTTCAGGTCGACAAAGCTTAGGTAGCTTTCCATTTGAATAAAGAGCTACCTCACTTTTTTTATAGCTACATGGTACTGCATCCCATTGTTTATTTGTGCCAAAATTTTATTTCATCATATATTTAAAGGGCATTTAGGTTGTTTTCAATCCTTACTATTAAAAACAATACTTCAAAAATAGCCTTGTACATATGCCACTTCCACATGTAAAAATATGTCTGCAGGATACATTCCTGGAAGTGAGACCGAGGGCTCAAAAGGTGTGTGTATTTACAACATTGATACATTTTTCCGAATGCTTTCCTTAGAAGTTACATCATCCCATCCCATCAGCATTGTATGACTACCTGATCCCTTACACCTCTGCCAATAAGATATGTTTCTCCATTTTAATTCTGTCTTGGGAAACCTAATCAGGTTATATGCAAAAGAGGATAACCCCATTTACATTTAAAATTGGATAAATATAGCATATGCTCTTTGGATAAATTTAATTTTGATTGGGAGAAGAAAATGTAAAACTACATATTTCCATGCTGCCTAGAAACAAGTTCTTTCATTTCCTGCTGTGAAAAAAAAAAAACACATTTCATTTTAGTTCTCAGGTATCTGGGGAAAGCAAAAGGGGAATATGATGCCTGAAGGGCAGCTGGACCCATGGGCAGGGTCAGTACAAGGAGGCAGCTCCTGGGTGCTCCAAGTCAGAAGCAAGGCTGTGTGGGCAAGGCCAGAACCATGACAGCAACAGGTAGAGTCGGAGGTGAGGAAATTTCCAGTGACCAAGAAGAAGCATCATCAACTACTGGAGAAATGGGAATTTTTCAAAGTAGACCATGAAACAAGTATTTTAAAACACAACATGGGATTCTTTTTCTGCCTCTCTGGCACCAAGGAATAAATGTGCTTTATTTCCCCTTCTTGCTTCCCGCATCAACAACTGTAGCCTTTTGAGGCCCAAATGTTTCCCTCTCTTTTGAAAGGCTACTTCCCATGGTTCCCCTAATAGACTGGAAATGTCCTAAGGACAGAGGCTAAAACTTCCTTCCTATTACCTTCTATTTCCTTCTATTTCCCATAGATTTATTTTTAGGTCTGTATTAAAATAATTTACACTAATTCAAGCCATAGACCAACCCCATCACTTTGTGAAACTCGCCACCACTCTGACGCCATACTGAGACAGCTGGAATCCCATTACACAGAAACTCAGAATACCTGAGGGGATGTCTTCTACTGAAAGATGGCTTGCTGTCTGTACTAGCTCTTGCAAAAGTTTTTTCTGCCTCAGTCTTTTCTCTCTTAGAACATTTTTAAAATTATTGATGCACTTGTTGAGGTAAATGGTCTCTGCACACACTTGCTCTAAACTCAGTTTGCCTTGATCAGGAGTGTCAGGCCTGGAACAAGTCTCATTTCCCAGACATGGGGCTATAGGGAAACTGAGCAATGAGTTTGCAAGAGGTGAGCTATTAGAAGCAAGAGAGAAGTTGCTTGGGTCTTGAGGTGTCTGATCACCCTGTGTAGAGATGCCTACTCCACCAGAGACCACACTGAGAAAGCTCTCACTCCCCTGACTCCCAGGACTCTCCACTGAACAGTCATGGGCACCGCCCGAACTCGCTGTCCTGAGAAGTCTGTCACTGTTCTCTGACTGGGAACCACTTTCGTTGCTTTCCAGGTCCTCAGGACTGACAGATCCATTGTTTTCCAGCTTCTGAAACACCCCCTGAAGAGCCAAACGAAAGTGGTGGATTGCTCGGCTCAGCTTAGTTGAGTAAAATTTAATTTCTACATCCTCATCCTCCTGGGAGCCACTTAGAACACAGGAGGACTTATCAAAGACATCCTTAAGGACCTGGGCAGCACAGTTCTCGTCTTCATTTAGGTCAATATGAACCATGTTACTGAAAGTCTCAGGCCCTATGATCATTTCCTCCACTGTGCTGTCAGAGCTCAGAGTGGTAAACCTTCTAGACTTGTCTGCCAAAAGGTCCTCTAGCTGCCTCGAGCTCAGAATATCAAGTCCAGCTTCACAGCCTAGAATTGTGTCCTCTGCATTTACCCTCTCTGCTTTCAGTGATTTGGACAATGAAAGACAACTGCTGTCCTTACTGTTACCACTGCAGTCAGTTTGTGGTTTTGTTACTTTACATGCTTCATGGTCTTGGCTGCCCTGTTTGAAAATCTGTGATTTCCCATAATCTTCCTCTTTTGACAGTAACACCGAGGAAGACTCCTCAAGTTGACAGAGGGGAGACAGCTCATCACAATGATCACTGATTACCCGGGATGCTCCTGATGTTCCTTCTACTTCATCCTGCAGCTTAGACATATCACTCTGTTTTGTTAAACCATCCTTTGGTAAGAAGCAAAGGCCTTGCTGCTCAGAACCCTGGGGTCCTCTATGTTGATTCTGAGTCCTCAGCTGGTCTGGTCCCATCATGTATCTTCTGTTCCTTGTTTCCATCTGAAGAGCTGGTTTACCCTGATTTAAAGAGTTCCAACTACAGTCTTGAAGTTGTTGCAAGCATGATAGAGACTCCTTTGGGGGATTCTTACACCCTTGTGGCCACACTGGCTCTTCTCTGGTAGCAACCCTGACTCCCACACTCTGCAAGAGGATAGATTTCTGCAAGATGAGGTCCCTGTGCTCTAGATGAACAAGTTTCACCACAGTGGGCCGGGGAACAGGAGCTGTGCCTGCCCTGTATGCCTCTCTGATGTACTTGTTGCACTGCATACCATTAACACAGAGATGTTTAGCTAGGAAGTTGTCTACTAGCTCCATGGTGTTTTCCCCATCATGTTCGGGAAGCCCATATAGATAAAGAATGGCTTCCTCTCTTTCTACATGGGGTTCCAGGGCCTTTTCTCCATCACACACCTTGACCAGAGAGCTGCTACCCACATGCAGGCCTTCTATTTCACTCAGTACTGAGTCTACACAGCTAGACACTTCATCTACAGAGCCCCGGACTTGGCTCAAGTGCTGTCGCAGCTCAGCAATCTCAGACTGAAGACGACTGATACCTTGCAGCTCTCTGATAATATATTCTACTACATCTCCCAAAGGTTCTCGCTGTTCATGGCTGCAGCTTTGGCCAGGGCCTCTGGACAAAAAGGGCCCAGCTTGGTTTCTCTCTGAAGGCTCTGAACAACTGGCAGGTGAGAGTTCCCGAGAATCAGACCCTGAAACACAGGCAGCAGAGGCCAGAGGATTGTTGGCTTGCTGCTCAAAGCTGCAAAGTTGGGCCAGGTCCCCATCTCTCTCTCCAGTAGTGGTGGAGTCTGCTGACTCACAGCAAGGGGGCAGGAAGCTGTCTTCTGGTAAGGATCCGGTAGGACCTGTGGACTTGCTCTTGACACCACATATAGTCTCTGCCCTAACCTTGTCTGGTGAGAGGCTGGATGAAGGTCCCAAGGTGAGCATGATTTCTTCCTCAGACTCTCGCAACAATCGTTTCATTTTTCCCTTCAGGAGAAGTGTTGGTTCTTTGCTTCTTTCTCTCGTTGGGATACTTAATAGAAATTGTCTTAGAAGAGCCTGTCCCGTTTTTTCCTTTCTTTTCTTTCTTCCTTTTATGGATTGGTTTTTAGCAATTATTGCTAGTTGAAGCCTTTGACTTAGCTCAGAGTGATGCCTGGAATGACCTCATGCATGAGCCTCAAACCTGACACATTTCCCCGGTTCCTGGTTTGGCTCTTATCCTGTAGCTCATGAAAAAAAGGGAAAACAGTTCACTCAGATCAGAAAGAAACAGGAAACTTAAATCAGACCAAGCTGTCAAAAAGGGATAAGAACAATGCCTTCAAAGACAGTAAGAATCCACCCTGATCAGCCTTCCACTCAGCCTTAAAGGTCGCAGGTATCCCTGCTATTCCCTTGACTTCCTTTAAAATACTGATTCAAAACCAAATCAAGTCTTTTATGTTCTTAACAAGTACAAAGGCATCAGTATTGAGACAAGCTGCTGAGCTATGGATAAGGTAAGGTCAACTAGTGACTTCTTACTTGAACCTTCCCAAAACTCAGCACTGGACTCTGACCGAGGGATGAACACGTAGATGTTTAACTACCACACACACAACTTAAAGACAGACACGGGAGGTTTCTTTCTTATCCATTTTGTTTTTCTGGTGAGGATTCAGATATTCATAGTTCATCTTTGTTTCCTGATAGCAACCATTCACTTGAAAAAGAGACGATGGCAAGTATTTCAGAGTTGAGGGAAGAAAAAGTATTACTACAGCTAATTCCAGAATAAGGTGGTAAAGTATAGGTGCAGCAATGTTCAGAACTCAAATGACATTCAACATATTTAAATCTACTGGGACAGACAGCTTGAGGTTCACAAATAATAGACTCACAACAGAGTCAGATGAAGGCTCAGGTTGGAGCAGCTGAATCACTATCCAGATTCAGCTTTTCTGGGACTCAAGGTACTATATCTATATGACTGTACTGCTCAGGTATCAGAGGGAAGCTAACCCTCTGATTGGCTGGGGGACAGCAATGCATGGGACAAGCAGGGAGTTGGTTATATTACACAGGGTATTTTGCCATTCTCCAAAAACTACTGCTAGACCTTCTACCATTCTTGCTTCTGGTACTTAAGTCACTGGTAACTACTATAGGACAGAGGTGGAGCTGATTATTAACTTATGGGGAGGGGCACACATTTCCTGTTTATTAGGAAGATACAAAATGTGGGGAGTAGAAGAGTGGAAAGTACAAAAGGGAAAACAGGGACTCGGGAGACGCATGGAGCTACCAATGCTCTACGGTCCTGCGAGCAACCAAGCAAGGGATGAGATGAGCTAGTGGGAGACACACTGTCCTTCAATTATTTGACATGAAATAGTTTCTCTGATTCTGTTTTTAAATTTTGTCATGATTTATAAGTCCTCTAAATCCTTACTAGAAGGGGAAAACTGCCTTAAAGAATAAAGCTGACTGCCGGGCAGTGGTGGCTCACGCCTTTAATCCCAGCACTCTGGGAGGCAGAGCCAGGCGGATCTCTGTGAGTTTGAGGCCAGCATGGTCTACAGAGCAAGATCCAGGAAAGGCACAAAGCTACACTGAAAAACACTGTCTTGAAAAACAAAAACAAAAACAAAAACAAAAAAAAACAACCAAACAAACAAAAACAAAAAGAATAAAGCTGACCTAATAGCAACTCATTTTCATGAAAAGTCACCATCTACAATTAGTCTATGGGCCTAAAATTTAAAAGCACTATACCTCCCTGGATTGAGAAGCAGCAGAAGGACAAGTCATAGGACTTGGAATAAAGATGAGCTGGTGCTACAGGAGATAACTAGGTCAAGAACCAAGAGACAGAAACTGGATGAATTCCTATTTCCTATCTCCCTGCCTTCTCTACAGCTCCTGTAAGAACTCTACTTTAACAAGGAATTCCTCATCTAAGTAGACTACGTATTTTGTGAGGTCACAAACAAGTCCAATCCACCCATTACTGCTTTAGCCTGAGTTTTAAGAAGCCAGGTTAATAGCAGCTTCTCCCTGCTCTAAACAAAGAGGCTTGTTTCCATATTAAACAAACAAATCAAACCCTCCAAACCTTCTTTCAACTGGTAGCCACTGCCTCTCCATGGACTGAACTTAACAATTACCTGCTGGGCATACCTGTTCTGTAGTGGCACCAAACTCATTCGGTCATCCTGGTTTTTAGGTGCTGAAGCAGGGGATAAGCTCACTGTGTTACCTGAGGATTAACTAGTCACTCTGCTCAGAGCTCAACAGACTATAAGGAAAGGGGCAACCTGAGGACCCAGGAGACTCAAGTCAGCCTTCTTCCTCCTCAATCTCTCTTTGCTACTACTGAATGAAATGACAGGGACTATGTAGAAGGATCATCTGATCTCCAAGTCAATTTGAATTAATAAATACATAAAGGAGATGCCAGGTATTAAGTTAAAGCCAAGAATATAAGAAACACTCTCTACTCTTTAATAGATTATATTATATTATCCATGGATAATGGATGAGAATGGATGACAATATGAAATTATATATGTTATTGACAAATTGTAATTAAAAAGTAAGTATTTATTATAGGAGTGAAAAATATGAAAGAAGTGATACACAAAACCAGGACAGGTAAGGCCCCAGAGAATACTTCCTTTGGTGAATTCTCTGCTTAAATCTAGGCCTCTAGTTGCCATCAAAGTGTTCATGCTATCATTCTGCCTGTCTTGTTGGCCTATCCACTGTGGTCAATTCTCTAGCTTCATGCACTCACTTTGAAATAAGCATACACTTATTCCCCCTAAGGAATGCTTGATGTTGGAAAAAATAATATAAGGCTGTCCTTCAAGAACTAGCTGTATTTGAAAAGGAAACACAGGAAAAGAAAATGAAGTAACCAGAAAGCTAAAGATTTAATGATGGAAAACTAAGAATTAGGGCTGGAGGTAGATATTTAAATTACATTTCATCAGTACCAACCTACTAAAACCAAGTCAAGAGAAACACTCCTCAGTATTCTTAAATGGCTGATTCACTTCTCTTCTCTCTGACTTGTAAAATAAACATGATTAAGAATGTGACTAGTTCTTGTAAAAAATGCCTCTGACCCAAATCTTGGCTTGAAGGAAACCACCAGAGACCTCTGGGAAACAGGCAAGGATTCTATGAACATATATCAAGCAGCCTCTCAGTTCTGTGAAACAATCCCAAAGGGCAGCAAGACAAGAACACCAAGGACCCTGCCCCAGTCGAGGCTCTACGACCCCTGGGCCATTTGCCAGTGGTGCCGTAAGGTGACTGTGGTGAGAAGGCTGGTTTCTAGGCCAGCCACAGCAGGTAGGGTGCTCTCAGGATGTGAATCTTTGGGAAAGAATCAACTCCTAGACTATCATGGCAGAAGAAAGAGATCAGGGCCCAAGTGCAAAGAGCAAATTAGTACAAATGAGAATGTCCTAGACCAGGAGCTTAGTCTAGTCCCAGCCCTGCAGTTTCTGGGATGTGCCATTTCTCACATTATTGTGGTCTACCTATGCTGATGGACTAGTTTTGTTTGGCTATTATAGTATTTTTTTTCTAAATTTTTAAACTGAAAGTATTTAGATGGAATAAGTACTCTAACTTCTCAAAAGCCACTTACTTAAAATTATAACTCTTGAACTAGAAGGGCATCCTTATTGTTACTGAATGGTAGGTTCTTGCTTAAGAGCCCACAATAGATATGAACCACATTACCAAGAAAATGTTCATTTATTTCCAAATTCCTAATTCCTGGTATAGGGCCTCACTATGAAAAGTACCGGGCCTAGCACATAGTGAGACCTTGGTGCCATGAGGAATTGATGGGAAAGCTGGATTAGAATTCCAGTCTCCTACTTTTTCTGATTCTCCTCTGTTTCCATGACAACATGAAAACTTCAAGGTTCAGGTTTCCTTCTAGACTAGTGACCAAAAACCTGTTTCAATTGTAAAACTAAGGTGGAAATCTCTTCCCAGTAACATTTATTCACAATTTTCTGAAACTTACTTAGGACAAAAATTACCAGGCTGCCAGCTAGCTAATATCTGCCCAGTGTCTGAGGCTAGTGGAGAGAATCCTCAGTGCTGTTGTGATGGTCTCTTACTTGGCTCTTCCAGCAAGAAAAGCTGCCCTGATCCTTGTCTTAGTGATGAATAGAGCAGCACTCTCCCCACAGAAATATAATATAATTCACATGGTATATTTTAAATTCCCTGGAAAAAATATAAAGAGTAAAAGAAGCATGTAAAATTAATCTTAATATGTGTTTACTCAACCTCAAATCCAAAATATTATTACACGTAATCAATATAAAAATCATTCATTGTACATTTGTATTCTTTTTTTATACTAAATCCTTGAATCTCATATATCACATCTTATTTTCCAAAACATCTTAAAGCAGTCTAACTAGCTGGGCATGGTAGCACATGCCTGTAATCCAAGAGTGTGGGTGTGCGGGGGTATGTACACATGCAGAGGTGTACATGCGGTATTATGGTACATGAAGGATTTGGTTCTCATTTTGTAGGATCTGGAAACAAGACTCAGTTCATTAGACCTAAATGTAAATGCCTCGAGCCACAGAGCCAACTAACTGGTCCACTCCCAACACTTACAATGTAGAGATAGGGGAGCAAGATTTCAAGGTCATCTTCAGCTATATAGACAGTTCAAGGACAATCTGAGCTACAAGAGACTGTTTCAAAACAATAACAACAAAAATCAAAGGCTAAACAGTCATGTGTGGCCAGTGGCTACCATATTGGACAACATGGATCTAGAATTCTAGGGTAGGGATTAATCTAGATAGGCTCTAAAACTTGTGAGTAGGTACCAAGTGTAGAGAAGAGTGTCATCACAGTGACAGTGAACTGTTACTTTCACTCATCTTTTTATCTGTTTACTTTGATCCTAGTTAGAAGTAGCTCATTTCTGCTTATGGACAGGCTCACTCCTCCTTAAGGCTACAAAGAACCAATATCAAACCCTAACCACAAAAAAAAAAAAAAAAAAAAAGAGAGACCTTTTTTCCCTCTCCATCCTACCATTTGTCAATATCTTGTAGCTTTGTGTAGCTTCTTTCCAATATTCTGGGCAAACTACAGGACAAACATGGATACTTCCACAGAAGTTACCCATTCACATGGAGGATTTGGAGACCTTGCATGAGCAAGAGTGTGATATTAGTGCAGCTAGGTGCAAGGTCTACAAGAGGGGCAGATGATGATGGCAAAAGAATCACTGATTTAGAATTTTCAGTTTACACGAGTCTCACTTATCATTACAACCCTGTAAGGCAAGAAGAATTATTATTTTGACCTCATAGAAGACAAAACTAGAGCTTTAAGAGGGCGAATTAGACTTGACCAAGGTCACTGAGAAAGGCTAGGATTAAGTAAGTTTTCAATTTACAAAGTTAGGGCTCTTGCACTACACATATAAATAGACAAATTATATGCATGTGTATATACACACATGCATTATATGCATATATACACACACTCAAAGCTGGGAAAGCTTAGGATGGACATTTCTGTTTATATGGCATATGTATGCATGAGAGGCATGTACACACCAGACTGGACAGTATAGCCCCTCTCCACACATTTACAGAAGAAAGATGAAAAGGTTTCTGAATATACCTAAGAACAGGAAGGTTACCTAAGTGCATGTATAAATGTGTGGAGGAACAGATGATCTCTATATATGAATGCACACAGAGGTAGAGATAACTTATATGCATATAAGATGAATAAAAGGTTGTCTATATGCAATGTATATACAGGAGAGGACCAGGTAGGTTATAAACACATATAGGCATGTCAAGACAGAAACTATGCAGACATCCAACAGGATGGATAAGCAGTTGTAGATATATAGCAGAGTACCCATGAAGAATGGATGGCCAGATTATCAGTACCCAAACACGTGTATGTGAAGATTCGACCCCAGTGCTGAGTATGCTGTTTTTCCCTCATTATAATGACTAGCAACTTGGCTCAAGCAGTTATATAATTAATGTAGCTGCTCCATATTCCACCCACAAATGCTTTGCTTTTGTCCCTCTTGTCGTTCAGAGTCAATCATATATTTAATATCACTTACCTTGCTGCTGCAACCAAAATAAGGTTAAGAAAATGAAAAAGGAAAAAACATTAAAGCCACAAATTCTCAAGTTTTAGAATGCAAGCACTGCCTTTAAGAGGTAATCCATCAGAAGCACTCCTTAGACTGAAGAAGCCACAGGATGAACTTTCTGAGCCACAGCACAGCCGCCTGCCCAACAACCAACAAACAGCGCCAAGGAGCTCTAATTCTCAGCTGCACCCTGCTGGCTGGCTCCTCCTTGCAAAGTTGACGAGAGGAACAATGCCTAGCAGAGAAATCCCCTCAGTGAAGGCGGGGCAGGAGTCTGGTGGCTGCAAATCTAGGAATCCAGTCTGGTCCACACCTCTCTGCTGAGGGGAGATTCTGAAGACCAGGCTGCTGAAGGCAACAGCAGGAAACTTCAACTGGATGTGGAATTCTAACTCAATCCTTTCCGGGCTTTGAGACTGAGAGGAAAGCAGGGCAGCTCCGCTCCCGCTTCTGCTCCTCCTCCTCTCCAGCTGCTTCCTGCCTGCCTGCACCCTCCCATAGGGCACCAGCCCTCCTCACACGTTGCTGGCGCACACACCCCCTTCCCAGCACACTCACGCACACACAATCCTGCCAGCAAGCTCACTCACACACCCTGGGTGAGTGTCTCTCCCTCTTGCTAAATATAGATCTTACTCTCTCTCCCTTCCCCCATTTTCTTCCTTCTTTCTTCCCTATCCTTCTTCTCTCCTGTCTTTACACCCCTCTCACATCTTTAGAATTTAAGAGAGATGTACCACAGAGCTCTATACTTTAAGGAGCTCCAAATCTCAGGGGGAACCCAGAATACAGCTAGCACACAATACAAAGACAGATTTCTCTTCTAGTAAAATAAGCTCTGGATTGGTTTACCATACATAAGGTCTGTCTGTCATCAGCCTTTAGAGAAGCTGAAGGACAGGGACAGTGACCAAGTGCAGTTCACATCAAATCGTGCCATTTTCTCACAGTTTACATCCTCAAGCAGTTTCTCTGAACAGCTACTGCAAAAGAATTCCCTTAGGCTATGGAGATACAGTGACTAGGGAGGAGGGGAAACTGAGTTAAACAAAATGGGTCTCAACTGCAACAGTCAAGACCAAAGGCTGCTTTTGGAATCCAGAATTCAGAACTTGGCAACCCAAATGAATACAACATCAGTCTAAAGCTGTCTAAGACGCAGAGTCCTATTTTCATGATCCCCAATATCCCAGCTTGCCTTTCCCAATGGCAGCCTTATGTCTACGGAGATTTTTCTGGTCTAGTTGTTCTCATGTTTTCCTAATTCTAACAATTCCACAAGTCTCTGTAGGATGTACTATGAAATCAAGCATCTTTATCTTCAAAGAACACTCAGACTGCTCACTGTAACATATCTGAGTATAACGTAGGTACCACTGAAGCTCTGGAACATAAGGTGGCAGGTACATGAAACACGCTCCCTTGGTCCACTCTGCAGCCACGGATGGGAAAACACTGCTCACTGTGCCTAGCCCTGAACTGCCAGTAACAATCCAGTCACGCTGCTTCTCTTCTGCCTTCCCTGAACCTGGCACAATGAGAAAAGGCCTTCCTCTTCCTCAGGTCAAAATCGGGAGGCAAACTTGACTGATTCGGCATTTATCTCAAACATTCCTGTAGCAATCCACAGAAGACTTTTGCCCATCTAACCCAGAAATCAGGTGGTATGTCAAGGTAGGCAGTCCTATGTGACAGATAAAACAAAGCTTTGACTTATTTAATCTTGGCTTGTTTGAGGCAGAATCTCACTTTGTAGACCAGGATAGTTTTGAACTTGCAGTGATCCTCCTGCTTCTGCCTCCCAATGCTAGGATTACATGTTCCTAAGCCATTATGTCTGGCTCCAAACAAGATTTTAAATCAATCATGATCTCCATACCTTATCCAAGATCCCAAGGAGAAAGGGTTGGTTTCAGAGCCAACATTTGCCTCCTTGCTGCCTTCTTCCAATAACATTGATCTCCCCTCAGCCAAGGCAGAAAAATTAGATTCCAAAAGATGCTAAATAACCCATTTCTTAACCATCCACCTCATTATGCAGCCAACACTGACAGCAGAACAAATACCTCCTAACCCAGTTGGGAGCTGGCTAGATGACAGAAGAGATAAGGGCTGACAGCACAACTATAACCACATCTAAATACAGAGGAAGAAAATAACTTGAAAACTGTCAAATTTCAGTGGAAGCCACAGCCAATTTACTGTGGAGTTTCCCAGGCTTGAGCCAGGAGAGGTACAGGGTTTAACACAAATAGAGGAAAGACTGATTAAATCAGAATCCTTCCCCAGCTCTGCAGCCAAGCATAAAGAGTCAAGAACGGTAACTGTCCTTTACGAAGTCTGGGCCCAGGCATTCTAAAATGAGGGAAAGCTCACACTATCAAGAACAAGGAAGATTCCCCAGCACCAGGGCATTGCCTAAGCAACCTAGTTCTTCATGCCCTATCCACCGGTGGGGTTCCAGGGCTTGGTCGAGGACTCAAGTAGTATTACAAAGGCTAATGGATCCTGTCTTGTCCATCTGTCTAAATGTGTACATCCCATCTCCTAAGCAGCTCTGGCTTTCTAGAAAAACAATGGCTCAGAGAATGGAAGATATGTTCAAGACATCAGAAAGCACAAAATTCGCTATCTCCCATTAGAGCCTTGAAATTTCACATGAGTGTTCACATCTTTGACCACAAATTATTCTTGTGCTTACCACTGCTCCATGCTTTAAGCAAGAGCAAGGAGGATGTGATGGTTAATCCTGTCAACTTGATAGGACTCAGGCATTTTTAGGTGGAAAGAGCTGCCCTGAATATAAGTGTACTTACATTCTGTACTGGGGTCCCAGACTGAATGAAGAAAAGGTAAACAAAGCCCCAGTGTTCATCTCTCTCAGCCTACTAGCTGTCTACTCAATGTGAGCAGCCGTCTCACGCCCACGCCACTGTGCCTTTCTCACTATGATGGACTGCGTCCTCCAACTACGGGCACAATAAATCAATCCTTCCTGAAGCTGAGCTTTTTCGTCAGGAATTTTGTCACAGCAATGAAATAAACAACTAATACAGAGGATAAAGGGTGATAAAGAGCAGTCAGCATAAGCTCTGGTAACAAAGAGGAGGTTCCTTCAGCCACAGTCCTACAGGGCTCAGTTTTAGACATCATATGACCACAAAATAATCAGCTCTCCTCTGGGATGGATAGTAGGCCATTTTTATTTCCTTGGCTGTGGGAGCAACAATATAGCCCCTTTGTCACAGTGGATCTGGCCCTTGATAATCTCATGTAGGCTAAGAAGATGAGGTCCTTTTTTTAAGAAATAGCATAGTGTCCACCTCAGCTGAGAAACGTCCTCAAAGCTAGCCTGCTCTAGAGTCCACTGGGCAGAACTGGGAAACAGATTGGGTTAAGAAGGGAAAGGCATTTATCCAGAAACTCTGAAATGCTTTCAACAGACATTCTCAAGGTCTGGTTCCCAATTTAAATCTTTGCAGGGATTTTTGCCTAGAGACAGATGAGTCAAGATGGAAATTCAAAATGAGACACTGACACTCACGCAGAGTTGTAGGAAGGTTCAGAGTGGCAGGTGCTCTAATGGGGAGCTGAATGGATGCGTTAGTCAGGAGATCACCTGGTGCATAAAATCCTCTTCAACTAAAGCAGTTATATAGGACCACAGGGTCACTGGGGAGGGCCTCAACAGTCACAGTTCTCTCCCTCAAATAACCAGTCTAAATCTCCCTAAGGTCAGATACAACTAGTCTGGAAGCAGAGAACACACCACTCCAAACCTCTGGCCTCCCTTTTCAGATGTCACTGCCAGGGACTGGCTGGGTCAGGACCAGCAGGTGTCTAGCTTGTCATCCCAAGACAGCAGTCATAAATATGGATACAAAGGATGGGGAAACTCAGTTCTGTTTTACATAGGAGTCAGTTTGTGACTATTTTCCTTCTCTACCACTAAGAAAACCCAGAAGCATCACGAAGAGGCTGACATGTGGCCACACAGCTGGGATTTCTTTTATGCGTGGGGAAAATGGTTTGTTCTGGTGGCTAAGAAAAGTCATTTTTTTTCCCTCCAAATAGAATTATGTTCTCCCCAAACTATTCAGCAACTATATACAAGCAGAGAATGATGGGCAATGGGAGGTGTTCCCCTTTCTTCCCCCAGGAGCACGCTGCCCTAAGGGAATGATGAACCTGGCAGAGACATACTGAGTTTACTGATGTGCTGAGACAGAGCTGCCATGCAGCCCAAATGCAACCTGACAAGCTGCAAGGCAGGCCTAAGGAGTCACAAACTGCTGACAAGCCTCAGTTCTACAACCAGGTCAAGCACCATGCCCAATTAGAACCTTGAGTATGAAGAGGCAATAAACAAAATGCTCAGGACTGCCCATCTAAACAGGTTTTCTGCCTGTACTGTCAGAGGCCATGGGCTATGTTCATCCCAGAACCAAATGACTGAAAGGGTTTTGAAGAGTCCTTTATCTTTGTTTAAAAACTCTTAAAGTAGTATACATTCCTATGCTCTCACACAACTCTGATCAAAAGTCACAGCATCCAGACTTGTCTTAGTTAAGGTTTTAATGCTGTGAAGAGACACCAGGACCATAGCAACTCTTATAAAGGAAAACATTTAATTGGGGCTGGCTTAGAGTTCATTATTGTCATGGTGAGAAGCATGGCAGCATGCAGGCAGACACGGTGCTGGAGAAGTAGGATCAGCACACAGCAGGCTTCTGAAACCCCAGAGCCCACCTCCAGTGACACACTTCCTCCAACAAGCCCACACCTCATAATAGTGCCACTCCCAATGAGCTTATAGAGGCCATTTTCATTCAAACCACCACAAGACTAAAAAGAATATAGTTCCTGAACTATAGTCTCTGTGTCTTTGTCTCTGTCTCTCTCTCACTCTTTCTCTCACTCTCTCATTGTGTATATATGTATATGTGTGTATGTATGTATGTATGTATGTGTGTGTGTACACTGACCTTCCAGTATCTTGAACTTCTCAGCTTTCAGAATTGAAAGACACTTATATCATATATAAATTACATTGTTCATGGTAAGTAGTTCTGAAAGGCTGGGCTACAACAAATTGTGACACCTTCCCCCTCCTAATTTATACTTTGAAATCCTAACTCCTACTACCTCATAATATGATCTTAAAAAAAGCCATCAAGGCCATCAAGGTCATCAAGGTTGGCTCTAATCTGACAGTATTCTTATAAAAATGGGAAATATAGGCTCAGTTGCTAAAGGATTTGCTCCTATGGCAGACTTAGTAAACCAAACAGAATCTTTCAGAACTATTGATTACACATACACACACACACACACACACACACACACACACACACACACACACGCAATGTGTGACAGTTAGCTTTAACTGTTACTTTGATACAATCTAGAATCATCTGGGAAGAGTCTCAATAAGAAATTGACTACCTGTGAACATGTCTGTTGGACAGTGTTTAATTCAATTAATTGATGTGGGAGGACCCAGCCCGCTTGGGCAGCACCACTACCAACCAATGCAGGGGGTACTGACCTGTGAAAGAGTGGAGCGATCCAACTGAGAACAAGCAAGTGAGCACAGACGTACTCGTTTCTCTCTGCCCTTGACTGTGTACGTGTGACCAGCTGTCTCAAGCTGCTGCAAATGTAATTTCCCTTCAATAACAGGCTGTAAAGTGGAACTATAGGGTAAAATAAACCTTTTCTCCCCTAAGTTGCTTTTTGCTAGTTTTTTTAAACCACAGTAACAGAATTGAAATAAATAAGAACAAAATATAATAATACATAGATACCAATCAAGTGCCTAGGTATTAAACAAGGCATGTGAAAAGGTGTCATGACTTTTGGTCTAAGGCAGTTTCCTGAATGAAATGTTCTAACAAGGTTATAATTATATCCATATCTTATTGTGCTTGGGTGACTGGTTGTGTCAGTTACCAAGAAAACAATTAGAGAAGAGGAGGGGACAGAGAAAGAAACAACGAGTACAGATCGAATATGTATTAGGTGCCTCTGAACATACAGGTGACGACATCCACAGGCAATTGGAGACAGAAGTCTGGAGCTCATGAAAAATAACTCAGCCTTTAATCCCAGCACTCGGGAGGCAGAGGCAGGTGGATCTCTGTGAGTTCGAGGCCAGCCTGGTCTATAGAGTGAGATCCAGGAAAGGCGCAAAGCTACACAGAGAAACCCTGTCTCGAAAAACCTTAAAAAAAAAAAACTCAAGTGAGACTTCATTAGTCCCAGGTAAGTATGTAAATTAGATTATCCAGAGAAGAGCAATATGGAGAAACAGAGTCTGGGAATCATCGAGTATTAAGAGACAAGCAGAAGATAGCAGCAAGTAGTGCGAAGGAAACAAAGATGGAGCTGTCAGAAATAAGAAGCTACTTGAAGGAGCACAGCCCAGACGCCAGGAAGGAGGAGTGCCTTTGGGGGAAGCAATGCACAGTTGTTATTTCACCTGTCAAGAACTGCTTCGGGGCGTTGGTTCGCTGGAACACTCTTCCCAACTTGTCATCTTTACCTATTTATGTCCGGGTGTCCTTAGGTGTGTACTGAATAAGTACATTTCCTTATCATACTTGAAGATGACATCCAACCACAGGATGTGGAAGCTGAAGAAACTGAGCAACATGCCTTTTTCCTTGACTTCAAGAAGTGGATGTTTTTTTCTTCCAGATTAAGTGTTCTGCCTGCATGTATGTATATATATATATCATATGCTTGTCTGGAGCCCACAGAGGCCAGAAGAGGGTGTTTGATCCCCTGGAACTGGAGTTATGGCTGGCTGCAAGTCACCATGTGGGTACTGGAAACCAAACCCAGGTCCTCTGCAACAGCAATACGTGCTCTTAACCATGGATCCACCTCTCCACCCCCTAGCTGCATGTAGTGGCTCGCAGCTATGATCCCAACACTTGGGAGGCTGAGGCAGCAGGGTTCCTGCAAGTTTGCGGTGGGCCTAGGCTACTCAGTGAGCTCCCAGACAGTCTGGGCTACAGAATGAAGACTTGCTTGAAAAGGGAAAAGAAAGGAGTAAGAAGGGGGAAGAGGAGGGGGGAGAGGTAATGAGGAGGAGGAGAAGGGAAGAGAGACAGAAAAGGCTGGGGATATAACTCAGTGGCAGAGCATTTGCTTAGCATGTGAGAGGCCCTAGGTTTAATCCCCAGCACTGCAAAAAGCAGCAGCAGCAGCAGCAATAGTAATAGCAACAGTTATCTTATTGTATATACTACAGCTGGACTTTAGGATGTATCCTTTTTTTTTCTTTTCTTTTTTTGAGACAGGGTTTCTCTGTGTAGCTGTCCTGGAACTTTCTCTGTAGACCAAGTTGGCCTCGAACTCACAGATCCTATCTCTGCCTCCCAATGCTAGATTAAAGACATGTGCCACCACCGACCCAGAAGATGTATCCAGATATTTTTTAAAACTGATAGTTAGTGCCACATGTAAGGAGCTGTGGATCTCCTTTATGACAAATGTACAAATAAGATGCAGGTTAACCCTTGATTTCATCTTTTTAAGCTCATCTTACTTTTTTAAATTTTCTGATACTTAAAAAATAACTGCTAGCCGGGCGGTGGTGGCGCACGCCTTTAATCCCAGCACTCGGGAGGCAGAGCCAGGCGGATCTCTGTGAGTTCGAGGCCAGCCTGGGCTACCAAGTGAGCTCCAGGAAAGGTGCAAAGCTACGCAGAGAAACCCTGTCTCGAAAAACCAAAAAAAAAAAAAAAAAAAAAAAAAACCTGCTAACTTAATATTATCTAGGAGTTCCTGTAATAAGACTCTTCTAGCCACCTAACTCAACAGGCTTACTCTCCACTCTATAGTCCAAGGCTAACTATTTTCACGCAAGTGTTACTTTTGCAATAAATTACTTAAGGTCCTGAACGACATCTTACCTTGATAAGCCAGAAGACTTGTGTCTATTAATAGATGAATAAAAATGTAGTGTTTATATGCACATGTATAAGCACACATGCAAACACACATGATGGGATAAACAAAATTTAAGACATGAATATACTTCTCTCTGGAAACAGACAGAGACCATTAAAGAAAATCACAACCAATCAAATACAGAGTTGTAGAGCCCAGTTCCAACTAACACAACTACAGTACAACTCACACACCTAGAGATTAGGAATCATAGCGGAGGGGGTAGAAAGATTGTACAAGCCAGAGGAACAGGGAGTTTGCTGTGAGACTGTGTCTCCAAGAATGGCAGAAGCTACACCCATGAACTTTCACCAACATGATTGCCTGAACAGGAGCTGAGCAAGGACGACGACGATGATAAGCATGCTAACTTTAAGGGGCTGGGGGAAAGCCCAGGAGGCTCCAACCCTACACAAAGAGCTACAGGACACTAAGGAATGCTGAGAGCAGGAGACATAGTCTTTCTCAGGGAAGAGGACACCAATCGCTTATCCAACACCAAATGGTCAGTCCTGAAAACATATACATACAATTAACAGATATAGACAGAGCAGATTGTGTTTAAGTATTTAGGAACACACACATACACACACACAATAATTTTTAATTAATTGGAAAAAAAAAAGACCGTGAATCTGAAAGAGAGCAAGGAGGGATATACAGGAGGGTCTGGAGGGAGGAAGGGAAGAGAAAATGATATGTCTCAAAAATAATTTAAAAATATACCTGAACACAAAGTAAAACAGAAGAGACAGCTAAGAGAAATATATAGACACATACAAAAAAAGATGGGGGAAATCGTGATGGGGTAGAGAAAATGAAGAAATGGAGGGCAAAGGCTATAAACTAACAGATAGGGCTGGTGAAGCCACTCAGTGGGTAAGGACATTTGCTGCCAAGCCTAATGACCTGAATTTGACCTTCAAGACCTACATGACAAGGCAGAACCTATGCAAGTTGTTCTCTGACCTGCCCACATACAGAGGCACGTGAGTACCCACACGTACTAAATAAACTTTTAAATGTAATTAAGTTACAAAAATAAGACAAAATAGCATATAAATAAGATGAACAGGTCTAGAGATTTAATGTATAAAATAAGGAATACAGTAAGTAAAAATTGTATGTTAAAGTAGAGATGTTTGTTGAATGCATACATTTTAGCTTCTCTTGTTACAAAAAGGACCATGTCAATAACACATGTTTATGGAATGCTTATAACATGTAAGTCTCTGCTCTATGTGTTAATCTGCTTCATTATAGTGCCATCACACTAGTGATGTATCCCATGGAGCATCACTTCGTAAACCCCAAGTACACAAGATAGTTATTTTTGAAACAGGCCTTTCGAACAGAAGACCAATTCAAAAGATGGCTCAAACAGTCCACAACCTGACACCCTCAGTCCACATGCTTGACTAGACATGTGAACTTTCCTTAGCACAAAATTGATGTCAAAGGTCTAAAGCAGTTTTTTAGCCTGCCTTTTCTTTTTTTCCCCCTTTTCTTTTTTTTTAAATTTTTTATTCATTTTACATACCAACCACAGATCCCCTCTCTTCCCTCCTCCTGCTCCTCCAGCCTTCCAGGCCCCAACTCACCCCCATTCCCTCCTCCAACAAGATATGGCCTTCCATGGGGAGTCAGCAGAGCCTGGTACATTCAGTAGAGGCAGTCAAAGAGAGAGAAGAGGGGCATCAAGATCATGATGGGGGAACCTACAGAGACAATCAAGCCAAACTAGTGGGAACTTATGAACTTCAGACTAACAGCTGTGGAGCCTCCATGGGACTGGACTAGGCCCTCTGCATAAGGGAGACAGTTGTGTAGCTTGATCAGCCTGCCTTTTCATGCACCAGTTTACTTAACTGAGTGGGTTCTACCTCTCACAACAGCCTGCTTAGAAAAATGTCGATGCTCTTTGGGTCTCCAATGAGAAGGCAGCCTTTAGCAACGCCTAAACACTATAGTGAGAGACTAAAATATAGCATGAGGCAGTTAAAATGTAATTGAATTTAGCCAGGCAGGGATGGCACAAGCCTTTAATCCAGCACTCGGAGGCAGAGGCAGTCGGATCCCTGTGATTTCTAGGCCAGCCTGGTCTACAGAGCGAGATCCAGGATAGCCAGGGCTACCCAGAGAAACCCTGTCTCAAAAAAAGAAAGAGAGAGAGAGAGAAATAGAGAGAGAGAGAGAGAGAGAGAGAGAGAGAGAGAGAGAGAGAGAGAAGAAAGGAAGGAAGGAAGGAAGGAAGGAAGGAAGGAAGGAAGGAAGGAAGATGGAGGGAGGGAGGGAGGGAGGGAGGGAGGGAGGGAGGGAGGAGGGAGGGAGGGAGGGAGGGAGGGAGGGGAGAAAAGAAAAAGAATTTAAGGGGAAATATTTCTTAGAGTTGCTAGGTGAGGTGGAAATCAGGGAAGGCTTCATGAAGGAGGTGCTATATGAGAGTAATTTGTAAGTATGGGTATTATTTGATTATGAAAATTTAAAAGAATAGGCATTCAAGGCAGAAAATGGGATTAATAGAAGAAAAAAGTTATACTGTTAAAAAGAAAATCAAACTAACATTTATTTGGTGCTAAAAATATGTTAGGTTTTATTCCATATACAATTAGCCAGCCGGTATGGTATTCTTTCATAGCGGAAGAAAACTAAGTTTCTAAAAGGCCGAGTGACTTGCCTAAGTCAAAAGTTACATAAACAAGAAATGATAAAGTTGTATTTTAAACTATGGGTTAGGGGATTCCAAGGCCAAAGCTATTCTGTCCATATGGCTAGAAATGGATGCTGAAGCAAGTCATGGTGGTCTTGGATGCTAGCTATAAAGTTGAAACTGAAATGTAATGAAAAAATATTTTGAAGAAAAATTTTACTCACCCATCTACTGATATCTGTTAGTTTGATGTCTACATCAGAATATAAAAATAGTCTCTATTTTGTATCGCAAAGCTATTTTTCACTTAGCTTTTTTTGGTTTTGGTTTTTTGTTCTGTTTTGTTTTTTCAAGACAGGGTTTCTCTGTGTAACAGTCCTGGCTGTCCTCGAACTCACTTTGTAGACTAGGATGGCCTCAGAGATCTACCTTTCTCTGCCTCCCCAGTGTTGGGACTAAAGGTGTGTGCCACTCACCTGGCTGGGAAAACACTTTTTATACTCTGATACTGCAAGATTTTCTCTGATCATGGCTACCCATCTTAACTTCCATTATCTCAACTCTTTGCTCTCATGAAGGTCGTGTGTGTGTGTGTGTGTGTGTGTGTGTGTGTGTGTGTGTGTGTGTGTAAATTGTTTGGCCAAAGTGACTTGGGAAAGTATGATTACGATCTTTTTTTTTAATGACTTCTTTAGTTAGGAAAAACTTTACTCTTCATAATTCAACTGCCCAGGATTTAGGAAAACTATCCTTCCTACTCCATATTTTTTTTTATTAACTGCATCAAACGCATTTATACAGTCCCTCCTGGGGAAATTTTTCAATTAGCAATAGTCACACCTCAGATAAAAATCATTGCCTATGATACTGCTGCTGCATAAAGCTTATACAGCCCCTCTCTGGTGTACAAGGCATCGTGCACAAGGCTGCTGTGTCCTCTCGTTTTGGAAAGAAGTGAAATTCCTGCATAGAAAGAATGGCTTTGTTTCCTCTTACTCATCAAGAACCTAGCCTCATCTGATGGGTTCAGAATTGATTTGAGGAACACAGGAACCAAAAATAACACGCAGCTTGTTGAGTAAGAAGTGACATCTCCATTAGGGGGTGCTGAATCTAGGGTGCTGATATGACAAGCGACTGTCCGAGAAGTAGCCGGAAAGGACCTGGAATTCAGGAGAGAGATTTGGGCTATATAAGAATGTATATGTGGTAGTCGGCATAATGAATGGGGTTTCATAGGAAGAATGCATACTGTATAGGGGAAAAAATTGAGTAAAGAGTCCCAGAAAGACTAGCATTTAAGATGTGAAAAGAAAAGCCAAACAAGGGAGACCACAGTGAGGTCAGAGAAGAAAGTTGGAGTTAGTTCTAAGAAGTCAAAGAAGAGCATACACTCAGAGAATCAAATACAGCAGGCAAAGTCCAGTAAGATCAAGACAGGAAAGCCTTTGCCACTGTGTGTAGCTGGGAGCTCACTGATAACCTCACAGGTGTAATTCTAAATTTTCCTTGAAAAATAAGTCCAATTCAACGCTTCTGAAAAACAAGGTTTTTCATTACCAAGTATGTGAGCCAAATTGCTATACGTTATGAGATTCTCTTTTTAAAGAGTCAGAGGACTAAGTGTATCCAAATTCCAAAAAGTCTGGGTTCAACACTGCCTCCCAAGAACATTCGGTTGGTGTTACATTCTAATGAACTCAGTGTTTCTCAAATTTCTTTGACCACGGAATCTGTGTCATTTGATAGCTATTAATAACTCTAAACGTCAATCATATGGAACACACTTTGGAAAACGATGTTTAAAAAACAGGCAGGCTTCCAAGTTAAAGCGCATCTGGACTATAATCTCAGGTCTATGCTTCCAGCCGGGTGACCCTGGTGCTACCTCACAAAACACTGAGTTCCTAGTCTTGAGACATGGCTCAGTAGACAAAGTACTTGCAGCACAAACATAAGACAGGAGTTCGGATCCCCAACACCCACATAAAAGCCAAGTGTGGATATGTACACCTGTAACTTCGGTGTTGTGGGGCAAAGATAATTGGATCTTTGGGGTTCCCTGGACAGCCAGTCTAGCAAAAGTGATGGAACTGTAGATTCAGTGAGCAACACAGTCTCAAAAACTAAGGTTGGGAGGAGCCAGGATGATAGATCAGCTAGTAAAAGTGCTTGCCACCAGACCTGAGTTTAATCTCTAAAACCCACATGATGGAAGAAAAGAATTGGCTCCCACAGTGTTCTCTTATCTCTATATGTATGCCACACACTGTTCATGCACACACACACATGCATGCATGTGTACACACATGCAAATACACACACATTGTTTTTTAATAAGATGGAGCAGTGCATGGTGGCACATGCCCTTAATGCCAGCAAATGGAGCAGTGCATGGTGGCACATGCCCTTAATGCTAGCACTTGGGAGACAGACATAAGTGGGTCTCTATATGAGTTCAAGACCAGCCTAGTCTACATAGCAAGTTCTAGGACAGCTAGAGCTACACAATGAGAACCTGTCTCAAAAGTAAATAAATAATAAATATAAGGTAAAGAAAGATAAAGACATCCAATGTCAACCTCTGGACCCCATATGTACATGCACATAAACACCCCCCCATGCACACATGCGCGCGCACACACACACACACACACACACACACACACACACACACACACAGAGTCAAATAGGCATTCAGCTCAATGGTGCTAATAACGTAAGCCTAAATAAATTATAGAATTATTGTGAGGCGATCACTGAGTAATAGATGTAAAACAACTAGCAATGCCTGAGACATAGTATTCAATGTGGTTACTATGGTAATTATTATGGCAGTAACTGAGAGTAAAATGCAAACTATAAATATAGGTATTAGAATTTTCAATAAACAAACAAAGGATTGTGAAAAAGTTGCAATCTAATTGCAATTAGGAAGGTAAGAGTAGGGCATGCTGGTGTGGAGGTGGCAGAAGGAGCCAATGAAAACCAAGCTTTACTCCTGGTCTAGAAACATGGGACAAACATGAAAGCATGATCTCCACTAAAGAGGATCTGAGCGAATAGCTAGGTTTCAGTCAAGGTTAGAAGCTAGAAAAGATTAGGATTGGTCTCTCCTATCAGGTAAGGACAACTCAGTTTGTCAAAGGGCAGGAGGGGCCTGTTGGGGGCAAGGGCAGTCTCACGGTATTCAGAGAAGCAACAAAAGCTCTTGTCTATGGGCATTTTCCCTGGTTTATGAAGTAGCAGTGTTCTGGATAAGAGCTTATGAGGAACAGAGATGGAAACCTGTGGTTAAAAGAGGTCTTCAAGTATTTAGGCTCACTGTCAGAACTTGCATTATTAGAATTAGAAACAACTCAAAGATCCATCTATAGGAGACAAAGGATGCAAATTATAATAAATTCACAAAAGAAATACCTTCATAGCTATTTTAGAAGTCAGTAACTCTGTGGTAGTGAAAAAAAAAAAACACTTTTAATAGCCTTAGTAGAGCAGTAGCTTTATGTATACTAATAAGGAAAAATAAACAAATATATAGCAGCAAGCATAGCAAAGCAAATGAGAATATGCAATACACATACAAGCATGATCTGTAAAAGTTCACACTATCTCTGGAGACTTGTAAAACAGTGTACCAATGTAATGGGGGAAGGAGTGGGAGACCTGGGAGCTGGAAGAGAGAACCTTTACATTCTATACATGCTTTTGACTAGTTTTATCCTCTTATTTTTTAAGTTTTAAAGACTTTTTTATTATTTTATGGGTATGGTTGTTTTGTCTGCATGTATGTATGTGCACCATGTGTGTGCCTAGAGCCCTGCAGAGGCCACAGAGAGCATCAGTCTCCTGGAACTGGAGTTGCAGACGGCTGTGAGAGGCTATGTGGGTGCTAGAAGTCGAACCTGGGTCCTCTAGAAGAGCAGTCAGTGCTCTGAAAGCCCCGAGCCAGATCTTCAGCCTCGTATCCTGTCATATTTACTAGTTACTTAAAACAATTGTTAACAATTTTTAATTTTTATTTTACGTGTATGGGTGTTTTGTCTGTGGGTATATATGAGTACTATGTAAATGCAGTGCCCCAGAATTGCAAGCTGCCATATGGGTACTAGGAATCCAGTTCGGTTCCTTTGGAAGACCAGTCAGTGCTCTCAACCACTGAACCATCTCTCTATCCCCTGGTTAACAATTTTCAACAATAACAGCATTTACTGGTCAGAGGAAGGCTTAAACATTGTGACCCTTCAGTGATCTGAAATGGACAAAAACGAGTGATCATCAAAGGGCAGAAATGGAGATAGCGGAAGTTAAGACGGGCAGCTGTGCTCAGAAAACACCCTGGCGTCTCAGGTTATAAAAAATGTTTTCCCAATGCGACTTAGTCTAAGAGAAGGGTCCCCAAAGGCCCACTTCTCTCTGAGACTCACCACTGTCTCCCCAAGGACCACCTTCTTAGAGTTTCATTATGAGACAAAGAAGCTTCTCTGCTTGGAGGAAAGTCCTAAGTGGGACCAGAACTTGGCAGTAGTCAACCAACTTGGTGTTTTGTTTTAGGGACTGCCCTATCTCCTAGGCTGCCCTGCCACAACCTGCATCTCCTGGGACAGCTCCATTCAAATGTGGGCCTTCTGACCTATCTGCTCACTTCTGTCCTGCTTACCCCGGCTTGCCTTCTGCAGCTTTCAACAGTCTTCCTTACGGCCGGCCTGCCTCCATGCCTTCTCCTTTGCTGTCCCTTCCACCTGGAACACCCACCCACCCGCTGCCACCGCAGCCTCTGTTTCTAGAGCTCAAAGTCTCACCTCCTCCCTCAGATTCTTCTGCAACTAAACCAAATAAGGTACAGACTCATACCCATTCCCGCCTACACTACCAACATCACTGCCTTGTCAGCACCAGCAATGTCACAAACAGTTATTAAGTTCAGATGTGCAGGAGTCAGAGGACACAAGTATGGCCCTGAATAATCAATCCCTTTAGTCCCTGACAATTTTATAGGAATGTCTTAAGTGTAGCTGGCTTTCCGTGGTAGTGCTCCAAAATCTGTTTAATGAAAAAACAACTCAGTATAAATGACTCTAAACTTATGGGAATACTCAAGTCACAAACAACAATGTAAATTTTAAAAGTCAGTTACCATTCTTTGGCCAAATTGACAAAAATGTTAATACTCAAAGTCAGTCTAGCACATTCAGACTCTCAAGCACAAACTAGAAAATATTTTCTGAAATAAATTTAGGAATTCATCAATTCATATATATATATATATATATATATATATATATATATACATACATACATATATTCATTAGCTGACCACTTACTTGAATATTTTAAGATAAGTTAAAGAAATAAACAGAAAAGAAAATATATTTCTATGACAGTATTTACTAAAACCTTATTCATGACAAACTAGAAAGAATTGTTAAGAAACACTCATATTATACAGTATTATTAATCTATCAATTGAGGTTTTCAAAAACATTTGCTAACCCAGAATAAAGCTTACAAAAACTAAGAAAACAAAGAACTACTCATACTATAATCCTATATATAATACTATAATAAGTCAGTAAACTTGTGTTTAACTAAGTTGCTGTGAGATAACTCGTTGGTATGCTGTGAATATGTTTTATTCCCACTGGTTAATAAAATAGCTGATTTGGCCTATAGCTAGGCAGGAAAGAGCCAGGCAAGAAATCCAAGCAGAGATACAGGAAGAAAAAGGGCGGAGGCAGGGGCAGATGCCAGCAGACACGGAAGGAGCAAAATGCCAGAGCACCAGTAAGCCACGGGCCACGTGGCAATACAAAGATTAATAGAAATGGGTTAATTTAAATGTAAGAGCTAGTTAGTAGCAAGCCTGAGCCATAAATCAAATATTTGGATTATTTGGAAATGGCTATGGGATGGGGTAGGACAGAGAAAAGCCTCTATTAACAATATGTATCACAAAAGAAAGAACACTTGATATGAGTAGTTAATATTTTGCTGTTACTGACTTTAGGGGCTGGACCTTGGGAAACAGGATGAATTAGAAGATAAGGAAGCACATTCCGGTGGTTTGAATGAGATTTGTCCCCCATAGGCTCATATTTACACACTAAGTCCCCAGGTGGTGGTGCTGTTTGGGGGAGGTTATAGGACTTTTTAGGAGGGGAACCTTGCTGAGGAAGTACATGACTGGGTTGGGCTTTTTGAGTTGACAGCCTTGCCCCACTTTGAGTGGCCTGTTTCCTGTGTGTGGTTGTGATATGACTTTCAGCTTCCTGCTCCAGCCACCATGCCTTCCTCAACATCTGTCTAGACCTTTGGAAGCAAACCACAGCCCAAATACTCCAGGAACAAGTTTGTTTTTAAAAAGGGAAGGCATATCAGCAAATAACAACCCCATTATCTCACAAGGAATGCCAATTCTTAAATAGGTTTTCACAGTCTGGAAACTTTCTCCAAACACTTCACATCTGGCTAGGTCTTAAAAGACATGGATGACAAGCTAGCAAGATGAATTAAGAAAAAATTCCAGGCACAAGAAACAGCCAAGTGCAAATCTCTGAGGATTTGGGGAAAATCATGTTTTACAAGTATCGACTAATGCATTCCAAAGTACTTTTTGTTAAGTATCTGGTTTTTCATTCCCAATGTCCTGGTCTGATACTTTTAGTTCATACCCTGTTCAATGAGACAGGACCTTCATGTACCTGATGTCCTGGCATTTCAAATTGCCTCTGAAGGTGCACTTTCAATTTTAGTACTTATTTCATCAAAGACTAACATCAAACAGTTCCCAGATTGTGTTGGTCCATGCATGACTCACACTTTGAACTGTGTAGAGCTAGACCAGAAGAAATTTATTGCATCATGGAGATGATGTGGAGCCATGAAGTATGTACATTTTTTTTTCTTTCCTGATATTCTTTTCTAAAGTCATGGCTTTCCTGGATAATTTACAATGCTAAGAGGAAGATACTATGTTCTCTTTATTTTCTGGATTAGAAAAACATGATTCTTCAAAATTTTTTACATTTCCTCACAATGATACCCTGAGAAAAGACTGGCAACTCATGTAACAAAGAGTTAAGTTCCCTAAACCACAAAAGGCCTAGAAGATTTAATAAGAAAACAAACAAAACACTCAATAAAAATGGAGAAAGAATAGATTAGTCACACAAAATAATTTCTAATTAGCCTTTTCTATGTAACAAAAATGCTCAACTTTACTGGCAAGAAACATAAATTTAAACTACTAAGATACTACAACCTAAAAGAATAACAAAACCCCCAAACTTTGACAAGTCACCCTTTTGGTGGGTTAGGAAAGAAGAACACCTCCTGGCATGACAAGTAGGGACTAATTTGCCAGTATGCCCTACGGAAGGCACAGGCCTTTTGGGGTGGTCATTAAAGCCTTTCACAAATGTCCTCCAATTTCTGGCGTGGCCAGTGTGAGCAAGAGAGACGTGTGTGATCTGTGTGGAGCAGACCTGCAGAGTCATTTGCTACATTCTCATTTAATTCCCACCTTTACTTCCCCTTTACAGATGTAACTGGTCATGTTCGCAATGCTGGCCGCTCCATCAGCCCAGATTACAGAAGACAATTTAAAGCAGACCTCTGGCATTCATGTAAGTTATTGAAGAACAAGTAACAGTGTGGTAATGTATATTGAAAAGACAGATGCACACACACGTGGAATGACCAACATAAAAGGTTTCTCACTTCCAGCATGGTTTGTTGCTCAAAAGGAACAGCAACAGAGGACTGATAATTGCAGTACAGTCACACAGTGGAATAGTATGCATCTGCTACAAAGGAAAAGTTCTCTTAGAGCTGATAAATAAAAGGATCTTCTAGTGAAGAAGCAAAAGGTGCTCTCATGTGTATACTATACTGCTGGAACACAGTCTAAGAATGGAGTCAGTTGTGCAAAGGGAATTCTGAGTGCCTACAAGAAAACAAGAGTCTTAGCCGGGCAGTGGTGGCGCACGCCTTTAATCTTTGCACTCAGGAGGCAGAGCCAGGCCCATCTCTGTGAGTTCGAAGCCAGCCTGGTCTACAGAGCAAGATCCAGGCAGAGCTACACAGAGAAACCCTGTCTTGAAAAACCAAAAAAAACAAAACAAAAAAAAAAAAAAACAAGAGTCTTGTGACCTCCATTTCTTCAAAAACATGTAATTGTTATTGGAATGTGCTTTCATGCCCCTCCTAGGTGTATCAGATAGGAGTGAATTCACTTAGATTGTTCATTACAACTAGACAGTTGTTATTTGTTCACATGCCTCTATGAAAATACATGTTTTTGTCACGTGCAGCTCATCCTTGTAACTGTCTACATCTTGAACTCATGAGAACTTTACTCATGTGATTCTTCCTAACCTTCGGAGTATAAACTCATGTTCTGAATAAGGTTGGCTATTGCATCAGACATTAGTCCCCCTCGTTTTCAGGCTCCCACTCTCCCAGGTGCACACCGTGATCTTTAGAGTAGTAAACACTAGATTGTGGCCTTTTATATGGAAGGGAAAGTAGAATTTGATATTTGATTTTATGCTTACAGAAAGAGACTACCATGATAAATAACAAACTAACAAAAATTAGTGTCTTCAGCACAGGGTATAGGGTTGAACTTTGATAATTCAGGAGAAAAAATTCTTGGTGCTGTGTTCACTCTGCCTTACAATCTCATCCACTCTGTCAACAAAGATCATCTGAAGCATAAGTGGAACACATCTGAAGCTCCAGCTTTTCTTTCCCCTTTTAGCCACTACTAACCAATGACCAGCTATCTCTGTGTTAAGAACCATCACTCAATTACATAGTGATTGCTCTTAATCCAGGATAAACAGACAATTACAAGCTTCACTTTTTGGGTGGTTTTTAATTTGTTTGATTTTGTTTGATTTTTATTTTCAATAATTGTCTCTTTAATGTCATAACCAATTGAACTCATACCAATGTATTCTTATTCTCATTCCGGGTTTTCATTCACATAGGGAAGATGATTTCACTTCATAGTAAGAATTTCAAGGCTTTTACTTTGATAACATTCAAAATAAAAACATTATGACATTGACTCTACAAATGTCAGTTAAAATATTTGTTTTTCTCACATCAGTCAGTCCAGATCGGCAGACTCCCAGTATTTTTGGGTTTTTTTCCTCCCAAGACAGGGTTTCTCTGTGTAACTTTGGAGCCTGTCCTGGATCTTGCTCTGTAGACCAGGTTGGCCTTGAACTCACAGAGATCCACCTGGCTCTGCCTCCCAAATGCTGGGATTAAAGACATGCGCCACCACCGCCCAGCCTCCAAGTATTTTATTATCCAGACACATTATTTACTTAAAATTATATCTACATACAATTATATTAATATATGACATCAAGGAAATTAAAATGTAAAATGCCTAACAAATTAATAGTTGACATCTAAGAATATTTATTAGTGATAAAAAATATATTTAAGACAGACATGGTAGTACACACTTATAATCCCAACACACAGAAGGCTGATGGAGAAGAGCATAAGTTTGTGGCCAGCCTGGCCTGTGTAACAAGACCTTGATTCAAAGAACCAAATCATTAAATTAAAATGTTTAAAAATTTAAATGTTATGTTTTTCAGGCTGAATATAATAGCACATCATACAATCCCAGTATTTTTCAGAAAGGTTGAGAGTTTGAGACAAGCCAAGAATACACAGGGAACTTCAAGCTAGCCTAGGGTACATAGAGAGAGACTTTGCCTTAAAAATAATCCACAAAACCATGTGTGCATGTGCATATGTGTGCGTACGGCAGTGGACAACTTGCAGAAGCTGGTTCTCTCTTTCCACGCTGTGGGTCCTGACTCAACTAATCAGGGTTTATCTGCTGAGCCTGGCCAGAAGTTACTTTCTTTCTCTGTAGTTTTCTAAGGTGAATCATGAAATGCTATCTTTAGGGAACTCCAAGCTAGCCTAGGCTATATATTGAGACTCTGACTTAAAAACAATCCACAAAATCACATGTATGTATGTACATGTGTGTATATAATGGTGTATAAAGGGTAACTAGGATAATTTATCAAAACAAACGATAATAATATATTACAATTGGTGCACTAAGTAACATAGGAGTCTTACTGAATTAAATCAATAGGTGAACAGGAAATTTTTCTTCTATTTCTCACTGTAGAAAGGATGGTAGAAACTAAGTTGGCACCTGCAACCACCACTAGTGGTAGCTCCAGACGTATGTCATCATAGAAGATACAGATCTGATGAGGAACAAGACAGCACCATCTCAGAGGTTCTCACCACAAAGGGAAAGAGCTGAGAGTGGAGGGATGCGACTGATACAAACTTAATCAGATATTAAGGCTGTCAAATATGGCAGGACAGGTTCACATTAGATACTTCTTCTATAATTTCTATCAAGAAAGCATGGCCTGAGCCTAACATGAGGAAACACAGAGTGGACCCATGCTACAAAATGAAAGCCTTCATTATTTAAAACTGTGGAGAGATATCAAAGACTGAGAACTGTCGCAAACTGAAGGAGATTAGAGACACCACTTAAATGCAGTGGCCATTGGATTCTGGATCAGAAAGGAAAGGGAGACCTTCTGGGGGGCAGCTGGCAAAATCGCATGGCATCCTGATGCCAGTGTTTTCTTGAGAGTGCAAGTTTCCTCTGGATAGTGCAAGTGTGGTTATTCAGGAGAGTGGCCTTCTTTTTAGGGGAGGATATGAATATTTAGGAGTGGCACAATCTCGTGTCTACAACTTTCTCTCAAGTTACTGAGAGAAAGATCGGTCATAACAGAGGGGAAACAATGAAGCCAATGTCAAATGGTGGCAGCTGCAGCCTGTGACGAAAGGATACAAAATTATATGGCTCTTTCTCAACTTTACTTAGGTTTCAAATTAGTCTTTAAAGGGTATGTGTACACGTGTGAGCACACTTGAATTTTTAATATCTGCCAAGTTACACTAGTGACTGCTATCATTTAAACACAACACTTCTACCTGTCTTCTGATGCACAGATAAGAGGAAATTTTAATGCTAACAGTGAAAAAACTCCATCTTTTGTCCTTGGGAATTTTATGTCAATTCAATTAAAACAGAGCTATCTGGAGAAGGACTCTCAATTGAGAAAATACCACCATCACTTTGCTCTGTAGGGTATTTTCTCGATGAATGATTGCCACAGGAAGATCCGGCTCACGAGGAGTGGTGCCCCCCTGGCAAGCGGTCCTGGGCTGTATAAGGAAGGGAGCTGAGCTAGGCACGGGGAGCAGGCAGTAAGCAGTGTTTCTCCATGGCTTCCGCTTCAATTCCTACCTCAGGTTCTTGCCCTGTCTTTACTTCATGAAGTACTCTAAACTGTAAGGTAAAATAAACTCTTTCCTCCCCAAGTTGCTTGTGGTCATGGTATTTATCACAGCAATAGAACCTACCTAGATCATCTACTCTTGCTTTTCTCCTCTTTCAACCTCCTTTTCTCCCCTCTCTCCATCTCCTTCGCTCCCTCCAGACTCCAATGTGTGTTTTTGTGTGTGGTCAAATGTGTACAGGTGCATGGAGGCCAAAAGAAGTGAGGTATCCTGCTCTACCAATCTCTGCCTTATTCTAAGACAGGGTCTCTCACAGGATCTGGAAATAGGATGGGGACCAGCAAGTCCCTGAGATCCTCCCCTTACTACCTCCCCTCACAGTGTTGGGGTTCCAGATGCATGCAGCCATGCCCAGCTTTTTACACGGGTGCAGAGAACCAAACCCAGATCTCCATGCTTGAACAGAGAGTACCTATACCCAGTGAGCCATCTCTCCAGGACCCAGATTGCAGATCTAAATGTGTCCATGTTTTGGGCCTTATATTAGGGCCCAATTTTCCCATAAAAATGTCTGTACCCTATTTCCAACCCTGTGTAAAATCAGTCAGTGGTACTTGAACTGGCCAATAAAGAATACAACAAATTATTAAAGAGGTCTTGTTCCTTACTGGAACATTAACCTGAAAAGAAGATAGTAGAGAAAATGGGCATTTAACCTTACCTTCAAGCTCCCACCTGCTAGGCCTATTTGATTTTCATTAGGCAGCCTAGAAAAAGCCCAGGCCACCTCCCATCTCTTAAGGCCTAACTTAATTGCCATGCATTTGCAGAAGCACACTGTAAGATGACTAATCACTGACAGCTTCTCCAGCACCATATGTCTCCCAAACTTTTCAAAGGAAAAAACTGTCCCAACCATTACTGGAACAAATTTCCTACCTCCTGCAGCTGGAGTCGGACCTTGGTAACTGCTCGGATCCAGTGTGCTCTGGCTTGGGTAAATGGTGAAGATGCATTCTCCTCGGGAAGACTTGTAACAAGGAAAAGAATATTTCTTGCAAATAGCAGAGGCAACAAGGTGACAATATTCAAGGCAAAACTGCCAAATATCTAAAATAAAATATTTTTGTACTCATGCCTACACACGGCTAGTGATTCAGGCCATAAAACAGCACAGTTCTGAACACCTAGTTTGAAAACAATTCCACTCTAAAATGACAATCCTTTTCATCCCTCTTTACTTCCCCTTTGTTCATGCAGCCAAATGAAACAGCTCATAGACACTGAGAGGCAATGAAACAAGAAGCAAGGGCAAGGGCCCTGAGTGAACTTCAAGTGTAGAAATCGACAGCTACAACCTAAGCGGAGACAAGAAGGGAGATGAGGGAGCATTCATGTGAAGTACTTCACCTCTCTACCAAGAGCTCAGCCCTGACAACAGTAACATCAGGTTCAAGGTCCATGAAGAACCAACCTCTTGGTGGGCCATCAACCCAGGAGGACCAGGTCCAGACCTTAGTCTCCTGGGCCTCTTCACTATCAACTGAACCATAACAGATGACTGAAAACTGAGAACGGAGCTAGGCACTATAGTATACGCCTATATCTCAGCAATCAGGAGGCAGAAGCAGGAGGTTGAGTTAGAAGTCTGTAGCCTGCCTGGGCTACAACATAAGACTTTATTTTATAAAAAGAAAGAAAAACAAGCAAAAAATAGGGGAAGACAGAAAGCAGCTTTATAACAATCTTCAGGAAGATATATGATTCATCCAGCCACCTGGCATTCATTTTCCTGGTCTCTTAGTTCTGTGATGAGATCTAGAAGTCTGAAAATCTAAGCCAGACTCTTATCATTCTATCCTAGTGGATTTCAGATGGGTGCAGGGGCAAGATTTTGTCCTTGGGAGAATATCTGACAGTGTCTAGGGAGTTTTGGTTGTCACCTGGGCACTGCTATTAGTATCTACTGTGTAGAGGCCAGATAAGCAAACAAATGCCTAAAACGAATACAACAGTTTCCCGTAATAATTATTTTCCAATAAAATGTCAACAATACTAAAATGGAGAGACTTACTATGCCCAAACCTCTCGGCTCTTCTAAACAGGATAGCTCAGGGTATAGAAAGAACACTCAAACTCGACACTGAACTTTATTATATGACTCTTAAAACGGCTGCTTTTAGTTACTATTGACACTGTGTTTAGATAAGGTCTCTCTGTGTAGCTCAGGTTGGTCTTCAGCCCCTGACTCTGTACTTCAGCCTCCAGAGTACTGAGTTACACAGGACACACTGCACTTGACCAAAAGATAGATTATACCATTTTCTTCTTATGGATACCAAAATGCCAAACCATGTACAGTGGCTTTTTAATTACAGGAAGGTGTATTAAATCTGTCAGTTCTTCCTTAATCCTTTTCTGGTTTTCCTCAAACAAGGTAAAACAAAATCAAATATCAATGTTCACAAAAGGAATTAAAATATGAATAGAGTTGGATACAGCTAAGGAACCCTAAGCAATGGGAACTATTAAAACATCTGTGGGGCTCAGGCCCAGTTTCAGACTCAGAGAACATCTGTGGGGTCAAGACTTCACGCTCGAGAAGTCTTGGTGCACCTGTACCTCAGTAACACAAGTCCTTCAAATATCTTGGGAGTTATATCAAAAATCAAAGGAAGATGTACCAACTTGACCATGCTTGCCATGGCCCCCACCTACCTAGCTGCAAGAAACAAATGAAAATTGTTTGTATTCAATAAGAGATACAACAGTATGTGAGCTAGCCATCACCTACCTCTCCTGGGGTCCTAGGACGTGATCCTTGTGTAGCACCAGATCTGGAGGAGGGTGGGTTGTGGCATCTTTTCTCACATCCTTGGATTCATTTGTTTTCTCCTTTTCCAATTCATATGTCACGTCCAAGGCTTTCTCTTGTTCTCCCAAAACAACCTGGCCATCTTTGGAGAGGCTGCCATAGCTATGGCTAGAATGAATGGAGTCCCTCTCCCGACGATCATCATCTTGCTCATGATACTGGTCTAGTTCACTCAGCAGAGAGCTTCCTTGACTCACATTACAGGAGGAGCCATACCTACTACTGCTGGTAGGGCTGTGAGAATGAAAAGAAAACAGATTAGTAAATAAATGCAAACCAAGTACCAGACCACAAATACGGATACATCTGGGAACTAATAATTGCATGAAGCGCGCGCTCACACACACACACACACACACACACACACACACACAAATAGGAGGTTCCTAGGAAGCAAGGGCAAACATTTCAATCTAGAAAAATTGTTCTAGCCATTCAACACAATCACAAAAAGAAAAAAGACAACATGCTAAGCTCTCTGACACCACTTACACTATGACTCCAGCCTGACTTCACAAAATATTTTACCTAACTGTCAGAAGAATGAAGAAATAGTCAAATAGCCTGTTGCTTATGAAACTCTTTACTAAGTCTCCTAAAGAAACTTTTCCAGTGGCTGTGATTAAAGTTTTCCAAATTCCACATAGCAAAGTGCAGTAAATGGGCTCCACTCCCCTTCTATTATTTAATAAAAGGAAGTCCTTGATGCTTCCTCTATAATTACAATGTGTGTGCCTGTGCCTTAGGAAAGCAGGCAGGCATGTTCCTTCAGTCTGCAGAATGAAGTGTGGAAGCCACTAGGAGATAAAGACCAGGATTAGAAACACTTCAGGGGAATTCCACAGGTCTCACCAACACAAATGCAATAGTGATACCCTTAGTGGCATGGGGAATATCCCTAAGATAAATCCATCCATCTATCTGTAGCTTAGTCTCTCTCAGGTCAAGGCTCGGTTATGCATAAAGTGAACTAAGTCCAACTCCTCTAGACCAGGACTATACTAAAATTATCTGCCTGTGAAGTGAGGCCAGTTCAGTCCTCTCTTGGTCACCTCAGTTCCCATGCATAGAAAGAAGTGTTCCCTGCAATGAGGGCCAGCCACTGTAGCTGAGAGTAACTGCGATGGTGGCAAGAACAGCAGACTAGTGAGAAGAACAGTATCAAGACACTGCTGGAACCCTGAAGCTCATCTTCCAAGGGATTCAGTCTTAATGAAGACAGATGGACTTGGAGATGAGTGAGACAAGGCCAGTGCATTTGTACATTTCAATCCCAAGTCAAGAGTTCTTGTTTTCTTAATAGTAGATATCCTACTAGAAAGCTTTTATGCAAAGAGAATTGGTTTTGTTTTTTCCCAGAGTCAAGTCTTTAACTTAAGGTCTAATATCTACCCCCTGGTCAGATTAAAAGAAAGCACTACTGTTTTCCAAAGAGATTTTCCCTATGGGTACTCTCAGTTACCTGCTATTTTCAGGCTGATTTCTGATTCTTCAGTACATATTAGCAGAACATGGGTCAGATAAGGGTTCTAAGTAGATCAATGAGAGCTCTCTCTCTCTCTCTCTCTCTCTCTCTCTCTCTCTCTCTCTCTCTCTCTCTCTCTCTCTCTCTCTCTCTCCACCCTACTGTTCTAGGTAGTCCTAATGCTTTGGATGTGTTTGGGCCAGAGGTCAAAGTAGCATTCCTAAACTAAACTTGCAGTGCTTATGCTCAGAGGCAATGGTAGCAATCTCTACAGGTGGACCTTGTTCAGCACTCCAAATGAAAGAACAGCAGCAAAAGAACGACAGCTTTGAGTTGCGTATCATGGCAACCCAGGGTTATCCTTTGTTGTAGTCGTTCAGTCCAGAGCACTGTGATGGTCTATATCAGAGATCCTAGAGGAAGTTTTACAAATCCATGTGGAATAGGATATGGAATACATATGATTCCATATCTAAGTCATCCTTTGTACTTTGTATTTTACTTTATACCCTCACAGCCACTGGGGAGACATCTTAGAAGACTTAGAAAACCAAACGAAAGCACAACTATTCTCATCTCCTGTAATGTGTCTAAGACCCAAGACACTGTTTATCTGATTATACACTTACAATTAATAGATACCCCTTAAATACTCGCTGCCTCTTGCTGTCCTCCCTTCTCCATTCCACTGATGAAAGGCAAAGCAAACTAGACTATGCAAGTATTTTTTTTCCTTTATGCTAGCTGTTCCTTGCTCTCTAAATGAATTCTATTTGGCACTAGGAAAGTTAGAGAAGGAAAATATCACACATCAGTTTTTGTCACTTGACCCCAATGAACATGAAGCTTAGGTGCTAGGAAAGACACAGACGGACCAAAAGGAAACTGTAATAATCTACCACTAGTCATCTGCATCATAAATGGTCAATTCCTTAAAACCATTTATGATGCCTAGGTTGAGAACAGGCCTTTTGTTGGTCACTGGGTCCTTGACATCCTCCAGAATGACTAGCTGCCCCACATTCAAAACAGAACCAGTGTTAGCAGACATCTCCTCTTCTTGCTTTTCTGTCTGAAGTAGCCCAGAGATATTGCAGTGCTCTTCCTTGTGTTTCTCTGAAGGACATGCAGATCCAGACAGATTGCTGTTTGCACCCCAGTGTTCTCCAGATGCTGGAATTTCCAGCTGCCTTTCCACTTCACCAGATCTTGAAAGCCCATGAGCATAGTCACTTGGCTTGGCCTCCAATTGTTCAGTGGTCTCAGAGGGCTGAGTATAGATGTCAGCTGACTCAGGACTAGCACTAGGCATTTGAGAAGACTCCAAAACTTTGTTTGCCTTGCTGAGGATAAGGTCTTGATCCCTGCTAACAACCAAAACTGGAGGAGAAGAGTCTGTAGGCATTTTCTCAGAGTCTCCTTTATTTTCTTTTGACCATGGAAAAGAAAGATCCAGTTTCTTTCCAAACACTAGTTTTGAATCATTTCCCAGAATACCCCCTTTCCCCTCACTTGCTCCTTCAAACAGACTGGACAACTTCTTAAAACCTGACATTAACCCAGTTTCTGCTGCCATGCACCAGATGAGCAAGAGGGATTAAAAATGGAACTCAGTGTCTTCCCATGGTCAGAAGGAGTGGATGGCAAGTGAAACTTTGGCCAACTGGCCATGTTTGAGATCTCAAAATGAGGCCTTGCCTGCTCTGTTTCCTGTGGGGCTTCAGGTGGATCTTTTTGGGCATGAAGTATATCAGAACATTCTTTGGCACAAAGCACAGATTCCTCTTGCAAAGGACAAGAAAGATCCTCTTGTGTTTCCAGTGTGGTATTCCCACTGACTCCTGCCTCATCAAACAGTGAAGTTTCTAGAGAAGTGCTTGCAAGCCCCAAGAACTCTTGGTTTGTGCCAGTCGTCTGGATCTCTGGCTCTGGCTCTGGCTCTGGTTCTGGTTCTGGTCCAAGAGGTGGCTGGCTTGAAGGGGGAATCTCTTCAGCAATACAGGCAGGATCTGGCTGTAGCTGTGTTGAAGGAAGACTATGCTCTGCTTCTAATGATGCCTCTGTGTCTGTGCCCTGCAACATCCCCATGTCTCCTTCATCACTCAAAGATAACATTCCTTGCCCCATATCATCCTCTGAGACAGAAGATGTAGCAAGTGCTTCAAAACTTGGGGGTTCTGAAATATTTTCAGAAATGTTATTTTTCTCCATTTCAGGTGTTAGTTTAGAGTTATCTGTCAAGGTATCTGATTCTGTCTTTGCACCAACCACAGTCATGCTACAGCTGCTGAGTACAGATTCTGAATTCAGTCCTGTAGAGGCAGCTTGTCTATGCAAGCTTTCTGGAGGTACTGATCCTACAGTGTCTCTGGGAGAACCACTTTGAAGGCATGAAGTAGGTACAGATGGTTCTTGTTTACGTGTCTCTGGTTTGGGACTTCTAAAAATTCCAAACAACTCACTTTTGAGGGGCTGAGATGGTGCATTGGAGGAAAAAGAAAAAAAGGAATTTTTCTTTGCAGATTTAGGAGTAGAAAAAAGTCCAGAAAAAGTCTTGGGCTGTTCAATTAAGCACCCAGAAAAAGATTTTACTTTGGTCACAAACCCTGAAAGCATTTCTACTTTGGAGCCCAATACTGTAGATCTGTCTTCTAATTTATCTGTATCTGGGTTCTGGAGGAGCCCTGCATGCCCTGACTCTAGAGAAGTAGAGGGTGAATCCAGGGTTTGTGTTGAGAAACTGTCAGAGGCATTTCCCAGTGGCAAGTTCAATGGGTCATTGGTAAATCTGTCATTTTGGTGTTCAGTACAAACATCTAAATCATTGAGTTTTTCAATCAAACCATTATCATGGGGAAAAGGCTTTGCCTCTAAGTCCTTGGGGAAAGTTTCCTGGTGGGAAGCCTCTTCTTCATGAGGAGCTACCCCCGGGACTTGTTCCTGAGATTCTGGTAAAGGAGGAACAATGTTGTCTGGCAACTGATTCCCTTGAAAATCAGAAGCAGTAGCTCTTTCTGCTCCTTCCTGACTGGAACCCACTTTTTCCTGTGTTTTCTCTACACGCTCATCTGCAAGGGAGGTAGTAAGCTCAGTGGTGCTGTCAATGGATAAACCAGGACCCATTTGCTCTTCATGAGCTACTTTCTGGCCTATGCTTTCTTTATGACCATTACAACCTCCCTTCATTGTATCTCCAATGTCCACAGAAACAACTGGCTGCTTACAGGGCTGGGCAGTCACTGGAGCAACAGCTGAAAGGCTTTGCTTCTCCTCAGAGGTCTGCTGCTTCTCATCCAAAAATGACAAGTTAAATAAACTGAAAGCAGAGCTGTTTCGAGGGATATCCTTCTTGATGCTTAAGTTAGCGGTGGAGAAAAAGGAAGGAAGTGTGAATAGCCCTTCTGCTTGAGATTTGGCCCTTGGGAGAGCTGCAGGGGCTTTGTTTTCAGACTTTTCAGATCCAGTTAAGAAAGAAAATATAGTCTTCCTGGTTGGAAGCTCTTGTTGGGATGGAGATGTAGCAGCTGAAAATTTCAATTCTTTGTTAGATAAACAATCCTGTTCGTTTGTATTTCTTCTGCTCAGAGCATCAAAAGACTTTTTATTATTCCTCGGAACTTCTGTTCCTACAGATATGGCCCCAGATCCTTTTGAATAGCCTCTGGGAGACTCTACAGGACTACCTGTTGAGATAGATGGACTTGCTGACTGCTGCACCGGATGTTCTCTCAAAGGTACCTCTTCTTCATTCAGACCATTGCTCTGCATCTCCCTGGTTGATGACTCACTTAGCCCACTGTCATCAATAGTAGTCTGTTTGTTCAGACTTCTAATCCTAACCTTCTTCTTTGAGGAAACTGATATAGGAAGAGAATTTCCAGTATCCTGATGCAATAGACGCACTGGATTAGGACTTGACCTGTCATTGTGCTCATCAGTCACTGAAGAGACAGGCCGATTTTCAGTTGTCTGTATGGGAGAAACATTGGTTTTAAAGAAATCCCCAAGGGTACCAAAAAAATTTGAAACGCCAGAAGATTCTTTCTTTTCCTGAGATGAAATCTTTCCACCTTTATCACCATTCTTTTCCAAGTTTGACGATTCTTCCTTATTCACTTGGGTTTTAAAAAGGTTCAAAATTCCAGGTGCCTGTTTTTCATTTGTCACTGTACTTCCTGAAGATGGTTCTTCCCAACGAAAGAGTTTCAATGCACTCTTCAGCAAAGTTCTCTCAGACTCTTTGGAAGACTGGTCCTGCAGTTCACAAGTCTTATGTTCATCCCTACTAAGCTGTGGTGCAAGAGGATCTGAAATAGACTTTGCTGTGATAATTTTAACATCATCTACAACTGTTTTATCTTTAAGAGTTGTTCGGCTTACTTGAAAATCTGACTTTAATAAACTTTCTTTTTCCGTATGATCATTTTTACGGAAAGGGAATTCTTGCCTTACGTTGTCAGTAAACTCTGGTTGCTTAACACTGGGTACTATCAGCTTCTCCAAACCCTCAGGATGACTTTCTTCCTCCTTTGGGGAGTTACACGATAATTGCTTACTCAAGATTAATGGCTGAGGACCATCACATACAGGCTCAGCTAACTCTGACTGCTGATCTATTTTCTGTATAACCAAAGCTTCTACAGATTCACTCTTGTCAAAATTCAAAGTACTTCTAATTAAGGCACCCAAAACAGAAAATACAGGTGTCAGTTTGTTCGCTGATGATGTTTCTTCTTTTTGTGAACTCTTAGTAATACTTTCAGGATGGATTAAAGAGGAAGTTTCTTCAGAAGATGGCTGAAGCAAATGGAACCTGGAAAGATGAGCTGATGACTTTTTAACTAAAGGCCAGTTCATCTCTCTCTCTCTAATTTGGCCTCTATTTATGACATGATTGCTCATAGTTCCAGGTTTGTTTCTGAGATCTAATATACACTCAAAGTCTTCCAAACCATGGGATCTCTCTATGAAAGATCTAAAATCTCTTTTAAATTTTTGAGAATTATAGCCTGAAAAATCTAATGGTTTATCCCTTTGGTCAAAACTTGATTCAAGTACTTGAGAAAAGGTTTCTAGATTTACATACAATGACCTCTCACTTCTTGGCAAAGTTACAGATAAATCAAGTGGATCTTCAAATGGTTCTTCTTCTTCAACATACCATACTATATCATCTTCCTTGTCAAGAACTTTAAAACTATAGGCAGAAATAATGCTGTCATCTAACACAATACTTGGAAGATCATCTGTTTCTAAATTATAATTCAAATATTCATGATAATAATAATCAGGTATAAATAAATATACATACTGCCCAGTAGAATCAGTGAGGAGAGAGTATATGTACTGACCATCATGAAACATATAATATCCATAATTCCCATCCTCTGAGGGACACCAAACTCCATTTTCAAGACATGATAACCACTCCTGATACTCATAACCAAAACTTGAAAAGATATAGTTTTCATCCATTCTTAATGATTCTTGCTCCAGTAGAGAGTACATAATTTTCTCATAATCTGAAGAGTAACTTAAATCAATGGGCAATTCTTCTAGTGAATTCTTGGTCTCATTAGTTGGAAGATAACCAGAGTTTCCATATAATGAGTTAGCTGCCCACATATCACCTCTTAATAAGTAACCTTCATTAAATGCTAACTGGTCCGATGATTCATATGGTAAGTCACATGAAATGACACTGTTTGGATTTGTGCCCCACTCAAAGATATTTGCATTTTGATCTTTTTGGCACAAATTTATTACTGGATTTTCTGAGTCAGGCCACAAGAAAGCATCTGCTGATGGAAACATATTTTGATTCAACAAATGATAAACTGGTTGAAGTTCTCTGGAGTTTTTGGAGAAGTCTTTTATATCAGGATCCCACTGAAAACAGTCCTCATCAAAACCTTGATAATGGTTTGACTTATTTAAAACGTTAGTATTTAGTACTGGTGAACTTAACTTGTTTGACCTTTCATGAACTTTTACTTCAACAATATGATTTGGTGTTGGCCTGTTAGCCAAAGATTTCTCTAAGAGACCCTGTTCAGTACAATGGAGTATGTTCTCAGAAGAAGAGTGATGTTTTTCATTATCCTGGTTTTTCCATGTAGGAGGGCACAGATGATTATCAACCCAACCATCAGATGATGGGATGATTTCTTTCAATAATGATAAAGAACTTTTTATGAAGCTAGAAGTTTCATTGTTTTCAACCTGGCTCCTCTGGTTCTCAGAAGTCATACATGAATCAACAGGGACTTCATCTGTGGATAAGTGCTTACTTCCATCCAAATTTTTTGTCTCATCTAAAGACTTGAGCTTTACTTCATTTGGATTATAATCGTTTGCACTGCTGTTTGATATCAAATTAAATATTCCAGAGAGTAATGGGCTTGAGGCACTATTCTTGTGATGGGAACAGTCATTTTTCAGATTGAATTCCTGTTGACTAGGCATGTTTTCTAGAAAAGTAAACCTGTTTAAAAGGCCAGAAAGGAAGCCTCTTTGGGTTTCCTTTTTAGAAGTTTTATCTTCGACTTTGTCGTCATTAATGTCATTAACTAATGTGGATTTTGAAACGGCAGAAGTAAGCTCCAGTGAAGAGTCTGGCATCAAGGGAAATGCCATTTGTGCAAGATTCTCAAATTCTTCTGAGAGCTCTAAAGTTATGTGTTCTTTAGGCACAACTTCAGGGTCAGCTCTTTCATGGTGCTCTACTGCCACATGGCTACTTGGGTTCAATTCCTCTAAACTCCTAAATTTCCCAAAATCACTATTAATATTAGAGGGTGAGTCAGACCTCATTATATGATGTTTTTCATCTTCAGAACAATGTATCTGGTCACTCTTATTAAATTCCTCTATGCTGTTAAATTTCTCTGGGTCATTATGAACATTTGAAAATGAATTAGATTTTAATGAATTAAGTTCAACATCTTCAGGACAATTTATTTGGTCATCCTTATTGAATTCCTCAGTACTACCCAATTTTTCTAGATCATTATGAATATCTAGAAATGGACTAAATTTTACTGAACTAAGTCTGGTGTCCATGTGGCTATTTTGTAGGATCTCTTTACCAGTGGTTGCTACTGAGCTCTGAAAACTCTGGTTATTAGCAGTGTCATGATTGTCAGTAAGAGGAAATTTAAATAAGGGAAAAACGCTTTCTTTCTCTTTTACGTCTTGATGCTTTTCAGAATGGCTAAGGACACTGAAAAATGGAATACGCAGTCTTCCGCTAAATGAAAATGAATGTCCATCTTTCTTAGCACCCTTTTTCTGTCCATCTTCCTCCGGCTTAAGGATTTTTACAGATTCTGACAAAGTTTCCTTTTGACAGGTCTCAGGAGAAGTAAACAGAAACTGACTAAATGATCTTCTGAGTGGCTCAAGGAAATCATCATCACTGGTAACTTTGTCTTCCTCTAACGGCTTTGCAGCAAGCTCTTGATTTGCAAGGGTACGACCAGATACACCAAGATGTTCCCAAGTATCGCTGGCACTTAGTTTTGGTTGGTCTTGTAACAGAGGAAGATCTACAGAAGGTTTTCCTTCCAGTTGATTCCCAATATCACCTTTCTCACTTGTACTACTAGCTATGTTTGAAGATTCGTGGACCACTTGTAAGGACAGCAAATCTTCCCTCACTTGTGTTTGGAGATCTGTAGTTTCTCTTTTACTTGTACTTACAGCAACAAGACTACTACTCTGGTTGCCCTCCTTTTGATTTGACTCTGAACCACACCCAACAAAGTTTTCCCTACTCAGTGCTTTGCTATGGCCTGCATTTTTGGTTTCCTCTTTCTCAGAAAATATCTTTAACGGATTCAGCATGCTGAAAACAGACTTCATAACTGAACTCTGACTCTGTGGAGCTGAGTCCGTCCTCACAGTTTCTGTGCTGTCCTGGAAGCTTACTCCTTTAGTCCTCTCACCCAGGTGCTCATTCTCAGAGGGTTTGCAGTGTCTGTCAGCATCCTTATCATCCATTGTTTGGGGGGATAATAAAGACTGCGCAGAAAGATGCGTCTCGAATACTGAGTTGGCATGTAGGCTGGTTCCCAAATTAACTGCCTCTATCTGATTAAGAGTTTCTGTTTTCTCTGGAACTAAATGAACCAGTTTTTCCACAGAGGTTGTAAGATGCTTTGTGCCTGAACCTACCTTTTCTGTTAGTGAACTGAATAAAGAACCAACAGCACATTTTACTCCATTCAGCTCAGGGAAAGCTACTACAGCCTTGGCCTTGGCATTCTGGGTCACAGCTAAAGGTGGTGTTTGATTCTCAGGTGTTTTCCGTTCTGCATTATCAACAGCAATGTTGTGTTCATGTAGTTTTCTAGTTTTGGGAAGGGAACCAAATCTATTAATCTCTTCTTCCTTCTCTGCTAAATATTCTGACACTGTTTCTACCAAACACTGAAGCTGGTCCATCGTGTCAATGTAATTCTCTTTGGGTCCCTCAATAGAGGAAGGGGCCATATCTTCCATGGAGCATTTGGACAAATCTCCAACGACATTTGCATCAGAGTTCAATGTTTGTAATGGCAATGCTGAATGTGCCACATAATATTCTTCAGAAAAGTCTCTCATATGGTGGACATTGGATGGATGCCATGTTGGTGACATAGTTTCCTGCTCATCAGAAATGGGGGAATCTAGAAGTTCTTCAGAAGTACTGCTGGTAGAATCTTCAAGAATATCTAATGGAGTAAAATCAGTGACAGAGTTGTTAGAGCCAGATGAGTTTCCATGGTTCCTTAAGCAAAAGGGCAGACCACAATCATGGCTTTCCAAGTTTGTGTTCCAGGTGCTGCTTTTCACAAATTCATTTTTGTAAGGGCACAAAACTGGATAGTTTAGTTTCTTCTTTTCAACACGACAATGGCCAGAATTCTCAGTATCAGGATATGCACATCTGTAATTAATCTTGGTATTATAATGCCATCTTTCATTATCTTCAGAATTACTGTATAAGAATTTTTTTCTCCGCCTATCTATTGTGTTATATTTGTGAGGATATCTGGAAAATGCAGGCGTTTCACACTTACAGTCAAAATTAAGGGCAGCAGAGGATTCTGTGTGCTTGCTCTTGAGAGATATCCTTCTCAAATTGTACTCTGGCTGTTTTTGTTGGTTATGGTTCTCGTCAGTTTTTGAAAAGGTTCTCATTTCTTTTACCCCTACTTGCTTCAAATTTATATCACTGTTTTCTATAAAGTCTTGTGATGTTTTCCCATTCATCTCCTCATATTTATTTTCTTGCTCTTCATAATTAACATTAGAAAAAGCTGAAATAATCCTAATTTTGTCATTCTTAGCCTGCCAGTCTTGTCTGATGTAAGAGGGTAAAATTGGAAGAATAAGAGAAATGAAAAAGGAGAGAGAAAAGGAAGAAATAAAGTAATGAGACTGAATATCGGTTCAACAAGTTTACAATACTAAAACTGATTTTTAAAAAAATCAAACTGAAAAACCATGAAAAGGAGATACACGTATCAACCAGTCTTGTGTCAGTACAGAGCTTTTGTACATCGGAAAAACAACACCTTTAAAAACAATTTTTTAAAGCTTCACTTGTTACCACTTATCACTGCTATTGTTTCAGTTTCCTTTATTTTCTGAGAAACTAACAAAATTTATGTTTTATCAATATCCACACTGAATATATAATGCCCAAGTTTAGAACGGTTATATACAAAAAAAAAAGTATTAAAAGAGCTCAAGAAACCTACATTTGTTGTTGCATTTGAGTCTAAAAAGAAATCTAAATGAAATGTTAACTTGTTCAATGTTATATATGAGGTTGTATATACAAGATTATATCCAAATCTGTATCTTTTAAGAAAACAAAAATATACATTCCAAAAATAATTTTCAGCTATCAGAAGTATAACACAAAACGGGCAAATTATTTAAAGCACTGTAATTTTTTGTTTGTGAAATCCAAAGGCTATATAGCATTGAGGAGATAAAGGACTATCTTTCCCCTTCCTGAAAACTCCAGGTCCAGTTTAAATTAGTAATTACAGAAGCCAGCTGACCCTTCATTCACCTGGATTGGAGACCACCTGCTTTATTTCTACACAGAAAGGGCCTGCAGACTAGTAGTTTTTCAGCTTAGTATGTCCTTTTATATATCTGACACTTACTTAAGAAATAGGAAAGCAGTCAAGCTTGGTGGTGCATGCCTTTAATCCCAGCAGTAGGGAGGCAGAGCCCTATGCAGCTAGATCTCTATTATGAGTTTGAAGTCAGCCTGGTCTACAAGTTCCAGGACACTCAAAGTTATATAGTGAGACCTTATCTTAAAACACTGAACAAACAAACAAACAAAAACGAAAGAAAGTAATAGGAATGAAGCACAAAGTGGTCATTTAGCCACTGAAGTCTTCCTTGGCTGAGAATAATAGTCTTTTAGCTCCTTTCAACACTAAAAATGCCTTGGCTAAATGACAGTGAACACAGAAGGACTCAGTCGTGAAACATCAAATTATATAAAAATCCCTGTTATTCTAGATTCCCTAAGTAAAATGGTTAAGTAAAGAAATCAAACACCCCTTTTGTTTTTTTAAGTCAGGTTCTCACTATGTAGCCCTAGTTGTCTTGGAACTTGTTATGTAGACCAGGCTGGCATCAAAACAGAGCTCCACAGGCCTCTGACTCTTGGGTGCTGGGATTAAATGTGTATACTACCATGCCCAGCTTAAACAACACATTTTTAAAACACAGTTTCATTACTCTCCAGTGTTCTCTCCCAAACAATCCAAACATAACTCTAACATGGGAGGAATCTTTATTGTTCCAAAATAAATCAACAGACAGCCATAGTTATAATAAATTAATTATTTTTATGCTTCTATTTTTCCTGAAAAATACATTCATTCCTTGGAGGATTTGAAATTTGTTTTACTAAAAGACTGTATAACCTAAGGATTTGAGACTATTTCTATGAACTGTGTTTGTAATTAATGCTAGTAATATCTCTTCTAAATGTCATCTGTGTATGATGTATGTATACGTTTCCCTGTGTGTGAATGTGGGTGCACAGGTATCACAGAACACATGTGCAGGTCAAAGGACAATCTCAGGTGTTAGTCTTTGCTTTCCACCTTGCTGGAAATGGAGTCTCCTACTGTTCACTGCTGTGCATGCCAGGTTTGCTGGCCTGTGAGTTTCTGCTTCTCCTGCCTATGCCTCCCATCTCCTGGTGGGGATAAACACTGGGGTTACTACCATTGTGCCACTGAATCCAGTTTTTACTTAAGCTCTGAGGATCTTACCTCAGGTTGTTAGGATTGTGTGGCAAGTGCTTTACCCACTGAAATATCTCCCCAGCCATTCTTCCAAACTTTCTAAAGAAAAAATCATTTCAAAACATTGGATTTTTTAAAATATCTATAATAGCCAGGCATGGGGGCACATGCCTAAATAATCCCAGTGCTCTGAGGCTAGCCTGATTTACAAAACAAGCTCTAGGCCAGGCCAGTCAAGGCTACACAATGAGGCTCTATCTCCCCCCCCCCCAAAAAAAAAAAGTTACCTAAAATAAAAATCATTATTTAAAAATCCTTTATCTTTTCCTATGTTGGAAATGATAAGGTAGTTACTTTTAGATCTCATTTCATATATTGATACAAGTAAATTTTAATATGAGGACAATTACAGAAATATTTTAGAGAAATAACTTGTAGCTTAAAATATATCATTAATGCTCTTCTAAGTGTTCTTTATTATAGCAACATCCAGGGAAATGAGCAAGACAATGTAATGATTAGGTATATTAATTTGTCCAAATGCAAGAATATGCAGTTATTTAGGTTGGTGCTGACCTGTGCATCAAATGCTTGCACACACAAAGGGCAAAAATAAAACAAATTTTGATACTGTTTACCTTAAAATAGACCAGTATAAACTAATGTCAATGAATAAAACATGTAAGCATTCACAATGCCACAATGGCAACTACCTGTTAGTCACAGCTAATCAAGAGGCTGAAGCAGGAGGCTCACTTGAACTAAAGAGTTCCAGGCTTGCCTAGGCAGTATATCAAGAACCTGAAGCCTAAAATAAATAAAATAAAAAGCAACACTGGTAAGCTGCTAAAACTCCTCTAAATAACCTCTCACCCATGTTCATGCAAGCAACTTTAATTAAAGCACTGGATCACAAAAAAATTAAAAAGTGCAAAGTGTGTTGGGAGATAGCTCAGCAGCAGAGTACTTGACCTAGCATGCACAAGGCACAAATATCAATCCTTGGCACTGCCAGAACCAACCAACCAAACAAAATAAATGCAATTCATTAAATAAACCATTAAGAAGTAGTTTCCAACTTATGTATGATTCTTAACATACTTCATTTTAGATTCAGAATATGAAGATTGAAAACTCTATGTTATGGTTGGTATATAAGAAAACTTCATTGAAAATATTTTCAATAATGACAGTGTATTGGGACATGATATTGCCTGGCAGGTAGATGACCTTTTAAAGCTCCAGATAAAAACTCACCAATGTACAATTTGGTGAAATGGGGGCAGGGTGAGATCATCTCTACAATCTGGTGAATTTTAAAAGTCAAAATTAGTGAATTAGGAATGATTTTTTAAAATAACTAACCTTCCACCAATAAAATAAATGACTTTTGCAAGAACCAATAGATGTTAAAAATCACTATTAAAAGTTGTTAGGGAAATGCACCACAGATGTAATCCTAGATATTAATTCGATATAAATGAGAAAGAGTATCATTATTCTGGGGAGCAATACAGTATATACTAGATGCCTTTACCAAGATATCAAATGAAGTATCCCTAAAATAAGACCAAGTATGTACTTCCTGGTGAACCTTGAAGAAAATATCACCCTATCTAGTATTTCTGCCAAAAATGTTTAAGCTGATTCTAAACACAAAAAATCAAATAAGACCAAATTATATTACATTCTCAAAATTGATGACCTTGATTCCTCAAAAAAATGTATCTTACACAGCTAGAGAAAAATATAACACAGAAATTTTGCTAAATTAAAGGAGACTAAAAAAATAGGAAAACCAAATACGTTTCATGATTCTTGACTAGACTGATCATACATCAAAAAGAAAAAATAGGGGCTGAAGAGACAACTCAGTGGTTAAGAGCACTGGCTGCTCTTCCAGAGGACCTTGGTTCAATTCCCAGTACCCACATGACTTATCACCATTGTCTGTAACTCCAGTTCCAGGGGATTCAATACCTTCACACAGATATTTATGCGTGCAAAACACTAATGTGCATAAAATAAAAACAAGTAAATCGTTTTTAAGAAGGAAAAATTCAAGACTGAGTTTCATCATGAGACCCTGTTTCAAAATAAAAACAATAAAATTTTTAAAAAAGAAAAGGAAGCCGGGCGGTGGTGGCGCACGCCTTTAATCCCAGCACTCGGGAGGCAGAGCCAGGCGGATCTCTGTGAGTTCGAGGCCAGCCTGGTCTCCAAAGCGAGTTCCAGGAAAGGCGCAAAGCTACACAGAGAAACCCTGTCTCGAAAAAAACCAAAAAAAAAAAAAAAAAAAAAAAAAAAAAAGAAAAGGAAAAATGTGTACAAAGAACACTGGGATAACTGGAGAAATTATCTATGTATTAGATAACGTTACTGTATTATAAAAGTTCTTAGTATTATCATAGCACTAAGGTTGTGCAAGATAAAGTCCCCTTTTCAGAAGCTATGTGCTTAAGTACTTTCCAGTGATGTAACATAATGTCTGCAACTTAGATGTCAGGAAAAAGAGCACCTGTATATTAGTGATAATGAGATCAAATAAATGTGGCTACATGCTAATACAACTAATAAGTCTAAGCCACAAGTATATGAGTATTCATTGTATTATTTCCTCAATTTTAAGTTGAAATAATTTTTTAAAACATTGGGGATTGGGAGGACACAAACATGTGTTTTTCTTTTATAATCACAATATATGACAATAGTCTACTGAAGGGTACACAGAATGTAGTAACAGGAAGGAACTGGGAGACAGGAAGGAGATGGGGTGGAGAAAGACCATGAGTGTGCTTGGGAGATTCTTCACTGAATGCCATATTGTACCTTAATTTATTTAAACATAAATATTGTGTACTTAAATTAATAAAATGTATTAAATTAAAATTCCAGCAAAAATAAAAGATCTGCTATAATAAGATTAAATTGGTCTTCTTAGGAAGCTTCTAGGAAAATACTCAAACAGGAAAGACTACTCAAACACTTATATTGGTCATTTTCTTTGTTTTAATCTTATAAAATGGTTTGTCAAGGGCTGGAGAGATGGCTCAGCCGTTAAAGGCTAGGCTCACAACCAAAAATATAAAATGGTTTGTCAAAATTATTGATCCAGAAAGGAGATGAGGTAAGAGGAATGTTTTTTTGGTTTGCTGGTTTTTTTTTTTTTTTCTTTTCTTTTTGGTTTTTTGTGACTGGCTTTACCTATGTAGCTCTGGCTGTCCTGGAACTTACTCTGTAGACCAGGCTAGCCTCAACTCTGAAATCTGTCTGCCTCTTTTCAACCAGCCACCCAAGGTGGGCATGTCCTCACTGATAGGATCACAAAGACAAGCATTCCTACTAGAGATGTTTAAATGTAAGTGTGTGGGAAAGGGACCAAGAACCTACATAAAATGCTTCTAGTTTGGCCTATCATATTGCTACACTTCTACTATCATGTCCATCAAAGCACCAGGATCCTGCCTGTCAGTTGCCATCATGAGACCTGGATGAATACCAACCTGAGGGCCCGACGCTCTGGATAATCAAAGTCATAACTCTGCATAGAATCATTGCAAGAGTCCCGGGAACTGCCTTGAAGAAACAGCTGTTGTGGCAATCGCACTGGCACAGGGAACTGGTGCACAGAAGCATTGGGCTGGGTAGTTGTATGGTAAGGAGGTGGGATGCTATTGCTGGTCTCACTGCGATAGTCACTGTCTCGGTCATCAACAGCACTATCAGGGTCCTCAAAGGCTGTAGAAAAAAAACAGAGCAACCACCCAAGTTTTACAGAATGCTTCAGAACATTTCCTGCTTCTAACTTAGGTAGCCATACACCAGAAACTTAAGAATAAGAATAAAAACTGAGCTTCACAGAAGTCCAGTGACATCAAAAACACATGCAAAATAGTCTCTCTCCTTATCAAAAAAGAAATGTCAGCTTCATTTTATTGTTGATTCTTAGAGGAACACCTAAATTGCATTTTCCCGATGCAAAATTCTCTGGAATTCTGCTTTCAGTTTTCTAGTTATCATAACTTAATTAAGCTCTGCTTTGAAATGTTTCACATAGATTCTGGGTCTGTGTGATTATCAAAGGAGAAAGAGCAAAGGAGGGAAATGCCTTTTCCATGTCTTAGAAGAAAAAAAATTAATTTAAAGTTGGTCAAAGTTTTCAGCCTTTAAAATGCATGGACTGAGCCAAATAAGCACATCAGAAGCTGGTCCTAGAAATCAGGACAACCAAGGCCATGGCTTTTGGGTCTAGTCAAAGGCTCTAAATGCAGTTTAAGAACAGCATTTAATACCAAGTTTTCCTTGCTGATACCAAGTTTTCCTAACAATTCCAATCAAGAGTGTACACCCTGTGCTCAGAATTCCCATCCTGAGCATAGGCTAAAAGAAAACTATCCACACTTCCATTGACAACACATCCACATTTACTTAGCAGTAGTGAAATTAGTTTTGCTATTCAAATCAGCAATTGATAAGCTAGTTTTTCTTAATGATAACTAAAACAACTAGCATCACAAATAAAAACTGTATTTGGGGAGGAATGAACCTAATAGCATGTAAACTACATTATAGAGAAGCCATATCTGATACTATACCCATGTGTCTATGATGAACAAGGTCCCACGTGTCCTTTTTTGCCAAGTTCCTATTTGGCTTTCCATTAAGAAAAGGTATATTTGCCATTCTCAAATGGAAATATGTTTAGCATATAATGCGCAACTCATATTAGTAATTTTGAAAGATAACAATATTGGCAGGAGTGTAAGCTACAGAAACTATATGATCTCCCAAAAACTATATGATCAAACTTTTACTAGGGCAGGAATTCTGGACTTGTGTCCATACAGCAGAAATGGCAAAGACCCAATGAAGTCAAATACACAAACAAAAATCCATATAGAACTGATTAAATACACAGCTGTAACTCCAGAACCTGCAAGATAGTGGCAGAAGGATTAGGAATTCAAAGCCATCCTCAGCTAGATAACAAGTTCAAGACCAGTCTGAGCTATGTGAGTTCTGTCTCAAAAAAATGAAAGAATTACAAGTATTGCCCAAATTAACTTAATTTTGGGTTTGGGCCAGGATATACAATGAGATGTGATATTTAAACAATAGTTGTAATTAAAAAGAAAAAAACTTGAGCAAAAACAAAGAGTGATAAGGAGAGAATTCCTGGGCTTCAATGTTAGTCTACAGATAATAATTCCACTAAAACAAATGGGAGCAAGAAAAATACATTTGAGCACTGACGTCCAAATGACATTTGTGGGTAGAGTTGGTGCACAGGGGTAAGATGATCTTATGAGTCTTTTCTATTTGAATTTAGGGTAAAAAAGTGAAGCTGCTGGGGGACACCAGGGACTTCTTAGGAAAAAATTGCACTGAGTTTATGGTAACATATGGACACTTAAAAAAACAATAAAGGAGAACGTCACAGCAGGGCATGGTGGTGTACACCTTTAATCCAGCCCTCAAGAGGCGGAGGCAGTGGGTGTCGGTTTGAGGTTAGTCCAGTCTGGTCTACAAAGTGAGTTTCAGGACAGCCAGGGCTACACAGAGAAACCCTGTCTCGAAAAACCAAAAAAAAAAAAAAAAAAAGAAAAAGAAGAAAAAGAAAAGAAAGTAAAAAGGGAAATTAAGGAGAAGGTAAGCCCTTCAGCTTAAATAAAAAGTTGTGTTTAAGTGCGTCAGACACAGCCTCCGCACTTGACCCCACATGTGGTCTAGAGGGAAAAGGGCTTTATGGAAAAGAACAGCTGCTGAGTGCAAGTGTGGCTACTCAGCCAAAGGGACTTAGGAGCTGGTTTAAGGGCAAAAACTAGAAAGGCAGCCAGGTGTGGGACACATGCCCAAGTTTGAGGCCTGGTCTACACAGAGTTCTAACTCAGCCAGGGCTACCTAGTGAGGCCATGTTTCAAAAAGGAATAAATAAAGGAAAATGCATACTTTTTTTAATTTAAAGAAAAATCCCATGATAAAGTTTATTTGAAGATGACAAATTAAGAGGCTGGGAATAGTTGCTCATTCAAATACTGGATGCCTACACATGGAAGTCTAAACAACACAGGAGATTAAGAATATATATTAGCTTAATGGGAGAATGGAAATATGGCAAATACTGAATTTTTATTCAAGGAAGGTACTACAAGAGAATACCATAAGTCAGACACTATATGACTCGAAAGGAATGGAAGTTCACTTCATGATATGGAAGGAAGGAAAGCTTTATGGAGATGTAGGTAGGGAAGACTGGAGGGGGAAGGGAATGCCTGCTGGAGTCCAGATAAGAAAGATGGCATCATAAAAGGATATATATATATATATATGAGAGAGAGGGATGTATCTGATATGTATATATGAGATACATAGGTGTATGCTTGTGTGTATACATATATATATTAAAAATGCTAATTCACTTGGCAAGTACATGAAAGGCAATAATAAAAAACAAATGCAGCCTGGGAAAGATAATTTAACCTGCAGCAAAGATGGTCCTCCAACCACACAGAAAACACTCAAGAAAACTGAATGAAATACTGAATGCTGGAGCTTTCCAGTATGTAGTACTCCTGGGTTTGGTCACTGTCTTTAAGTCCTGAATACCACTAGAACTTTACTGGCCAGAGAAGAAACAAAAGAGAACTGATACATATTCTTCATGGTTTACTTTTCTCCACTTGAGAAACTTAACATTTCTGATCTTTCTCAGACTGTTTTGAGTAGTTCTCTAGCAGTAGAAATACCCACAGCTCAAGCCACAGAAGTACTTAGACATTCCAATGACAATGACCATTATGTCTGACTGCGTATCTGCTGGATACCTAATCACTGAGACTGGTTCTTGCCCTGCCTGTGGACAAAATCAGCCTAGAACTGCCATTTTGCTGGAAATAACTGGCTGCCTGCTCTCCAAGCTTACGAACAAAGGTGGATTCCAGTCTCTGTGGGCTGCTTCAGGAAAAGTCAAACCACAGCCTCTGCCTCTCGTTTCCTAAAAAGATACAAGGCTAGACTAATAAACCAGAAACATCAGTCTAGTCTGTAGATCTTCCCAGCTTTATCATCTCACAGCCACACTGAGATGCACAACAATAACCCTGTCTCTAGTTCAGCTCAGGATGAACCTTCTTCTGGTCATAGCTCTCCTATGTCAGGAGACCAATAGTGCCAACACCAAAGGCTGGTGGCACCATTTGTGTCTAGGGAATAAAGTTCAGTAGTCCTATTAGAGTTATAACTGCAACTTTGGTGTTTAAATCTCACTCAAAATCAGCCTCTTCTCTTTCCTTCTCCTCCCTTTTCTCCCTCTCCCTACCCCACCCTCTGCTGCCATATTTAAATTTAAATAAAAAGGGAAGGAAAAGAGAACTGCATCACATATACTGGTATGCATGAATATCCAGCTTCAGCTTCATAGCTGAGAGGGAAAACACTAAAGGGGAAAAATCAAGAAAAATGGGCTGGCAAGATGGCTCAGCAGGTAAAGGAACCTAATGACCTGAGTTCAATCCTCAAGGTCCACGTGATGGAAGAAAACAACCAACTCCTACAAGTCGTCCTTTGACCTCTACACTCCCACTGTGACATGCACATTTATGTGCCACACCCACCTGCACACAGATATAGTTACACACACACACACACACACACACACACACACACACACACGTCTAGAAAATGGTAAGGAATTGAAATGCTTACGTACTCTGATGCTCTCCCCAGCCCAAATAGGTCCAGTGACCTAAGGAAACCACAAAGAAGAAGCAAAAGAAGTATGACAGATAATTTTAGTAGCAATTCAAAGATCACTCCTCCCCCCCACCAGTTCTTATATGACTTATAATACTCCTGTCTACTATATTTGTGGGGCAAGAGCTTTACATTACAGATTATCTACTTTTCAAAAAGCATGAAGCAAACTTATACAATATTCTTGTTCTTTGCAGTTGACTATAAAACAAAATTGCTGATTTGGTACTGTTCAAACTTCCTTCTAGGTCTCTCAAATATCATCATTTAGGAGCTCTTATGTCTTTGCTTAGTCAAATAAAACCTTGATCCCCTGTCTCAAAGAAGCACTTCCTTGTCCCCAAGTTCTCTAAGCTTGGGACCTGCCACAGTATGTCCATAAGAAGCTCAGCTGCCATAACACATACAAAGGAGTAATCAGCCCTCTGAGATCCAATCTTGCTACTCTCTACAGAGGACATTTAAAAGTGGGGAAGAACAATGTCTATCTCTTAAAAACTTATCCTATAATTTTCTGATATGTAATAAAAATATCCTAGCATATTGGATCCTCAGAGGAAGCTACTTTTTTCTGAATTATATATAACATTTTAATTAAGACTATTAAAATATACGCTTGAAGGATAAAAGAAAAATAAAAGCATTTTCTATCTACTTTTCAAAGTAAAAAGTCAAAAATTAGTTAAATTTAAATTCTTTCCTATACTCAAACTGAATTTGGAACAAAAAATTGGATAAAGATCAGCAGTTATTCCTAGGAAAATGGAAATAATTTAGCTTCCTGATTAGGAACATAAGCTTAAAAGTCAAAGCACAATTCTTGTAGTCTATTACCTATGAAGAATGTGACCTTGAAAACATCACTGCAGAGACTTCCTCGTCTGTAATATGAGATAACAGCAGAAGCCCCTGTGTCACTCTAAGACTCTGAAGAGGAAATGCACATCAAGTGCTTAGTCCCCGGAATGTGGTCAGCAGCTCTCAGCTGATGGTTTGTCAGGTTGCCAGGCTTTTGCTTGTCTCGTAGGTTCCTAATTAACAGGGCAGAAAGGAGATGACTCCTTGGCCTGTGCTCTCTGACAGGCCTACGGTCCACAAGGAATACCCAATGTCTGGTCCATGAGACCTCAGAATTTTGAGAGTGTGGCTGTCTTGAAATTTTACAGTAAGACCCAAAATTCTGGAGGCATCAGCGGATGGCAAGCCCAGCTGGTTGCATTCACCTGAATGCCCTATTAGTCTACTACTAGTCTAGGATTGTTTGTTTAGCTCATCACTGATAACCCCGTTATTTCTGGGCGCTCACCTTCTTCCTACCATGTGTGTCTCCTCTTATTACTCCTCAGAGATGGTACATTGGTTTAGTGTGCCATTTAAATTTTTTTATAATTGGGTTAATTGTCTACTCATGGGTAGGAGAAAAAAAGAAAATTCTCCCAGGCTATAGTACTGTTGCCATAGCAACTGCTAGAGGGTAATTTTTTTTTTTTTTAAGAAAATGTGGGAAAAATACATCACATAGAATCTTAGCATACATTGCTCCAGGCAAGTGACAAGGTTGTTTCTCAAACTCCGAGCCCAAAGGCAACTCTCCCTGCAGACATTGCTTCTTCCTTGAGCACTCCACAACAGAGCATAGCTTCTTCTACTTAATTAAATATGTATCTATTACATAATGAAATTGAATGCATAATCTGACCCCATCTACTGGCACCATCCTAAACCTGGGCTCAGGGAGAGGACAGGACAAAACCCACATCTCAGGCTCTCTAGTAAGCTAGTCTCTATTCTCACTACTTCAGCCCAGTAACACTGTTAACAGAAATAATATTAGTTTAATCCAGCAAGTTTCCTTCCCCATCCCCAAAATGCATTAATACATCTCACTAGTTTATAGGACAATAATTAAGAACAGTTTTACTGAGCCGGGCAGTGGTGGCACACACATTTAATCCCAGCACTTGGGAGGTGGAGGCAGGTGGATCTCTGTGAGTTTGAGGCCAGTCTGGTCTACACAGCGAGTTCTAGCACAGGCTACAAAGCTACACAGAGAAACCCTGTCTTGAAAAACCAAGAAAAAAAAGAATAGTTTTACTATGAAAGTGCCCAATCACAGGGCATCTTCAGTAGTGGAATTATCTGGAAGGCAATATATAGCTACTATATCTTTTAAGAGGAAGGAGATAGGATCCAAGTTTTCTATTTCATAAAGAGAACAGTGGTGCAGTGTAGCCAATGGTCTACTGGTATCGTGGGTCTGGGAAGGAAGCTGTTGTATACATTTGTCAATAGCCTAAATTATATATGTGACAGAGAGGGTGGGAAGACAAGGCCAGATCCATGAGACACTGGAGGTAAAAATCAATCAGGTTTGATGAATAACTGAATAGTAAGCTTTTAGCTGTGCTAGTGGATGAATAAATGTAACAATCACTGAGAAAAGGTACATCAATGGGGGGTCAGGATGAAGGTCAGGATCAAGTGAAAATTAGGCATGTTAACTTTGGGGTATCTATTGGATATATTAAATGAGTTTTGTTCAACACACAGCTGGGTGTCTGAATACAGTACTCAGAAAAGAGTAGAGATTTTGAAGTTTTCAGAATATAAATTCCAATAAAGAAATAGCTTTTTCTGTTTTGTTCTTTTGTTGTATTGTATCTAAATAACATTAAATAGAAAGTAGAAGCTCAGGTAAGATGGCCCAGTGGGTCCAAGCATTTGCTTTGCAAGCCTGAAGACTTAAGTTTGAATCCTAGAGCCATACAAAAGTCAGATGTTCTGGCTGGCATCTGCAACCCCAGTACTCCTATGGTAAAATGAAATGTAGAGACAGAAGAATCAGCCTGAAGCTAGTGTGTGCAGCACAGGAGGAGATATCCTGCCTAAAAAAAAAAAAAAAGATGAGAGGAGAGAATCAACTCCTAAAAAGCTACCCACATGCATACCATAGTAAGCACACAGTCTGTTTCTCTCACACACAATAATGATAATTATTATTTTTAAAGCAGAAGTTCAAGCAAATACTTATAACGGATGAATAAAATCAAAATGTAGGTGTAAAAGAACACTGGGGAAGATTGCAAATTAAGACAAAAATGTTGTGGCTATAGCTCAGAAGTAGAGCATTTTATTAGCACGTGCTCAACTTTCAAACAAAAAAACAAAACAGAAAGAACAAATGAACAAATTAACTGCTAGTCACGCTGGTACACACCCATGATTTCAGCACTGAGAAGGCTGAAGGAGAAGGGTCACGAATTCAAGGCCAGCCTGGGCTATGAAGCAAGACTGTTGTCAAGAAACCAAAGAGACAATATGGGGGAGGGGTTACAAAGAGAAGAATAACAACAATCACCTTTTAAACAAGAAGGAAGAGAAGGGAGAGGCCAACTTCAACAGCTGATAGTACAGTGGCCTCATGGAGACACTGAAACTCTTATTCTAGTAAGAATGCAAAGTGCAGACCATTCTAGAGAATACTCTTGGCATTTCTTGTAAGGTTATGCACACATTATACAATCCACTTATATCCTTGCTTGATTTTTATCCAAAAGAAACAAAAACATGCTTACACAAAAACCTGTACAGGAATATATGCAGTTGCTTGTTTCAGCTTTTAGAGTCACAAATACTGGAAATAGAAATGTCCTTCAATTGACAAATTGGTAAACAAACTGACACATTCAGAGTAGTATATTAATCAGGAATAACAAGAGATGAACCACTGCCACATGTAGGTGTATCTCAAACACATTGTAAGTTAAAGAAGACAGACTCAAAAAGCTATGTGCTAAGTGATTCCATTTATATGCTATTCTAGAAAAGGAAATACATAGATATAGAGATTAGTTGTTGCTATGGGCTAAGAGTGAAAAAGGACCACTATAAAGAGGCACAAGGGATTTTTAGGCATGAGAAAGTGGCTGTATATCTCAACTATGGGGGAAGTTACAAACTATGGTTCTCTAAAATTCCTAACTACATGTTAAAAGGCAAATTCTATTGTATATAAATTACACATTGATAAACAAGTCTTTTGATACAAGCAGAAGAGTTTATAAGACTCTGCAAAGACGTCATATAGACAGGACACAGGTGGACAGCAGAACGATCAAAGCTGAAAAGTCCTGCTGGATTAGAAATAAAGAGATTAACAGTAACTTCAAAGAAATTTCAATGAATGAAAGCTACAATACATAAGAGAAGGATTTTAAAAAAGAACAAAAAAGAAAGCTACAATATAAACTTATCAGATGTTTATGCAATGGAAGGAGGAGACATCAAAAGTTTTCACAATTTATCCAGTAAAATGCCAAATATGAGCAGAGAAGAAAAGTTATTACCTATCACAGGATGTCACAGAGGAAACAAGCAACAAAAAGACAATAACCAAATATACTGCAGAAAAGAATTGGTAAACAATATCCTAAGAGCTTAAACCAGCAACATTCTCAAACTGGACATTCACAGATGCCAAGTGAATCTAAAGATGACTACTTTACTGCCTCTAATAAATGTGTAATTACAGAATCAGCCTTTTCAGAACTTAAGGCAGATACCCATTGAAATCCAGAGTATGTATCAATAGTATGGTGACTATATTCTGATTGCAGGGGGCATTTTGAGGTTAGAGAAAAACCTGGCATCAGGGAAACCCCTGGAATCCACAAAGATAACCCCAGCTAAGACTCCTAGAAATAGTGGAGAGGGTACCTGAACTGGCCATCTACTGTAATCAGATTGGTGATTACCCTAATTGTCATCAGAGATTCTTCAGGCAAATTTATTAGGGTACACAATATATTACCACAGATACTCTATACAATAACTTATGGAAGCAGATGCAGAGATCCATCTGGGCTGAGCTCTGGGAGTCTTGCTGAAGAAAGGGAGAAGGAATTGTATGGGGGGGGGGTGTCATGAGAGGGACCTACAGAGACAACTGACCTGAGCTCATGGGAACTTATGGACTCTGGACAAACAGTTAAAGAGCCTTTGTGGGACCAACCTAGGCCCTCTGTATGTGTGACAGTTGGGTAGCTTGGTCTCTTTGTAAGGGTCCTAGCAATGAGATCAGGACCTGTCCCTGGCACTTATCTGGCTTTTTTGGAACCTGTTTCCTATGCTTGATTACCTTGCCCAGCCTTCATGCAAGGAGAGAAGCTGGGTCCTGCCTCAACTTAATGTGCCATGCTTTGTTCAAGCCCATGGGAGGCCTGCCCCTTTCTGAATGGAACAGAGGAGGTGTGAAGGGGAGAAGGGTAGATGGGAAGATGGAAAGAGCAGGGAAGGGGAGCTGGGAGGAGAAGAGGAAGGGGAAACTTCAGTCATTATATAAAATAAATGAAAGGCATGGCATTTAAATAAAGTAAAAAAATGACTACTTTAATGAGCATACTAATGTTTCCACTTCTGAAGAGCCTCAAATCTCTTCTGCTCCCATGTTTAACACAGGAATAGTTAATCCTTCCCTAGCTCTGTGGCACCTGTTAGGAAGAATCTAGAGAGCTAGCTAGCACTCTCTAGGAGATTGGAAAATTCACACCATTTTTGCTACTTTCACACTCAATACAACACTGAACATTTCTTGAACTAAAGGAATGATTCCTGAAAGCATAGTTACAACATGTAGCATTTCTCTAGCTAAAATGTGGGATTTCTTTTTTCACATGCCAAACAAATCTCTAGCAGATACCAACTGCTGTCCTATAATTTGATTCAAATTTGACACAATCCACTTGGAGATAACATCAGATTCTCCAGGTAAAACCAACCCTCAAAACTTCTCACCAACCTCAGATATAAATCACAAATCCCAGGCACATGCTTCTGACAAATCAGCTACAAACTGGGACTGTCCTGATCCCTGGTTTAGGTCTGACTATTTGCTAAGATGACTCAAAGAAATCAAAGGCATACTTTATTTATTCCATCAATTTTTAATAAATAATATTACAAGGTCTGAAGGGGGCCTGAATATAGGAGCTGCTGCCCTCCCAACATGTGAATGTTTGTACTAATGCAGAGGTTTTCCAAATCCATATTTGGGGTTTTTATAAAGGTATATAGAGCCGGGCGGTGATGGCACACGCCTTTGATCCCAGCATTTGGGAGGTAGAGCCAGGCAGATCTCTGTGAGTTCAAGCCCAGCCTGGGCTACAGAGTGAGATCCAGGACAGGCACCAAAACTGCACAGAGAAACCCTGTCTCAAAAAAAAAAAAAAGGTATATAGATATAGGTATAACCAATAAGTCCAATTTCTAGTCCCTTTCCTAAAGCATGTTGGGGAAAAACTTTCCAAGCTCCTCGACATAGCTTTGTCTTTTGGATGATCAGTCCTCCATCCAGGAGCCTACCAGGAAGCAACTCCTTAGAATAAAATATCCTTAATTCCCAAGAAATTCTCAGTCACTGAGAGCTCTTTGTCAGGAACAAAGAAATAAATACATTTTTTCTTGTGATAAATCACAATACTGCAAGTCCCCACTGATAAAGACAATGTGTTTACAATGTTAAAAGCTCTCTGATACAGAAGCATTAGCAAGTATACCTTAAAATCTAAAACTATTAGCACACGGGAGTCAGAGGCAGGCGGATCTCGGTGAGTTCCAGGCCAGACTGGGCTACAGAGTGAGATCCAAGAAAGGTGCCAAAGCTACACAGAGAAACTCTGTCTCGAAAAAAAAAAAAAAAAAATCTAAAACTACTTAACTCCCAAAAATGCAAAACCAGAAACCACAGGCCTATTCCTAAAACTCCTTTTTACTTCATCTCTCAGTAAAATCTGTCAGTAAGCTTGAGAAATGTGGCTGAAGTCTCCTTCCTCTTAGCCTTCCTCAGATGTCTGAACGTCTCTATGAAGACACTTAAGACTTAAACCTGGCTTACTACAGACTTTTTGCTAGACCTCCAGGCTTCTCATCACTGTCCCACTCAATCTACCTAGCATTCAATCAGATTTAGAAAAAAATTAGTCTCACTTCCAGCCACATATTGCCCTTTTTAATAATTGATTACAGGTTATTCAGTATTTCTCTCTATGGCTTTCAAATCAAATAAACATCAAATCTCAGTGGTGACCAGTCTCTCAAATCATGCTTTAATTCCTCAGAGATGGGTGTCTCAGTCCTCACAGTTGCCATACTCAGGAGGTGGAGTCAGCCACAGCCTGGTTTCCTCTACCTTCCTCTTCTGAAACAGAAGCATACTCTGCTCTTTACATAAAGCAAAGCATTCTAGTTTTGCAACCAGACAAACCTGAGTTCAGTGCTACCACTTACTAGCTATGACACCTTAGATTGGTATTGTCTCTCTACTCGTTTTCTCATTATTAAAAGTAATGGTTAATGTTACTTTTTCCTCGTGGTTGTATAAATATTGAAACAGCATGTATATAGCTACCATGGGAAATAACAGGTATTCCTAATATTCCTTCAATAATTGGTGTTCCCAAACTCCAGTTAACTCTTCTTACACAATGCTCAGTAACTCTAGTGCAGTAATCTCTTTATCAAAATAAAAACTGACAATTCCTTTACAAGTTATACATACACCTTTATTTACTACCCCTGAGATTCAGTCATTCTACTTCTAGGTTTTTTTTTTTAACCAAAAAACAAATACACAACACACACACACACACACACACACACACACACACACACACACACACAGGCAAAACATCATGCACACAAAATAAAAATAAATTTTTAAATAAAATTTTTTTTAAAAAATCAAATGACTCCTAATGATATTCTGCTATACTCAGATCAGTGCCTTGTCCAGCCATCATCAGAGAGGCTTCCTCCAGCAGTAGATAGGAGCGAGTGCAGAGACTCACAGCCAGACATTATGAAGAGAGAGTCTAAATCGGAGGTCTCCATCAAGTCCCTTCCTTGGAAATGGGGGAACCCCATGGAAGACAGGGAGGAAAGACTATAGGAGTCAGAGGGGATGGAGGACCCCAGGAGAACATGGGCCACCGAATGAATTAAGCAGGGCTCACACAGGCTCACAGTGACTAAAGAGGCAAGCAGGGGGTATGCAAGGGTCTGCACCAGGTCCTCTGGGTGTATGTTATGGCTGTTAGCTTGGTGTTTTTGTGGGACTCCTAACAGTGGGAGTGGGTGTGTCTCTGACTCTCTTGCCTGTTTTGGGGACGCCTTTCCTCCTATTGGGTTGCCTTGTCCAGCCTCGATATGAGGGCTTTTGTCTTGTCTTCCTGTACCTTGTTTTGGCCTGTCTGACTGTCGTCTGTCTCTGGAGCTCTGCTCTTTTCTGAGGGGAAACAGAAGGGGAGTGGATCTAGGAGAGAAGGGAGGTAGGGAGGAACTAGGAGGAATGGAGGAAGGGAAACTGTGGAGGGATGTATTGTATGAGAGAAGAATCTACTTCCAATTTTTAAATAGTTTACAAAACAAAAACAAACTAAAATCCTAGGAAGGCAAATTTTATAGTGACAGAAAGCCCATGGGATGTTGTCAGGAGATGGGGGTAATGAACAAATGGCAAGAGCATGAAGAGACAAAGATGGAAAGGTTTTGTATGTTCACTGAGGTATGTCACTATGGTAGAAGTCAAAACTAAACTAATCAATGTGGTTTTTCTACAGTAGGACAACATACTAATCTTAACAAAAATTAAAAGACTCTGGCCTTACTGACAGTGACATGGGGGCACAGGAAGGGATGAGGTACTGCTGAGCCTTCTCATACTTTCTAACAGGGATATTCATTACTGTAGCTTTTTGCTTGCTTGCTTGTTTGTTTGTTTGTTTGTTTTGTTTTGTTTTTCAAGACAGGATTTCTCTGTGTAGTTTTGGTGCCTATTCTTGATCTCACACTATAGACCAGGCTGGCCTCGAACTCACAGAGATCCACCTGCCTCTGCCTCCCAAATGCTGGGATTAAAGGTGTGCGCCACCACCGCCCAGCTTATTCATTACTGTAGCTTTTAACAAACAATCTAGCAACAAATTACATTTGAGGCATCATGCATCAAATTGTTGTATGTGTTCAACCACTGAGTAAGGCTGTAGGCCCTTAAATTAATCAAACTATATTATTAAAAGGAATTCATCTTTCATCTATCTCAGAATACTTGTTTTTTCTTTAATGTTTATCTTAAAATTTTATTATTTCATTGTTGATCTAGCCTATCCTATGTATACTGTACATGTTGCAAATTCCTAGAACATCAGAGAAAAGTATCTGTCTATCTGCTTGTTTGTTTTATGCTTGAGTCTCAGGTAACCCAGGCTGGCCTCAAACTCAACTGTGTACTGGAAGATGACCTAAAACCCTTAATTGGCCTGACGCAATCTCCCAAATGCTAGGTTTACAGGCATGCATAACCAAGAATGACTCAAAGCTAAGTCTTACAGGCTATGGTCTTCTCCCATGTTAGGCACAGAAATCCTATGCTGAAGGACAAATCAGATAAAGTAGATTCTTTTTTTTTTTCTTTTTCTTTTTCCTTTATTAAGAGATTTTCTAAAGTAGATTCTTCTTAAGCTCAAGAACATTAGTTTTTAAAAAGAATTAGTCAAGGTTCTTTTTTAAAATCCAGGTTTGGGACTAGAGAGACAGCTCAGCAACTATGAGCATGTACTGCTTTTGCAGAGGTCCTGAGTTCAGTTCCCAGCACAATGAGGAACAGCGTACAACTGTCTGTGACTACAGCTCCATGGGATCTGACACCCTATTCCGAACTCCATGGGCAACTACACTCACATTACACACATGCAAACACAAAATTAAAAATAAACATATTTTATTTTTGGTTTTTCCGAGATAGGGTTTCTCTGTATAGTCCTGGATGTCCTGGAACTCGCTCTCTAAACTAGGCTGGTCTTGAACTCAGAAATCCAATCTGCCTCTCTCCTGAGTATTGGGATTAAAAGCATGTGCCACTACCACCTGGCTCAGAAAAAAAAAAAAAATTTTTTTTTTAAAGTACAGATTCCTAGATCCTGCTCTCAAAGATCCTTAGGCAAAGGGCTGGGAAAGGATTGGGAATCTGCATTTGTTGTTGTTGCCATATACCTTTCTGTAATGAACACTTGGATGATTCTTGTGCCAATCATTTTTTAATGACGTTGGGGAAAATAAGCAAGAGAATTTCTTCCATGAAAAAACAAACATAGTCTCTCACATAAAGCATAGTGTTCCTGTGCGAATGGACGGAAGAGGGTGGCTAGACCCACACTATGCGACTAAGCTGAAGACTCCTTCACTGCGATTACACAGTATGTTAAAAAATTACAGCCACGGAGCCAACGACCAGCGCAGCAGCTCAGGTAAGGGAGCCTGCCATCAAGGATCAAGACCCAAGTTTGATCCTAGAAGTGGAGACAGTGAACCAACTCCCCCAGTTGTCCCCCCACCTCCACGTGTCCCCTTCTGTGTGTCCCTCTGTCTGTCCCTCTGCCCCACGTTCTCTCTCTCTATGTAATATAACAAATTCCAGCCACTCTAGAACCCAATTCCATACAGATACTCTTCTTTTTCAGATAAACCTTTGGCATTTATTCCCAGGCTGGCTGGCTGTGCTACGTCAACATACATTCCTTTAATTCTGTATATTTTATCTTTTATATTTTTATCCATTTTAGGTTATTTATTTATTGCAGGACTCAATTCTCTCCTACCATGTGGATCCCAGCAATCAAACTCAGTCTGGCAAGCTTTGAGATACATGCCTTTTTGGACTGAGCCATTTCTCTGGTAAGGTAGTTTTTATTTTGTTTCTAGTGGCAATATAAAAAAAAAATCAGAAATAGTCACATTAAAAAATAATTACCAAGCAGAATATCCCCAGGCAACATCACCAATTAACAGTCCAGTGCTAAATGTTTTTTTTTTTTTCTGTGACTCTGCAACACCAGAATACTTGAGATCCTGACTCCAAGTGAATACAATGACAGGAATCACCTATAAAGTACTAAACTGAAGTAATTACCAGATAGATCAGAAAGGACACAAAATCACGCAGTAGAAATTATTCCTTTCCCTTTTACTAGACAGTGGATTAAACAAGTACCACAGAACTTCTTTCTATGGAAAACAATAGAAAAGACCTATAATTAAGAAAAGTGCTTCAGCCGGGCGGTGGTGGCGCACGCCTTTAATCCCAACACTCGGGAGGAAGAGGCAGGCGGATCTCTGTGAGTTCGAGGCCAGCCTGGTCTACAGAGCGAGATCCAGGAAAGGCGCAAACTACACAGAGAAACCCTGTCTCGAAACAAACAAACAAACAAACAAACAAACAAACAAAGAAAAGTGCTTCAAACCTAGCATAGGAGAATAACTAAAGAAAACAAAGTACTGACCGATCTTACTTGTGAACATAGATATGAAGAACTCAAAAATGAAACATAAGCAAATCAATTCTAGCATTAAATATGTAAAAAGTGATTTACCATAATCAATCAGGGTATATTACAAGAAGGTGATGATGATTTTCAATAGAAATTGATTAATGTATTCATCATATTAATAAATCAAAAAATGCCAGGCAGTGGTGGTTCACATCTTTAATCCCAGAACTCGGGAGGCAAAGGGAGGTGGATCTAAGTGAGTTCTAGGACAGGCTCCAAAGCTACACAGAGAAACCCTGTCTCAAAAACCAAAAATAAATGAACGAGTGAATGAATGAATGAATGAATGAAAAGAAAACGCTGATGAAAAACTGAGTCAGCTGGGCTGGAGAGATGGCTCAGTGGGTTATAAGCACTGGCTGCTCTTTCAGAGGACCTGGGTTCAATTCCCAGCACCCACATGGTGGTTCACAATTGTCTGTAACTCCAGTCCAGAGGATCTGACACCTTCACACAGACATTCATGCAGGCAGGCAAAACATCAATGAACAGAAAATAAATCACTTAAAAAAAAAAAAAAACTGAGTTAGTACTAAAGCATTACAAAATGTTCAATATCCACTTCTATCCTAGTATTTTGTTTTTGTTTTTGTTTTTGTTTTTTTATAAGTTGATACAAACTAGAGTTATCTGGTAAGAGGAACTTCAACTGACAAAATGCGTCCATCATATTGTCCTGTCTGTAGGTAAATCTATAGGGCTTTTTCTTCATTAATGATTGATGTGGGAGAGCCCAGCTCACTGGAGACAGTGCCAACCCTGGGCAGGAGTCCTGGGTGGTACAAAACAAAACACCCTGAGCAATCCATAAGCAGAGTCTCTCCAGAACTTTTGCTTCAGTTCCTGTCTCTAGGTTCCTGCCTTGACTTCCTGCCCTGAATTCCCTTCATGATGGACTACAACTATAAACTGGAATAAATCTTTTCTTTCCCAAGTTGATTTTGGTTGTGGTCTTTATCATAGCAATAGAAAGCAAACTAAGACAATTTCTTAACTTAAATATAAAAATTCTCCTGAAATATAAGGCACAGGAAAGTGCATGATGATGATGATTGTACTGTTGAATAAGACTGTGAGCACACTCATATAATAAACATAAAAATCAAGAACAAACATTCCGCAAACCTAGCCAATCTCCTTCTACCCTGTGCTGTCAACACTCACCTTCAAGCCGCTGTTTCCTGAATCACACTTTCTATGGAGAGCCAATGCTAGTTCTTCTGCTTCTTCAAAGTCTTTGTTCACCAAATGTCATCTCTTCAATATGACCTATATTCTCATCACGTTACTCAACAGCACCATATCTCCAAATTCTAACATTACCCATGATGCTTTTCCCCATCTATTCTTTCACTAGTCTGCTATCTGACATGTTGTATGACTTCCTTAATCATTGTGGTCATTGTCTATACTCCTGCTACCCAGAAAGTTTGTGTTTATCTTGCTTCCTGATATATCCCAAGTACATAGAACAGAACCTAGAATGTACCTCAAAATGTGCATAAATAAGGCATGGTGGCTCACAGCTGTAATCTGGCCCTGGGGAAGCTGAGGTTGGAAGATTTCTATGTGTTCAAGGCCAATCTACAGAATGAGACACTGTCTCAAAAACAGAAAAATGTGTATAAGGCGCACGGGTGTGGCTCTGCAGTAGAGCCTGTTTAGCAACTTCAGGGCCTAAATTCAGTCCTAAGGCCCACAAGATAAAAATAAAAACAAAATACAAAACAAATGTAGATAAAAGGAAAGAATTGAAAAGGAGGGGTTCAGCCAGGTAGAGGAGTCAGTGTGGCTAGATATGAAAAATCAACAGGAACATATATATATATATATATATATATTTGGTTTTTCGAGACAGGGTTTCTCTGTGTAGCTTTGGAGCCTCTCCTGGAACTCACTCTGTAGACCAGGCTGGCCTTGAACTCACAGAGATCCACCTGCCTCTGCCTCCCGAGTGCTGGGATTAAAGGTGTGCGCCACCACCGCCCGGCAAAATATATTTTTTTAAATTCAAGTATAATTGATAGTACCTAACAAAATTAATTCTATGTGTAACTATGCACTTATTCAATGAATATTTACTGAGTATAGTTTCTCTAGATACATAAACATTTCTCTACTCATGAAAATTATGACCTAGAGAAGAAAACAAGTATTAATCTAATAATCACACATACTAACTATGAGCAATAAAACAAAGGTACAAGAATACAGAATAGGAGAGCTGGGGTGATAGCCTGCTGATAATGTGCTTGCGATGCAGGCTTGAGGATATAAATTTGATCCCCCAGAACCCACTTTAAAAAAAAAAAACCTGGAGGCTGGGGTGATGGCTCTGTGGGTAAAGCACTGGCCATGCAAATGTGAGGCCCTGCATTTGGATCACCAGAACCCATGTAAAGCCAGGCACAGTAACAGACATCTGCAATCCCAGTACTCCTACAATGAGCCTGGAGACAGAAAAGAGAAACTCACAGGCCGGCTAGCCCGCCATATGCAGCGGTAACATAACAAGAAACTCAGTCTCGGGCTGGGGAGATGGATCAGAGGTTAAGAGCACTGACTGCTCTTCCAGAGGTCCTGAGTTCAATTCCCAGCAACCACATGGTGGCTCACAACCATCCGTAATGAGATCTGGTGCCCTCTTCTGGTCTGCAGTCATACATGCTGTATATGTAATAAAAAAAATAAAATCTTTAAAAAAGAAAGAAAGAAAGAAAGAAAGAAAGAAAGAAAGAAAGAAAGAAAGAAAGAAAGAAAGAAAGAAAGAAAGAAAGAAAGAAAGAAAGAAAGAAAGAAACTCTGTCTCAAAACAAGGTGGAAGGCAAGGACCAACACTCAAGGCTGTCATCTGTCCTCTACTGTGCCTGTGACTTACACATGCCATACAAACATACACACACACACACACACACACACACACACACACACACAAAAAAAAAAAAAAAAAAAAAAAAACACTTTGGTTTTCCTTTCTTAAGCTGAGCTAGGTTAGCGGGATACACCTATAATGTCAGCACTAGAGAGGCAGAGATCAGAGATAGGAGATCCCTGGATCTTTCTAGCCAGTCAGTCTAGCCAAATTAATGAGCTCCGTTGTAAATGAGAAATTTTATCTTAAAAAATAAGATGGAAAAAGAAAGGAACAAAAAGTTGAATGGAATGGGAAGAGTGTGCGGATCAGGAAAGAACTGGGGGAAGGAGGGAGAAGATTAAAGTACACTGTATGAAATTCCCAAAGAGCTAATAAAAATAGATATTAAAAACTAAGGTGGTGGGTAATTGAGAAAGACATCTGATGTCAATCTCTATTTTCTGTACATGCACACACAAAGAATATATAATAGGAGAAGAAAGACCCAGTACATATTCTAACAAAGATATATTTGCATTACACTTCTCATAATTACATTATTTTTTTGGTAACAAAAATGTAGGAGCAAACCAAATGTCTACCAATAGGTATAGAGTTTTAAAAAATTAAAATATAGTTCAACTATAGAATACAACACACTTAAATGATCAACCTTCTAGTCCCAACTACCATTTTACAAGAAACACAGGGACAGTAGAATAGGTTGGAACATAATGAGCAAGATCTAGAATGTAGGAAACTTTCTGTCAAACAAATTCGTGTATAAATAGCATGATATCCTCAACAATTAAAATTCAAGGTAAAAAATAAAAGGTGAAAGAGAAATTCTTAGACTAAAAACGTATTATAAAAGGCTGGGGGTGATAGCACATGCACATGTAACCCCAGCTCTCAGAAGACTGTGGTAGGAGGGTCTCAAGTTCCAGGACAGTCTGGGCTATGCAGTAAAACTCTGTCAGAAATATTTTTATGATTTTATAATGAACTAAAAAGAATAGTAAACAGGATAAAGTAAATGCTAATGTTTAGAGATGTACACTTGAGTAATCACACACAAAGAAAAGCAAGGAGGTCATCATAAAAGCCAAAATAGTAGTAACTGTTAGGAAGGACTGGGTTATAACTGTGAAGTGGGCACCAGTGAGCTCTCTGGAATGGTTGATAAAAATTCACTTGTTTTCTACTTTATACTAATTCATTAAACCAAACATTTGTTTTGTGACATTGTCTACATATGTGTGCAGTGCTCTATGATCAAAAATAGTTTTGTTTTTTTTTTTTAAAGATTTATTTATTTATTATGTACACAGTATTCTGCCTGCATGTACACCTACAAGCCAGAAGAGGGCACCAGATCTCACTATGGGTGGTTGTGAGCCACCATGTGGTTGCTGGGAATTGAACTCAGGACCTCTGGAAGAACAGCCAGTGCTCTTAACCTCTGAGCCATCTCTCCAGCCCCCAAAAATAGTTTTAAAGGCACAAACTGCTCATATTACTATCACCAGTGACATCTGATTGTTTCGTTTCTCTGCACAAGGTCCTTGAAGGCTCCTTGTTGTCTTCAAGATAAAATAAAAATGTCTTGTTATTCAAAGCCTTCGTGATACAAGCTCTCTGCATTCCCCTGGCCTCCTCCCTGACCCTTTGTACTCTTATTTCTCTAACCTCAAGCCACTCAGAAACTTCACCTTGTGAAAAACTCAGCATGTCTGATTATTATACTTTTAACTCCTCTACTTAGCCTTTAAGACTCATCAGGGTCTGATAGGAGGAAGGGGTAAACAGTAGACCAAAGGAGATTTGGGGAGCGTGAAAACATATGTATAATACTATATTCACAGATTATGAGTCATTATACATATTTCAGAACATATAGAACATACAACTACAAGAGCAAACCATAATATAAACTGCAGGCTTCGGGGGAGATATTATTTTCTTTGGAAAGCTTTTCTTAACAATACCCAATCTGAACTTTCTTCCTCCAGCCTCATCCAACACCAACAATTTACCTTTATCGTTCATCTGTCACATGGTACTGCTTGCATGTTTCTTCCTCTCTGTACTTAAGCTCCCTTTCCATGCCTCTTGGCAGGAGAAGAAACATCCAGTAACTGCTTCTGTAATGAGCAATTCTGCCAATTGTTTATATTTACAATTATTGTGCTAATTGCTTTCTATCAAATTCATTTCACTTATCACTCTATACTAAAGAAACCTATAAAGCCGTCAGATAACATTTATGGAAATAATTACACTTAACGTACTTACAACACATACTAAGCCCAGTAAAAGACACTGACCTATTGTCATCAAGTCAAATCGATACATTAAACTGACATTTTTAACAAGCATAACTGCATGGCATTATAATAGAACATAATAAGTTAATGTAATGACTGCAATTATCCACCTCAAATTTTGTTCTGGGAGAAGACAGGATAGAAATAAATAAATGAGTCAGAAGACTACAATTAACATTATTTTTATCAGCCAAACCATATTGTTACAGTTTCTCCCTTTTCTTTGTTTGCCAGCACCTATAATCAGCATCAATATTAACCGCTTCCACTGCTACCATATGTATAGTGTGAAACTTGTCACCCACTCTTACTGACAGAAGTCCCTGGACAGACTGCAATGCACTGCCACTAAAATAATATCACTGCTGCATTCCAAAGAGCTTATAACTACTACATTTTCTACTTCTGGGAGTCCTAGTCCTGGACTGGGGACACAAGAAGCTACTGAGTGGCTGATACTTTACTTCCCACTACCCTTTCCAGTTGTCAGTAGTCCAAGAGACTCCCAAAATAATATAGGCTATTTCTGTTGTCCTTAGTTACCTCTCAGAGGCACTGGCACTGGAAACCTGCCTAACTTTCCAGAGCGAGTGAGGTCACGGATCTTAGAGAACCTTCTGCTACCACTTGACTAAGCCAGCATAATTCCTGGCTGCATTCTAGCTATGAACCCTCGTACTCACAGGTCAGTGCAGCTCAACCCTCATCAAAGAAGATTCTCTTTGCAGCAGACAGAGACCATCACAGACCATCACAACTGATCAAAATGTAGAGAATAATTGATTGTGGAGTGCCCAGACCCAATGATACATTTACAACACAATTCCTAAGGGTCGGGGAACACTGCAGAAGAGGCGAAGGGAAGACTGTAAGAGACAAAAGCCCAGCAAGTCTACTATGAGAATGTGTCTCCTGAAAATGACAAGGCAGCTACACCCGTGGGACCGGAACAATATGGCTGCCTAAGAAGGAAGTGAACACTGACATCAACAGACGTGCTATCTCGGAGAAGATCCCACTTCTGGACTAAGAACTTTAGGTAACTAAGGACTGCTGAGAGAAGGAGAAATAATCCTCCCCAGGGATGAATCCCTTAGTCAGTTATTCAATTCCAAATGGTCAGCCCTGAAATTATATACATACAAGCAACACTAAACAGACTCAGTAGGTTATATTTATATGTTTATACACACACACACACACACACACACACACACACAACACACACACATATATATATATATAAAACAATAATAATTAAAGGAAGAGAGGGCATGAATTGAGGAGTGGGAAGTAGGTACATGAAAGGGTGTTGCATAAAGAAAAGGAAGGGGGTAAATTATGTAATTGTATCTTAATTTTAAAATATATCAAATATTAAAAAATAAATATTTAAAAGAAAATATATTTTTTAAAGAAAATATTTTTAATGGGGCCAGACGTGGTAATGGATACCTTTAACCTTAGTGGTTAAATTTCTGTGGGTTCAAGGCCAACTAGATCTACATACCAAGTTACAGATCAGCCAATGCTGCAGGGTAAAAAGAAAATAAAATAGGGGTTGGGGATTTAGCTCAGTGGTAGAGCGCTTGCCTAGCAAGCACAAGGCCCTGGGTTCGATCCTCAGCTCCAAAAAAATAAAATAAAATAGGGGGAAACAGAGTGCTTGGTAAGCAAGAATCAGCCCCCTAAACAACACCTAAATGACCAGGATGCGCCTGGGTAAAAGTACAAAATAGATGCAGAGGTGTCGGATCTGGGTGTCTAACCACAGGTGAGCCCATCAAGCTCTGTGGTTAGTCCCAAACTCATCACACAGACAGCTATAAGCAAACTGGGTGGAACACCAAACCAACCTAAACTAGCAAATGGAGGAAGAGATTAGAGGAGGAATGGCTGGTAGTGGTGGAAAGAAAAATGGAGAGGCTGGGGGGAAAGGAGATCAAAATAGTTTACATGTATGACATTGTAAAATAACAAAATTTATTAATAAAAAGTAAAAAAGAAATGGGGGAGGGGAACTGGTGAGGTAGAAGAATTTGCAAGCATCAGACCAGTTGGCTACTTTTTTCATAAGCTAAATATAATATCTAGACGCTTATCAATGGCTTACGCGTCTACATGCTCTTCTCCTGCGGTGCTGCAGTGTTTTTCCTTTTCCTGTTTCCAATTCTCTTCTCTTTGTCCGCTATACTTCTGCTGGTCATTAGCCATCAGTGTTTTATTTATATAAGTGATATCCAAGCCTTTTTCTTTTTTTTAAAAAGGTTTTAACTTTACATGTAAATTACATATAACAAAACAATTACGATGATGGATGAAGATAGCAGTTATAGTTACAACTTAGTATATTAATATCTTAGATAATTATTAGTATTAGTTCAGTTTTTAGATAATTTGATGATCTTTATAATATGCTGTTTACCTATGCTCTATATTCTCTGGTTTTATTTGTTTTTGCTTATATTGTTTGCATTGTTTAGTTACATCTTATCTATTTATTCTCATTATTTTGACAATATTTGATAACATTTTTGTATATATCTTGTATTAGTTTAGAACTTCTTATTTAGACAAAAAGGAGATGTAGTGGTACATTCAATTGTTCTGGAATTCAACCATTGAATCTGGCAATGTCACGCTACGAGGGGGGCGGGGGAGGCGCCTGGGGACGGAGAGTGGATGGGCAGCGTCGCCTGGGCGCTCTCTCGTGCGGGACGCTGACAGTGCAGATGACTGTGGAGCTCAGAGAACACGTTGACTGCATTACACTTCCAGACCTGCGACTACCATTATTAATTTGTGAGTTTCATTTAAATATCTTTTAACTGTGGAGTGCCAAATAATTTCTATAGGATATTCTATTTTGATGATTGTGTCAAGCAATAATCATCAGTGACATAAGGCTCACTCTTCTGCTTCCAGTACTCACAGAAAAAGGTCTTCCATCACAACAATCATATTCTACCCACCAAAATTTTAAATGGCAAAAACTTTCAATCCTACCACAGATTTAAAAGGAGAAAAGGATATTAAGTGGGTTTTTTTTGGGGGGGTCTGTTTGTTTTAGACAAGGTCACATATAGCCTCTCTATGTATGTGAGGACAACCCTGAGCTACTGATTCTCCTACTTCTACTTTCCAAGTTCTAGGATTACAAGTGGGTACCACCACATCATTTACACAGCAGCTGAAGAGTCGAACCCAGGGCTTTGTGTATGCTAGGCAAGCCCTCTACCAACTGAGCTATATTCCAAGCCTGATACTAAGTGTCTTAAGTAAACAGTCTCCTAAAAGGGTGAATCTGCCAAATGAGGGCAATCATGAATTTCATAGTGCACTGAAGGACTCACTGTCCTCAGCAGACTTGCAGCACAGCTACACTACCACTCTACCCTCTGACAGTATGTCTTGAAATAGTTTGACTCTCTTCTCTACTTTGCATGTTATGCTAAAAGAAAAAAATCTTTCCATTCAATCAACACATTTCTACTAGTTCTTTCAGAAGTCATTTCTATACATATGATATGAAGGTGCGGGGAGAACAGTGGAATAAAGGTTTAAGCAAGGACTGGGTTAAGGAGAGAGGAAGAGATGAGGATGGATCAATCAGAACAAAGGCTATATGAAAACCCCTACGGAAACCTATGACTTTGTAAGCTAATTAAAAATATAATTTGAAAAATAGGAGTTTGAACATAAATATCCCCTACAAGGGTGGACAGTGATTCCCCCATAAGACATGAATTACTAAATAAAAATCTTAGTACCAGGCATGGGATGCCTCCCTACAAACTCTTGGTCAGGAAGGCCCCGGAGACCTAGAGAACACCACAAGCTGGTGTCATTACTCCTGATAACCCACCAGAACTAGACAGTTACAACCCTATTTGCTACACACAGCACACTTTAGTTGCTGGACATACAGAAGTCAGTTGAAATTGACCTGAAAACTTCCTTCCTTTTGACTAGCTTTCATAATTCAAGAGGCAGGCTGCCAGGGTAGAAAGACATCAAAGGTATTCCTCCAACCAATCCTGAAAACTACAATACCCACCAGCCAGACAAGATGTGATCGCTGGCACAACAGTGGCACAAAGATCATGAGGGCATAGCCAACTGCTTGGATTGGATTTGAGGCCTCTTCCACCAGAACTAACAGATGCCTGGTGCTGTAAACCTGGTCAAAAGCTTATGGTTTAGGATGTCACAAGCCCTAGGGAGGAACCTGTATTGTTTTGCTAAACAACATGTTATCAAATTGCCCTCTAAATATGAATGCTTATATCCATAGATTAGAAACTTCTCTCCTTGGTGATCAGCAGTTAATGCAGAAACACATTAATTGTTCAAATTACTGAGAATAAGTGTCTATTAAGTGCTCAGCTCTAACTGGGATATTTGTATCAATATTCCCACCACAAGGCTCAGGGAATATCTCAGAAGGGAGGCTGAAAGAATTTAAGAACCAGAGAATGAGGAAGAGTGCTCTCAAATGCTTCCTTTGGGACATGATATGGCCCACTGTACACAGGAACTCACACAGCTATAATTACCTACCCAAGATCAAGTCAAAATCAATCATAATTTCAACAGGCCACATTGACTGAACTTAGTGGGTCACTAAAATTTTTAAAGAAGAGGATGTGACTGGGGAGGAGGATGTGTTAAGAGTTTCCTTGAGATTGGAGATTCCTGGAAGGAGTAGAAGATGAGAGTTGAGGTTTCCTGGGAGGGTGGAAAAGGGGAGCTGGGGGTGCATAGGATCAAGATGCGTTGTTTATATGTATGAAATTGTCAAAAAAAAATAATTAGAAGATACTCTATTTTCAAGTAATTTCTAGCCAGGTATGAAGATACATTCTGTTGCACGATTTCTAAATGGTATTTAAAAAAAAAAAAAAAAGGAGCCAGGTATTCGAGTAAATGACGAAAGATGAGAGACAAAGGAACAAACCACCAGAGAAACTTCTCACCACTACCAAATCCTCAGACCAAATGGAAGGCGAGATCCTATCTCCACAAATCCTCAGCCAAAAAGGCTCTAGTTCCTGTCTCCTCACGCTTTATATACCTTTTTCTGTCTAGCCATTTTACTTCCTTCCTCGTGCTGGGATTAAAGGCGTGTGTGTTTCCCAAATACTGGGATTTAAGGTATGTGCTACCACTGCCTAGCCTCTAAGTTTAATCAAGTGGCTGGCTCTGTCTTCTGATCTTCAGGAAAGCTTTATTTGCTAAACAATATATCACCACAACATTCCTATAATCCCAGCACTGGGGGATAGAAGCAGGAATTCAAGTCCATCTTTGACTACATAGTGAATTAAAGGCAAGTCTAGGTTACATAAAATCCTGTCTAATAAAATTATAAATTCTAAGCTGGGGGTGTAGCTCAGGGGTAGAGTATGTGCTCAGCATGTGCAAAACTGTAGGCTCTATCTCCAGCACTGCAAAAAACAATGTTTTTAAAGGAGAAGGTATGCAAGAGGAAAGGAATGAGTTGTTTCTAAACTCCACTCTAGAAAGCTTTCAGATTTTTCCTTTTCACTATTTTTAGACAGAATCGCATCTCATATAGCCCAGGCTGGCCTTGAACACCCGAGACTATTACTTTTACCTCCCAAGTGCTAGTATTACAAGCATGTGCCACCACTCCAAGCTCTGGAAGTGTTTCTAGAACAAACCTCACAGCATTCTTAGTTTGCTCCTGAGCCCTCAGGACTAGCCTCTCTGCACTGGGGTGTCATGCAGCTGCTGAGGATAACCATAACCAGCAAAGTCAAGAGGCCGTGGCTGTGGCTGGGTCACATATCACAACAGTCTTCTGTTTCCATCAGCATCCTCTCGTTAATTCCTTCTTACCTCCCACAAATAAGCTCTTCATCTACTCAGTAGAAGCCTTCAAAGAGGAAAAGGCCAAAAGATTTGAGAGGGGACCCTTTGAACTCATGCACAGGCTTTGGGTTTCTTTCTGTAATGCTAGCCTGTGAATTCAGGGCTTCCCAAGAGAAACAAAGAAAAATGTGACAGTTGTCATGTCGTCAAGTGATGTAAGAAAGTCATGAGAAGTCCAATGCTTCTAAGTTACCTCACAATATAGGTAACAAAGCTCACTTACTGTCGACCTCATGTCTCAGGTGCCCAAATAGGAGTTGAGTTGTCTTAATTACGGAGGCATCCTAGGAATCCACAATTTCTGAAGAAAATAAATTTCTAATCCAAGTTACCTTTTTTTTTTTTTTTTTTTTTGTTTTTTTTCGAGACAGGGTTTCACTGCGTAGCTTTGCGCCTTTCCTGGGACTCACTTGGTAGCCCAGGCTGGCCTCGAACTCACAGAGATCCCCCTGCCTCTGCCTCCCGAGTGCTGGGATTAAAGGCATGCGCCACCACTGCCCGGCTCCAAGTTACCTTTTTTTTAAATTTTAGTTTTATCTGTATAGTACTTTGCCTACATGTATGTGTGTGCCTAGTGTCAACAGAAGCCAAAAGAAGACATCAGCTACTTTAGGACTAGAGTTACAGACAGCTATGAGCTGCCCTGTAGGTGCTGGGAATCAAACCGGGTAATCTGGAAGAACAATCAGTGCTCCTAACCACTGAGCCATCTCTCCAGCCCCTCCAAGCCACCTTTCAACAAGTACTCAAATTATGCCTTATTTTCCCCTCTCCTCAGAAAGGCCAGCTAGTCTTGTCTTAAACCCATGAGGGATGAGTCCCTGTAGGAGCAAACCACCAAGTTTCATTTCTCAGCACCTAAAATATCAGACAGTAAGACTAGGAAATCAAAGACTGTGCCTTTAGGCTTGGGTGAGAGAAATACCCTGTCACGCAGGAAATAAGTAAAAAAGAATGGGACTTTTTTTTTAAGTTCTTGTTTTTTTGGGTTTTTTGTTTTGTTTTGTTTTGTTTTTTAGTTAATGTTTACAGTACAATGGTAACGTGAGTGGAATTCTGAGGGAGAGGGGTGATGCCTGTATTAAAGATTCTACAAGTGATCCAAACTTCATGATTGCATAAAACTGCAAAGTGACAGATTCACAGCCGGTTTATCCTGGGCTTAGCCCTGTCCTGGTCAATTCTTATAGTCAACTGGACACAACCTAGAGTCACTAGGAAGCGAGACTCTCAATGGAAGAACTGCCTTCACATTTGCCTGGGGCATGTCTGTGGAGCATCACCCAGCCTATTGTGAGTGGTACCAGCCCTAGGCAGGAGGTTCTGGCCTGTATAAGAAAGCAACCTGAAGTCAGCAAGCACAATTCCTCCACTGGTTCTGTGTTGAATTCTTGTCCTGAATTCCCTGAATGACGGACTGTGTGGTGGCTTGCAAGAAAATGGCCCCAAAAGGGAGTGGCACTATTAAGAAGTACGGCTTTGCTGGAGTAGGTGTGGCCTTGTAAGAGGCAATGTGTCACTGTGGGGGTGGGCTCTGAGGTCTCCTTTGCTCAAGTTATGCTCAGTGTGGTACACAGTCCACTTCCTGTTGCCTAGGGATCAAGATGTAGAACTCTTAGCTCCTTCTACAGCACCATGTCTGTCTACATGCCACCATGTCCTGCCAGGATAATAATGGACTAAACCTCTGAACTGTAAACCACCCCAGTTAAATGTTCTCCTTTATAGAAGTTGCTGTGCTTGGAGGAGGTGGGAATGAGGGGTGGGTTGTGGGGGAGGACTGGGGGGTGGGAGGAGAGAAGACGGGGTAATCTGTGGTTGGAATGTAAAATGAACAGAAAATGAACAGAAAATCTCTTAATAAAAAATTTTTTTTTATTAAGGGCTGGAGAGATGGCTCAGAGGTTAAGAGCACTGATTGCTCTTCCAGAGGTCCTGAGTTCAATTCCCAGCTTCCACATGGTGGCTCACAACCATCTCTAATGAGATCTGGCACCCACTTCTGTATACATAATAAATAAATCTTAAAAAAAAAAAAAATTTATTAAAAATAAAAAAAAGTTTCTGTGGTCATTGTGTCTCTTTACAGCAATAGAAACCCTAACTAAGACAGACTGTAACCTACAAGTGTAAGGTAAGATAAACCCTTTCCTTCCCCAAGTGGCGTTTGGCCTGTGTTTTATCATAGCAACAGAATGAAACTAGGACAAGTCCCTTAACAACCATTCACAGCCCACCTATGGCACACTCAGAACTATCGGGCTAATCTTTTTTTGGAATGTATTAACAGACAACTAGCTTCCACAAACCCAAAGGCTAAACGTCACCAAACATCATCTGAAATCTATACAGAGACTTCCCTGATTTACTATATGATCCACCCACCTCATGTTTCCACCAATGTACTTGTAAGTACAAAAACTTCATGATGCCAAGAGATGGTTCAGTGGGTAAAGCCCAGCCAAGGCCCACATATAAGGAGAGAACTGACTCCCACAAACTGTACTCTGATCTCCAAATGTGCAACCTGGTGCACACACAACTTAAATAAACGAAAATTTAAAACTTCATGAAACTATATCCATAATGGAATGCTACCTGGGGTAACCGGCATCTTCCTTGTATTCTTTTTTTTTAGAACAGTGATAGAGTGCTTGTCTAATACTTGCAAATCATGTGTGTTATATCCCCAGCAGAAAGAGAAGGGAAAGAGGAAGAAAATGTAACAAGTTGGGAGAATGTATACCAAACCATAAAGAGTTGTCATCTCAGAGTAGAGAATGGATATTTATAATTTTTTGCTCTCTATTATAGATTTCTTTCTGAGTCATTTAAAGATTTTATAGTAAACATGTTCTATTTTAAAATCTTGTTTTTGCCAGGCAGTGGTGGCACATGCCTTCAATCCTAGCACTTGAGAGGCAGAGGCAGGCAGATCTCTTGAGTTCGAGGCCAGCCTGGTATACAGAGAGAGTTCCAGAACAGCCAGGGCTACACAGAAAAATCTTGTCTTGTAGGAAAAACAAACAAACAAACAAAAAACTTGTTTTTAAAAACCACAACTTGGACTGATGGCTTAGTGGGTAAAGGCACCTGCCACCTAGTCTGATGATCAGAATTCATATGTGGTGAGGAGAATGGACTCCTGCAAGCTGTCTTCTGAACACACACACACACACACACACACACCACACACACACACCACACACACACACACACACACACACACACACCACACACACACACACCACACACACCACACACACACACACCACACACACACATACCACACACACCACACACACACACACACACACACACACACACCACACACATCACACACACACACACACACACACCACACACACCACACACACCACACACACACCACCCCCCCCCCCCCCCACACACACCACACACACACACACACACACACACACACACACACACACACACACACACCACACACACACACCACACACACACCACACACACACACACACACACACACACACACACACACACACACACACACACGTGAGGGGCAGAAAGACTGACAGGGACACAGGCAAACAGACTAAATGTGAATAAAAACTAAATTGAAAAAAGGCAGGGATTAGGCCTGCCCTTTTCTAGACAGAACGGGAGGAGGAGTGGATGAGGGGAGAGGGGCGGCAGATAAGGGGTGAGGCTAGGAGAAGAGGAGGGAGGCAAAACTGTAGCCGGATATAAAATAAATAAATAAATTTATTTATTAAAAAACGATCAACAAAGGAAAAAAGAGGCAGGGATTAGTATGTTTGGGGGTGAGGGAAGCAACCCTTTCCACAGCTCTAAGCAAGTGACCATCAAGTATTCAAAATTAGTGAGGAAACTGGTACAGTCTAGGATATAAACTGTTAAAAATTCTCAGTTCATAGCAAACATGCCAAAGTCACTGCAGGAAAACAGGGGAAGCATTCCCCCTGTATTCTGGGACAGAAGTCCAGAAACAGATCACAATTGTGAAAGCAGCTAGAAATAAACAATCTATTTTTTACGGCTTCAATAAATTCTTTAAAACAGGCTAAGAATCCAAGGGGACACTAATTGTTCTAGTTTGCTTTCCTGTTGCTTTGGTAAACTACCATGACTAAAAGCAACATGGAGGAAAGAGTGGATCACAACAAAGCACGTTTGTCTCTGTGTAGGTTTCAGATGGTGCTTGAATACATTTTAGCTTTTGGGTTTGTGGAAGCTGGTGATCTGTTAATACATCCCAAAAAGATTTGCCTGATATGCTAGGTAAAACTCAGAAGTGCACAAGGAATCTTTCTTATGTAGCCCAGGTCTAGGCACGGTACTACCCACCATGGACTGGTCCTTCCAGTGTCAATTATCAATCAAGAAAATGCCCCATAGACAAAGTACCCACGGGCTAATAGGATAGAAACATTTCTTTAGTTGAGGTCCCTCTTCCTAGGTAACTCTAGATTTGTGTCAAACTGACAGCTCAAGTTAACTATGACACTAATCAAGAAGCATTCCAATATCAAATATAAGATGGCTCTGGACATTTCACTACAGTATAGGGTATTCTAAAGCCAACTCAAAAGATGGGGAGAAAACAATGCATGCACATATATTTGGACAAGTATAAAACATCCTGAATGACTGCGGTGATGATTGTCTGGGGCAAGGAGGTACAAGGGGCTGAGGAGTAGAAATATGGAAGAGAAACCTTTTACTACATTCCCTACAGTACTTAAAATTTTTTTCTACTAAATACACGTGCTTTTTCAATTAATATTTTTCATTAAAATATAATTATATTATTTCCCCTTTTTGGAATTTATTCTTCTCTCATATATTTCATCCTGACCACCATTTCCCCTCCCTCTTTTCCTCCCAGCCCCTCCCCCTGTCACCTCCCCTCTACCCCAGATCCACTCCTCCTCTATTTCCCTTCAGAAAAGAGCAGGCCTTCCAGGGATACCAACCAAACATGGCATATCAAGTTGCAATAAGACTAGACGTCTCCCTTCATATTAAGGCTGGACCAGGCAACGCAGTGGGAGGAAAAGGGCCCCCAAAAGCAAGCAACAGAGTCAGAGACAGCCCCTGCTCCCACTGTTAGGAGTCCCACAAGAAGACCAAGCTACACAACTGTAACATATAATCAGAGGGCCTAGATCAGGCCTATGCAGGCTCTCCGTCAGTTCAGTCTTTGTGAGCCCCTATGAGCCCAGAATAGTTGATGCAGAGGGTTTTCTTGTGTCCTTGACCCTTCTGGCTCCTACAATCCTTCCTCTCCCTTTTCCTGCAAGATTACCTGAGCTCCATCTTATGTTTGTCTGTGGGACTGCATCTGTTTCCATCAGTTTCTGCATGAAGCCTCTCTGATGACCATTATGCTAGGCTCTGGTCTATCAGTATAGCAGAGTAAATAAACACTCTTTTTAATAAATTGTTTTTGAAATACAGAAAAGGGCAACAGATGCTGAGACTACTGCTAATAAGCCTATCAACTTTTGAGTTCTAACTCAAAGGCATATCTTTTCCTTTTCCCTTTATAACACCTCTTTAGACACTGACTAGAAAGCACTAATCATGCTTTTCTGATACTCAGGGCTTCCTCATTCTTTTCTCTAAAGACACTCTATCCCCCTCTCTGCAGCTGCTTGCAGACCTCCATTGCTGACCCTAACTCAAAAAGCATCATATTCTACCTCTTTTTCAACTCCCTTCTCCTCCAGCAGCTGCTAGGTTTTACAGCTTGCCTGTCCTGTGTATGGTTTTCCTCACAAAGGCTAATAAAATGGGGGGTGGGGAGGAGAAGGAAAGAAAGAAAGGGAAGGAAATAAGGAGGGAAGGGAAAAAGAGAAAATAAGAGATTAAAAAAGAGGCAGTTAGCTAAGTAAGAAAAGCATGTTCCTGCATAAACGATATCCTATGAAATTTCTGCCTATGGGGTGGTTCATTGGAAAGAACATGGACCTTAGAGTTAAACAGACATAGGTTTTGATTCTAGTTGAGTAACTTCTTAGAAATAAGTGATGAAGAAAAAGACAATGGTTGGGAAATCTGGGGTAGGAATTGGGGGGCACAGGCACTTCATAATACCATGCAAAGGAGCCACCAAGAATGCATAACTGGGCAGTTCTGCTCAGACGTGGACTAGCCAGCCACAAGCCATCTGGGGTCCTCAAGTATGAACAAAGAGGTGTTGGAGAGGCAGTAAAGGAGAAGAAAAGAGGTTTTATGTTTTTGTGTTGTTTTTGTTTGTTTGCTTGCTTGCTTTGTTTTGCTTTCTTTTGGAGGGGCTGTAGGAGTGAGGAGAGGATATGGAGGGATCAAGAGGTTAG